>NC_090932.1:262424283-262729422 GCF_040938575.1 Ambystoma mexicanum | reverse complement strand
ATTGGGTTTTTAATTATTTATCACAACTAACATGGGAAAGAACAGAAGGACAGGGAATTCATTTGGCTTACACTTAGAAAGACAGGCAGGCTTTAGAGAATACTAGTCAGCACCCAAGGGGAAAATCAATTTTAGGACATTCAACACATGACCAATGGGAACGAAAAAGCAAATGGAAATTCTTTTTTAGCTCACAATGGGGAAAGAGTAACAGAAGGGGAAAATCGTTTTTTGGGATGTAGAGCACAATTTCAATGCGAAAGAAAATGAAAACGGAATTCGTTTTTGCTGATGCTTCAAATGACAGGAAAGCTCTGGGAAAGGGGGTAGCTCACAACAGGAAAATCGGTTTTGGGTTAGGATGACAGATGCAATGGAAAGATACAGCTGCAGATGGAAATTCTATAGCAGGGCACAATTTTAACACAAGGACACATTTGCTTCTCAGATCACAATGGGATTAAACACTTTATAAGTATATGAATTCACAATACACTGGGAAAAGATGGTTGGTTTTGAATTCCAACAATACAAATCCTGTGTAATCAATGGGGACATTAATTGATTTGCTTAGGAAAATGCACTAAGGATATACACAGGGAAATGGGGATTCTACAATGGGACAATGAGTGAAATACAGGCAAGTGGGGATTTTGGAAGGGGGAATTATCTAATCCAATGCTACAAGAATATGATGCCTACAAACTCTATGGTTTTGGGGTTTAGTTCTACTTACAGTAGAGGTCTGGATTGGACATCAAGGAGCATCAGAGAACCACTGCTGGGACAGCCACTGGGGTCAGTCAAGGATTTCCTCTTTCCTCCAAGCGGCCCCAAGTCAGCTACTAATTCTCCTGGCTCCTCTGCAAGATCAGACATTGCTGCTAATGATGGGATGTTCCTCCAGATTTCCGTCAGCGACTCACCTCAGGGGTTAGTGGCATGTGTCATGATCTAAGGTGGGGTTACTTAGTTAAAGGGCAAATTACATCACAAGTGTGTCATAGTTCCCACAGATGGGATTGGTTCTGTGTCACTATTCCACTCCTATCTGTGTGCTGATAGGTCCAGAAAATGTGGGAGTGCTTTTGGACACCAGCAGAGGAGACCATTCCATCATCATCCTTCAACAGGGGGGCTCGGGCTGGTTTGGGGACATAGAAATCTCATTGCATGACAATTGCTCTTAATCTCCATGTTTTGACTGGTATGGAGGCATTTTTTTAACCTTTATTTTACTGTGAGTCAAATGATACTACTCAGGAGTTTGTATGTCATTCCTGTGCAGAGCTATAGTTTTTCTTCATTTACTCTAGAATTATATCAGTGAAAAATGTGTCCCTTGGTGGGCGGCATATGAATCATCTTTTACATGTTTTATCAAATGTTTGCATCAGGGGTAAACACAATAAGGTCACTGTCAACTTTTTCTGAATAACTTCAGTTGTGTGTACCTTACAAAAATCATTTTGGGATGCCCAAAAGGGTTTAATTGGCACCTTTCCTGAAATCCCACAACAAATATTGTGGGATAAATATTGTCAGTTCTACCTGATGAAAAGCATTTCTCCCATGTTACACAATGGACAGTCAAGCCCACTCATTAGCGCTGGCCCCCACCTTCCTGGAGCACATGACACTAGCAGAGGTCTGTGTTTAGGTTAGCCTGCACATTCCAAAAGGTAATGACCAGCTAATGCATGTTTTTATTGCAGCTTGTGAGGCCTTGGGTCACATAAATGGAGAGCAGAATTGTCTTTATATCGTCCAAAACGTTCATTTGGTCTCTACACATATTTAAGTTGTATTTTTAAGGGAAGCACTACTTTTTTTAAATGAGCCAGGCCTATTTCCCCATGACAACAGGGGCCTTGGAATCTAGTTTCACATTTGAAGAAATCACAAGCAAAGAAACACCCATGGCCTGCCCCCAATTAGCCAACATTGCCTTTTAACTCCATTTCACTTTGAAATGAACTCTGGGAAATGCACACAATTTTAACATGTGGAAGTGTCACTGCAAAGTTGTTTCCTGCATATGGTGGTTGAAGGAGGGCATCATAATTACACTTTAAGAGGCTTTTGGGCACATTTGGCTGCACAGAGTGTCACTTTAAAGACAACATCTAAATGTCCTTTTGTTGCTTTCAGCCATTAAAGGACTTAATTTCACTGCAGTTCAGCATCCCATTATATATTATGTTCACTGTTATTTCCTATGTGATGGCTCATGATAGACAGAACCCAAGTTCATATTTGAAAGTTTTGCACTCATTTGGATGAGCATATTTGAAACACAGAATTACTCATTGTATTTAATGTTCATGACAGAAAGCAATCGGCTTCACTGCAATGGCTGCACACAATGCTGAAATCCCATTGAGGGTTATGTGGCCCGTGCTTTCTGACAATGTTGTTTCAGCTCTCCAAGAATGTGTCAAACATTGCAATGTGTCTTTCTCTTATGCAAGGCAGTTGGCATTGTTAAGAATCTTGATGCTTTGATGCAAGATGTCCTTCCTTTTTACCTTGTTTCCATAAGCCTCATGTCCCACATTATTTCAGTGCCTGCCTTTTACTCAGGGGCATGTCCTCCACTTACTCTGGCCTATTATTTATGGAGTCCGGGGGCTATTTCACCCCACATTTAAACTCTTTTACTCTTGTGCATGTTGATCAGGCCCAATTGTGAAGACTTTAGGATCTAATTTTGCTATTTCAGGCACAGTCTTAATTTGTTTCAACCGATTGTTCGTAGTTTCACCAGCTTGATTTTGAGTATCACCTTGTTTATGTCCCCATCTTCTACAGCAGGTGCATTACTCAAGATGGCTTTTGGGGGACAATGATGGGATAGGAAATGGAGATCCTCCTTAGAGACATTAGCATGCCTAACGTCATCCTCCTTTACCAGCTAAATGATTAGTGAACCCACATTCTTTTTAAATAATTGTTGCCTCCGGCAGTCCCTCCTTTTTTGCTTTTTTGATTTCTCGGCACAAATAGTGGAATTTAGGGATTTGTTCAGAGGATCAACCACATGAGAAATTGACACAGATTCTGATTTCTCAGCTAGGCATTACAGGAGATTTGCCTCTCTCTGCTCTTTACTCACTCTGCTCTTTACTCTCTCTGCTCTTTACGTATTTTATAATTTACCAGGGATACTTTGTTTCCCTCATCAACCTCAGATCCGAGCAGTGCACCCTTTGTCTTATCTACAACTATAAGCAGGATGTTACGTGCGGATTCTGCAGCAGTTTTTATTTGTTTGGTTTCATTATATTCTGGATTTGTGCTCTAGTAAAGTGGTTAGGTGCTGTATGGAGTTCCCCTGTTGTTTTAGGTCTTTGTGCATCCTTCCATATAGCTTGAGGAGAATTTCTACTGCAAATTGCAGCACTCTGGTATTTGCACTTGCACATCAATTCCCCTCACCAGTAGGACTGGAGTCAACAATTGTTCTCCAATGAATATTGTCTTCAAGTTCAGTGAACAGGTTTAGAGTTGCAGATATCCTAGGGGATTTCTCCCATAGACTGCCGCTGGATTATGGGCTGAGAAATCCGAATGCGCATCTCACTGAAAAATTGAATTACTTTCCATTCCTAGTAATGCCCTGGAGAGAATAACAAAGTTTGAGTAATTAGGTGTTATCGATATCGACAATAGATCAATTGGTATTTCGTGAATGTTCTCCCCCTTTGGGCAGATCGCCCTTGAAACGCCAGTATTACTCAGGTCCCCTCCTGTATTGCTGTCAACTCCAGAGGCAAATAAAATGGTAATTTTCCCACTGGACTGTTTTTCTAGCTGCGCAGAGGCTTCTGCTTCAATGGGTTCATAGACAACTGTGGCAGTAGAATCAGTGAGAATTGCTCTTGAATAGGTGCTCATTTTTTTGTATGGCTTAGCTTTCCTTAAATGATGCGCTTTGAAACAGCATGGTAAATGTTTTGGCTTTAAGGATTCAGAGGTTTTACTCAGCACAATTAAGGGAGCACTTTACAGTTGCCGCTTACCCCACGTCAGTTTCTTGTAACTGCTCTCCTTAGAAATTGCTCTTTTGACAGGTGAAGGCGGCCTCCAAGAGACCACAAAAGACCGCTTTCCACCACTTGCCGACAGTGGTCGAAGTGAGCGGGAGCGGTCGGGAGCAGTGCTCCTGTACTTTATTTAATTACCTTTTACAGCTCCTATACTTTTATTTGAAAAAGAAACCGTTCCAGAGCGGTTTTGTTTTAAAATAAAAGTTTAGGAAGAAGTTGAAACTGCACTGCACTGAACGTTCTCTTAAACAGCAGGTGCAAGTGTTTGAGGGTGTGTATTGTGTGTGGGAGGAGACGAGGTGATGGGGTTTGTGGGGAGCGGAGCAGGCCAGCAGGGAATATAGTTCCACTACTTCTTTTCGTACACTTCGACCACTGCTTGCCGACGACACGTAAACATAACAATAAGACTTTCCTCCATGTTCACAAAGCTATGCAGTGTAAGCTCGATGTATCAAACTGATCTGCATGCTCAAGTTTTGGTCTATTAATTTTAGGCAGGTTTTGCGCATGCAAATAAGCCTATCAAAGTGTAATCAAATGAAATTTCAACAGCCAGTGGTTACTGCAGATTAAAATGTCCTAGTCATAGATCACTTTGTGTCATGCACTAAATGGGTTTAGTGATTCCTGATCATGATTCACATAGGGGCTCATCTTCCTATGCGCTGTAACGTCAATGGAAGACATAAAAGCCATGCGTAAGGATTTAAGGCATTCAACTGATGCCACGGCTCATTTTCAATAATTTGTACGGTGGAGGGGATGGGCAGAACGCATCTTGCATTTCCACCGCCTTTTTTCCTCTCCGTCAAACAAATGTGGGAACTCCCTATGGAGTCCGCCCACTTTATGCACCAGCATAAAGCAGGCAGACCCCATAGGGAACCATTGTACATGCTGCCTGTCATGCTTGCATGGCAGACAACATTTACAATTACAATTGAACCCTTCAGAACATGCTTGCATGTCGGATAGGGTTTAATTGTACTTGTGAACACTGCTTACCATGCGTGCACGTGGATCCATAGGGATCCATTGTATTTGCTGCCTGCCATGCTCGCATTGCAGACCACATTTACAATTACAATTGAACATTTCCCAACATGCCTGCATGTTGGGAAGGGTTTAATTGTAATTGTGAACAGTGCTTACCATGAGTGCATTGTAAGCAGTGTTCTCAATTGAAATTAAACCCTGCGTGACATGCAAGCATGTAGGACCGGGTTTAATTTTAAGTGTGAGCATCACCTGCCATGCCAGGTCCTCACTGCACTTCAGCATGGGGACTTAGTCTAAGTCTTAGATCACATGTTATTAGCCTCTGTCCCATCAGGGGCACCTAGTCTAGTAACATAAGGCCAAGTATAGTAGCCAATGTAAAAGTTAAAACCTATTCTTAATGAGTTCTTTAGCCACTTTTCTAACTTTAAGCTACAACAAAATATTCTTAAAGTGTTGGCAACAAAATTGTTAATAAACCTATACTTTCAATGTCTATTCATGTACAGTGGTAATAAACTGATGCTTTCAATGTCTATCCATGTACAGTGGTCATAAACCTATGCGTTCAATGTCTAGCCTTGCTTCCTTAGATAGACTTTTCCGTGGAGTATTCAAGATTCTAGTCTCTTCACGGCTTCTCACCCTTTTTTAGAAAATGCTTCTCTCAGTCCTGGCCACCTTCTTGTTCAGCAATGGGGAATCTCTGATCGCGCTCCATCATTTCTTCTGCTTTATAGCTCAGTTTTTCCGGTCTCTTTACACCATCTTATTATCTGGTCCTACTTGTTTTAGACTTATCCATGGCCCTTTATTCTCACCACACTTATCCTCCTCTACCTGTCCTGGGGTTTACAGGACACTCCGTTAGGTCTCCATTTGACTCCTGGCTCACAGTGCAATTGCCTTAAATCTTCTCACAATTTCTGGGTTCAGTACCTTTCTTCAAGAGCTCATCATGATCACTGGTTTCACACCACCAGCTTTTAGGTCCCTTCATGAACTCTGGCTTCTCCAGGTTTACCTGAGACCACTGCTTCTTGGTATACATTCTTTAAGTCTTTCTAGGCTCTCCAGGTCACAGCATACTTTTTTCAGTTCTCCCATGTTCTCTTCTTCTCTCACACTTCTCTCAGTTCTCGCCATGACCTCTGGTTTTCTTGCAATTCGCCTAGGTCTCTCCACAACTTCTTCTTTCTCTCAGGTCTCCATATGTATGTTTTCTTCGACAATCTGGTAACATATGTGATTTTTCAAATAGTTTCAATTTGTACACACCAAATCAAATAACTTTTATAAAGGGAGCACAAATAAGGTCATGTCCTTAACCCTTCTTCCCTAACATTAACAGTGTTTTTCAATACACTTTTCCAATGTATTACATTAAAGACAACACATTTGACTTGCCGATGCATGCTTTCGATTAAACGTGGAAAACTGTGTACAAAGCTAAAGGGTCATCTAATTAAATTCCCTTTACTAAAAAAAACCTTTTCATGGAATACAAGCCCACTTATTTAATGTATGTGTGCTTAATGAAAAATAATATTCCAGTTTGTTGTAAAATCGACAGTAATCTCTTGAAGAGGATTTTCGAAGCACCATCATTAATACAATGGAATGCAATAAAATTGACTGAACGACATTGATGTTTGCTAAACAATAAATTAATGCTCTCCATTTGAATTCACTGTTCTATCTTTATTTTTCTACAGTACGAACATGCTATCTCCGAATACATATTTCCTGTTCATTAAACATTGACCCTGAAGTTACATGGTAGAAACCATAAAACCATCAGAAAGGGCAAACATGTTAAACATTTGCAGAAAGGCAATACAAAACAGATCTGTCCTCACTCAGAGATGCTGTGTGATCTGGGAAAGTAAACGTGTGCTACTTCTGCGCCCCTTTGCTTAGCCGGAATCAGAGCAGAAGGTGTGGGCAAGGAGGGTGCCTGCTGAATAGCTTGGTGATAGGTTCTCAGATTTCCAGGTGCACACACCATTTACCAACCAGGGATTATATAACCTGATACACAATTTGCAAGATATTGCTCCCAAAATCCAAGGGATTCAACAATTGCAAGGTGCTGACACCAAATGCTGCTAAGGGTCTCACATAATATGTTTGGACATCATATGTTTGCTACTCTCACAATAGGGCAGATTTTGTGACTGTAAGCCAGGGCATGATATGATGTGATAGGTTATTTATAACACGCTTCATTCCCAGAGGTTTCTAAGCGCCGACCCAAGGATCGAACCTGTGCTGCTCTGTGTGGTCTTGCTTCCAAGGCAAGCACGTTGCCACAGAGCTATCCTCCCGAAACAATCCTGCCTTTGTGGGGTGGCAGTCACACCACACAAAGGAATTCCCATCAAAGTAGCATTTACTATTTTGTGAAGTATTGCAATCAAATACTTAGGTACACAAAGCCATGATCTTGATTCTTGATTATCCTCTTCTGTTTGTGACCCAGGGACGTCATTTAGGGGTCGTCAAAGGTCACAATTTTTTTTTTATAATGCTAGCTCCTAGACTGTGGCCAGCACCATGTGGCTCTTTACTTCTGGAGTGGCTGGATTTCTTGTTCAGGACCCTTACAAAAAAGAAGAAAAAGAAGAACTGGAGTGCCATAAGTCAAACACTTTCAACACTGACCCTAAATAAGAAAGAATAGGAATACCAAATAATGTGTCTTTCTGGAATTCTATACAATAATTGCTAGACTGATTAAAGGTTTATTTCAGGCACACTTCAGGGGGTGAGTCACTGATTTAGTCTGTTCTTAAACGCCTCAACTCAGCCTTTCATCCTTCTGAGGTCCATAAATGAGTACCAACATAGGTTGGGTGATATTGGGTGCATATTTTTTTCTATATAAAGCGCTTAAGCCTAAGTGCTATATAAAAACACATCATTATCATTTGGTCATGATGTCTGCTAGCATTCACAGTAATTTGGTAATATGGGCCTACATATATGAAAGGTCATGTTCCATCGCTTCCCACGATATCACTTCGGGGTGGGGTCAAATTACATCACTTCCTGTGAAGTCATCAGGGGGTCAATGGGCGTGTGAAGTCACTTCCGCAACCCTTGGCATTTTGGTGAAATGACGTCCCTGTTGTGACCTTTCCCACTGTTATGGTGATACATACCTCACACTGTGAGTGAGGTCCAGAGAGCCAAAAGCCAATGCTGCACCAGGATATCCAGCACCACAAACCCCCCTTGATCTCCAAGCTTAGGCATATTTGCATCGCTGGAATCATGCATTCGGGCATTGCAGGAACTGCAATGTACAGGTAGCATGTGCAGTCCCTCACAATTTGCAAGGTCCAATGAATGACTGTAAGATCCTCTATACAATGGGACCTTTTAAATGGGGTAGATTTGTAAGAGGCAGGGTACTGTGCCATATTAAGTTCAATATCAAGCCATGGCACCCTAATCCGGTCTTTTGAATGTTTTCAGGCTGCACTGATAACAATGCAGATGTGAAATGGAGCAAACACCTTGCAAGTAACCAAAGCTACAAGTGGGCAATTGACAGGAGGCTAGCATCTCCATACCAGAAGTGAGCCCACTCTGATGGAAGCAGGAATGCTGGAACACATACTGGAAGAAGTGTGACATCCTTTTAATGGCAGAGGTCTGTGTATAGTGTGTTAACCAAAAAGTGGGTCTGTGAACGAAAAAGCGATGCTGGATGGTAAGGGACAAGATGCCTTTCTAGTAGCACTACAATGTCTACAACATCCATGGTCCTAAACTCCAATAACTAAAATAAAATAAAGGCAGACATTTCCAGCTGGACCATGCTAGATGCAAGTGTGTATCACCAACGAAATATAACTCAGTAAATGATATTAACCAATAGAGCATTCAATACAAAATCTAAATATAGTTCAATAACAAATGAAATAAAGAAATTGAAGGCCAATTCCAAAAGGTCACTGGAAGAGGCGGTATTCAATCCCAGCTCTCATGACATTCCTCATTAAGAGGGCCATATCATTGCCAAAATAATAAAAGAAAAGCTGTCCATTTACTCACACCAGTGATTAGCATTGCCCACAAAAAACAGGGAAACTGCTCCATTTGCATGTATTGCCATCGAATGCCCCATGTACGCACACACCATTGGCAGGTACTGCCATTTACAGCCCAGCTACATGGTTCGTTCAAACCAGGAGAACATAGTATACCATTCCCAGGCAAGACCACCAAAAGGGAAGGAACTCATACTATTGTTAGATTTAGTCATGAAAGGCCAATATGCTCATGCTATTTTCCAGGAATTTGGAATTCCTCTTGCAATACTCAAATATAAGGGATAGCAGCACTTCTCTGGTGTGGTCTGCCTCCCTTACTCAGCAAGATTTCATTCTGGCAAGGGTGTAGATTGTTTTAATTAAATATAAAATGATGCTGGTAATTCTCTCTCAGGGGGTGGGTTGGTTTGTTGACCAATCTCCCTTCTCCACAAACTCTGTGCCAAAAGCATAGTGTATACCTGTGCCCGCACTGGATCAGTATCCTGATCTGTAGCATCTGCTCCCTTGCAGCACAGAGCAGGTTTAGTTATCACAGGTGGCCTCTGATGGCTGCAGTGACATCCAAGCCAGTGCAGGACACGGACTGCATTTAAGATGTGCACATCTGTTAGCAAACGACATAACTATGAGAGTTATTATCCTGGGGGCATTTAAACACTTTAAATATAAACTTCACCTAAGTTAAGGTATGGCAGCTAGTATCTCTCAAACGTATTACTGCCACATCAAATTGATATCATATCTATGTCAGCACTTTGGGCTCAGCTTTGGAAAGGTTACGTGTTTTCTGGTCAGATAGCCTGGACCTGCTAAGAGACAGGGCTGGAGACTGGATGACTATGTCTCGCCTTTGATCCTTTGTGAGGTCAGGTGACATCCCTCTCAAGAGAGCTAGAATCCCAGCAGGACTTGGCCTGGTAAACAGAAATCAAAGGGCACACCCCCACACATAAGAACTAGACTCACATCAGGATTCTGCATGCCAAAGGGGTCTTTAATGCCATTGACAAGGGAAGGGGGTGGAGATAGTGCATACAGTAGAGCTCAGACAAGCTGGAGGAAGATTCCACGATTTTGCTTTCCCACTGTATCTCTCTGCCTTCCTTTCCCCTGCACGTCCTCTAACACAAGGAACTTTGGGTATGATGTCAGAAGGCAAGGCCCACTTGTTCCAGGGACAGGGGTTGGACCGTTAAAGCAGGCTTGCTTTAGCCCAATCACCTGTAGATGTTTGCCTTTAAAAGAAGGGTTCTCCCACTCCTTCAATGATTCACTCTTGGACAAACACCTGAAGACAAATTCATTTGGATCTTTTTTAGGAGAGTTGTTCTTTCAAAAGCCCTCACCCACTGAGGTGAAGAAGTATCAGCTCAAGGCAGAGGCAGGCTTTGCACCCTACCTACTCCCAGGGCACACTGTGGGTGGCTCTTGCTCTGGACCAGGGCCTCCCACTATACACCAAACGTCCCTAGGGTGCCTAGGGTGCCAGAGCAGACTCTGAATATACTCTTCCTATCCTAGAGAGTCTGGAGTGGGTCTCAAAGCATCTGGAGGACAGGCTCAGCTAAGACTCCTTGTTATGCCACATTTAAACAACCATGTTTGAACTGTGATCACAACCATCGAACCAGAGGGGCCTGCCCGGTGCTGCTTTTGGGACTGCACCGAACATTCAAACTAACGTGCTTGCACCTTCGAACCAGCTCGATGCCACCTGCTCAACTCGAATCAACCACTCATTGACTCGAACTGGAGTGTCACACAGCGACCCGAACCAGCAGTTCCTGAAGGACTAGACAGGCTCAACTTTGAACCACCACTTCATTGAATCACACACCGGAAAAGCTGGATCACCACTTCGAACAATCCCTGACTCTCGATTCAAATTGCTGGAGCGTGACACAGTGACTCTACCCAGCGGGTATAACATGTCTCGATAAGGCTTGCCACCACCTGCATCCCTCGAATACCCATGTTGGAAGCAGAAGTGGCACAGTGGTGTTACTGCCCCACTACCCCTCTCTCCCTTGTGTGCAAGTGGAAAGTGGTGTGTTCACAATGTACCCTGCTCCCACACAGCTGTGACTCATGGGGCTGTTTCACAAACAATTGGGCATCAGAAAAAGTAAAAGGGGGCCCCTTTTTAAGATGGCAATTCTTGGTGTTGTCAAGCAACTTTGTTCACAGAGGTAACATGCACATTTCCTGGTGCCATGGGTTTATGGAATTGGTACACACCCAGAATACATGAACACATGTGTGAGAATAGCCTCCAAGCTCCAATGTGGATGCTGAGGACATATTTGATCATGACATAACTGGGCCTGCCCAGTTGAAATGTAATGCAAGGGAGAAATGAATGCCCAAATCTGTCATCGGGAAATGCTTGTTGGCTGCTGAGGATGCATGAGGGTTGTGGAGTCTGCCCATGAAAGCCTGACCATCTCTGAGTCGTTAAGGGAGTCCCATGTCATCACAATTTTCAAGAAGGGAGATAGGGCCGATCGCAAGAACTAGTGGCCCATCTCCATTCTTGATGTGGGGAGTAAGATCGTCTCTATGATTCTGTTGGAAGACCTAATTGTTTGGACCAACAGTACTTTGGTTGGGATAATATGCAATCCGGGTTTAGGAAGTGCTGGGCACCCAACTTAACAGCTTTGTACTCTTGTTTTTTTTGAAAAAGCAGACAATGAACAACATCAATCTTTACCTGGTGTACGTGGAACTCACCACGGCTTATGATAAAGTTGATGTTGTAATCTATGGAGGAAAATGAAATCTATCGGTGTGCCTAAGGTACTTGTTGATGTCCTAGCTGCTTTGCATACTTGCACCATGTTTAGAGTTTGGTTGGACGGTAGAGGAAACCTGTCAAAAGCTGTAGGTACCCATCAGGGCGTTCACCAGGGGTGTGCCCTGACCCCCTTCCTTTTCAACTTTTACTTGTCATATCAAAATGACCATCTCTGAAAGCTTGGTGCCTTCCCTCCCAATCTTGGTTTCCATCTTATCCATGACATGGCTTATGCTGACGATCCAGTCCTAATGGACCAAACACAGATGGTCTTACAGAAAAACTTCAATGCTTTGGATAGTTCTATGAGGGAAAACTACATGGAAGCCAACACAAATAAGACAAAGATCATTGTTTGTACCAGCAAAAGGGTCGGGATAAACTTTATTTGGAAACTTGGTGCGGAGAGATTGTAATGTGTCGACCAATACAAATATTTGGGGTACACAATTTACAACAAAGCACACAAAGGTTTACATTTTGAAACCGTGTTGAATACATCTGGGGCCTTAATAGCTCAGATAAAGAGGCTCAACTACAAATACAATGGATTCTCCTTTATGCCAGTTCTTAAATTCTAGATGGCAAAAATAATGCCAGCCTTGCTGTATGCTACAGAGATTCTCACTATCAAGCAGTTGACATGGTATAAAATGAAGGCACACATTTGGTGCAGTGTGCTGGACCTTCACAGACGTGAGATGGGCTTAATATGTATGCAGTGTCTTTTGGAATGAGAGCTTTGTCATTTTATTGGAAGCTATTGCTTCCCCAGAGTCAATCCCTATTCAATAATGTACAATAAATCATGCCCACATTTGGCTTCTTGTATTGACGAATGCGATTGTCTTCTTGGCAAGATAGTGATTAATAAAGAGAATATACTGCATAATCCTGAAAAAATTAAGATTGCGGTGTGGGATTACGATTGGTGCGCGACCCACAACATGATTAGTGCTAGCTCACTTTTCAGGTTTCAAGCTCTTTCTGAGAAAAGATATTACTTACCTGAACAGTATAACAAAAGGTTTCACTGTCCACTGGTGTGAAAAAGTAAGGGAATCTTAGGCTGAACCTATGCTTTACTTTCGAGGTTTTGGGGGCAAGGTAAAGCATCCCGAGAGAACCTTGTGTGTGCAGGTTGTGTGGTAAAGCAGATGTAATGGAGACATTAGAGCTGCTAATTTTGTAATGTTATGGATCAATTCAATTGCGTTCCAGGTTTTCCATGGTGTCTAGTCAAAGGATCGAATCTAAAGGGTCGACAGGTCAAAGGATCGACACCAAAGGGTCGACAGGTCAAAGGATCAAATTTTTTTTATTATATATATTTTTTTAGGTTTTCGTTTAGGGAAAAAAAGTGGTTTTTAGCAAAAAAAAAGGGGTTGGTGGGGACCCCCCCAAAAAAAACAATGTGAAAAAAAAAATGTGATCCTTTGGTGTCAATCCTTTGACCTGTCGACCCTTTCACTGTCGATCCTTTGACTGGCAACCGTTTTCCATTGATTTATTAAAGCCCCTCCAAACCATTACAAATTCACAACTTTGGTGCCAGATATTAGGAGAGTCAACCCCCCCCCCCTTATTCTGGATACTGTATGCTGTGTGGAAGCCATAATGGAGTGCATTACCAGTAACAATGTTTCATGATTCCATATGTGATTTAATAAGGTATGTAGTCATTTTTCTTTTCTTTTTCAGACTTTTCTGTCTCTATGTTATACTCATTTAAAGCTGTTTATTATATGTGTGTGAAAGGTTTATTAAGCCATATCACAATACATAAACAAGAAAAAAAAAGAAATGCTTTTAGGTCAGCAGTGGTTCATACCACTACTGTCCCATGTGAAAAGTAAAGGACAGAAGGAGCATAAAGGACCTTCTGTGCATTGCACATGACCTTGCACCTGTTCGGAGCAAACATAAGGAAACGAACAGCCACTCTGTGCATTTACTGTTGCATCCTGTTTGTGAATACAACAGACATGTTTAAAGGTATCAAATCCCCCGTGTTGCATCTACAAAATTGCATGAACGAGCAATAAAGAGCAACTGAAGGTGTGCCTGTATAAGGCACACATTCTGATGGATGCCTTTAATAAATGAAGTGGATGTGGAATCTGTGCGAGTAAACTTGCAATATACTTTTGGCTTTAAGGTGGTGTAAGTGTTATCCAACAGCACCATTTAAAAAGAAAATGGGATCAAGTGCCCTGTAGCGATACAGATGGCATTAGTGAGCTGTACACCACCAACATATAGATATATATATATATATATATATAAATGCATATATGTAAAGTAAGCAAAACCCCTTCACTCCATTAATGTATATGTAAAAATGTCAACAAATATCAAGAACCAATATTTTCAATTTTGAGGTTTTTAAGTTCAATTGAATCCAATATCACCATTGATCGTGCCTGCATTCCGCGTTTCAGATGTGAACCTTTTAGAGTACAGATGTGTTAAGAAAGGTGCACCGGATCGTTGCTTAGCAGACCTAGAGACCCAATTCTTCCTTGCTCAACGAATCATGCCCCTGATAAAATCTACAACAACTAGAAATGGGGCGATCCAACAAAAAAGACAAGCACAAAATGGCACCTTCATGTCCCTGCAGCCTCCTCCCCCACCTGTACACAGACCCTTTGTGCTATGTAGACAGGCCTTAGTTACTGTTTATGGTGGAAGAACAGTAGAATCTTAATCCAAGATTATGTGTGTCAAGTATGTGTGGTTAAGATATGGATGTGGCATAGATAATGCGCCTGTACACATGTGTTTCTAGGCGCGACAAGACAAGGAGGGGGATACAGAGGGAGGACAAAGACAACCATCTTGCTAGGCCTTGTGTCATTCAGATCCCGCAAGTGCAGGGAAGTGGAAGAGGAGAAGTGGCTAGGGGGGAGGGGACGGGTGTAGTGCAGGTAACTCAAGAAAAGCCAGCCGGTGGCTCATAAGTGCATAAGTGGTTGATGAAAATGGTGCCCTCTGCTGCCAGAACACTGAAATCTTCGGCCAGTGTTGTGGCCTTTCCGTGACCCATGCTCACGACAGAACATGGGAATTATTCAGGGTTTATGTCATATTTAACATCGCTCAGTCTGAAAGACAGAACAGCGTGCTCCAAATTTCCTAAAAGACTTCATTCATAGAGTAAAAGTTTCAGTGACATACAAAATGGCGTATTGCTTAATGCATTGTATGTCTTGGCATCCCAGATTACCAGACAGCTTTCCTCTGCTTGTGGCGCAGTCACGCAGTCGCCGTGTTTGTTTCTGTTCAGATCTATTCTCTGCGACGAGCAGCCCACTATATCATTCAGGCAGAATCCTCTATATGAATGTCGCATTGAAATGGTGAGCGAAAGCTCGGAACAGTAATTCAAATGCGACATCATCCACCAATTCCAGGATAATTGGTTGGACTTGAAAGCCCGACAAAAGTTCACATGAAACAATTAACGTGATTCATTTACAGAAATCGCACCGTTCTTCTGCAGCTATGATTATAATTCCTCCATGCTCCCTGTGATAGTGTCACGATCAGCATTTCAAATACCCGCTAAAAATGCAATTGCTGTGAGGAATTTCTAGTGCGGCGTATTTAGGTTTGGCTAGATGCGCGTTCGTTCTCTTTCTGAGCTCTTGCAGCTGCATGTAGAGGAGCCCAGTCTGTGCGGCAGAAAGAGTGAATCACATGAACTCTTTGCTATGGTGTCAGCCATCTCGTATGATCTCGTAGGGTCTCCTAAGACCCTAAGAAGTGGCCCACCCACTACCTAACCAGCTTGCCTCCTACATTGGCTCACTCCACTGGCCACACACCAGGACCGTGCCTAACCAGACAAAGGTCATGAACAAGGAGTTTGATATAATGGTGGAGGGAGTTTTCAAGAATGTGACAAGCTTCACAAGTCCTGGGCACTACAAAGTGTTGGCAAGCTAGTGCAATAGGATCTTGGAATCCATCCGCACCCACTTTAATTCTATCGTGCCCACCCATTCCACCCTGACATGGGCCCAGAAGCGCTGACAGTACCTGTGGAGGCACATCAGGAAGCTGGTCACTGACCATTGCTGTGGCTGCTTGCAACAGAAGGCAGTGCAGCAACCCCAGGCCTGTAGCTGCAGTTGTGGGAAGGAAAGGCCATGAGAGTGATGGACCTCAGTGGCCCGGAGGGAATAGGAAGAGTTGAAACAGGAGTCCAAGGTAAGTACACAGCAATCATGCAGTTACACAAACTGAATTTCGCTGAGAATTCGACAAAGGAGGATAGAATCATGGCACAATAGGCCTCATTATGAGGTTGGAGGTAGCCTTGTCGGTTTTACCGGCAAGGCTACCTCCATACCGGCAAGAAAATCCAGCACCCGCAAATGGGCAATTACTGGGGTATTTCGGCCCCGCCGGACCCGGTAATTGCCCTTTCGCAGGTGCCGATGCCGGTATATCCCCATTCCTATTTCAGCCCCATAGGGCACAATGGGAATGGGGATGCCTGTAGTACAGGCCTCGTCAATAACGGTGCCGGTGCTACAGGCTTGCTGTGCTCACAGGTGGCTTTCATTCCACCAGGCCAGGACTGGCGGAATGAAAGGCACCCACGAGCACAACTCAGAGTTTGCTGATCCGGTAACAAGGGTACTGATAAGCATACCGCTACTGTTGTTACCGGACCGACAACCTCGTAATGAGGCCCAATGCCTTTGTGCCATGCTGTGGCCACATTGCAAAAGTGACATATTTAAGGAATGGCGTGACACATCCTACTATGGTAACCTCTATCTGTGTGTCAGATAACCATATCCCTATTGATTCAATAACAATGTAGCACCTGCTAATGTGCAGGCGGAATGCATAGTAATGCCATAGAAAGTGGTGCCTGCTCACATATGCCAGATGGATCAAATAATGGAAATGTGAGGGATAGTTGACATGGCCATACCCTTTCCTTTTGCATGTTCTAAATGTCACAAATAAAAGTAGGTGACCCAATGTGTGTTCCCATGTAATCAACATTGAAGGATATGCAAAATGTGTACCTTTGTGTCACACATGGGCCATATCCTTAATGCATGTATCAGGTCAAAGAACAAGGTCAAGCTCATGAAAATACTTTCCATCACACCTCCAAGAAGCGTTGGACACCCATAGGAATGGCATGTGTTCATGGCACTCTGAATCTGCCATGCAGATGCAATATTCATACATATTGCCATGTGCACGAGAGAGGCGGATGATGTTGGATACAGACAACATTTGCAAAGGGACAACATGACATCTGTGGTGCATGCAAACAGGCACAGTAACAGGTGCACCCCTCGCATGCAAACATGGATGCATGCCTCAATACTCCAGTACCAAGCAACACACACATGAAGTCACCACAGGACCCTCAAACCAAAGAAGGAGCCAGTGCTGTACCAAAACACATAGCAGGACTGCCCCTCAATGCACAAAAACAGTTACTGAAATGCCATGAACACTTAGAGGTGACATGTAAAATTTGGCACTACACGTCTGTCCACTGCTACATCCCACCAAAAAGTCCCGGAGAACACTACAAAAGATTGCTAGTAAAGATGTTATTTCTTTGTGTCATTCTTTGTGCTCTTGTTTGTATCCGGTCCTGACGTTTTGAAGGGAAGTAAAGCCTTCAGCTTCACTTCCTTGGCCTTTTGCTCATTGTTTCGAGGAAACTGATCAGCCCTTCAGATTATAAGTAACTATGTTTCCCCTTTTTAAATCTTGTACTTTTTAACCTTGCAGACAGCACTTACAGTGCAGTACAATGTGGATACATTTGTATCACCCCAGCTTTTTACACCTGTATTGCAGTTTTTTTTTTTTTTTTGCATTCATGTGCCAGGGCTGACTTCCGCACATCAGCAACTGGAGAGATTATTGACTCTTAGCTTCAACAGCCATTATTTGGATCAGCTACTACTGCTCTAAACATACATTTGTTTTTAGAAGGAATCACTGCGGTTTGATATAGAAATGTACTGAATTTCATAGAAATCAAGGAGTGCTATTAATTGTCTTCATTTTAAACATTGTTTTTCAAATTGTATTAGGCAGCATTTTAAATCGTATTAGGCAGCTTTTTAGTTTCCTGAAGTCTTTTCCTCTGCTTCATTGCCAGCACCTGTATTGCAGCCCCACATGTTTTTTGCATTTATGTGGCGAGGTTGGCATCTGCCCAGCGGGCATGCCTGCAGCACACCAAAGACAAGCCGATCTGCGCCCGTCCATACCTTGGACAGACCATGGGCCATTACAGTTTGCCAAAACAATTCGGAAGGTCTCTCTGCAATTTCTGCGATGAAGGATTTTGACACTGTCAATATTACTACTGAGTTGTACTCGCGTGATGAATTACTGTCTTTTGCTTCCCACTCCACTTGTTGCCACCAGGCTTCTCGCATTCTTGCCTTTTTTTTCCACAGCTTTTTAAAGACTGATGTTTGTACTGATAGCGAACTTAATCCAATGTTATTTAAACCGTGTCGCAGCATATCTCCTTCTGCTTCATTTTGTAATGACTGCCTGATTAATGCTAGATCCACTGCAGCCCACCCCAATGATGTCCACACCCTTTCATCAGATCTCTCACCAAATATTCTATGTTTAACTGAAACCTGGTTTCATTCTTCATTTGCACCTGATATTGCGCAACTCCTACCTTCAAATTACATGAGCCTGCATTTGGACCGGGTCAGCCCGTCCCCGGTGGTTTCAGCATCTTTAAATTGTTGTTCGATTTCCTAGATACATAACCTGCCATGTGGACTTTCGCTAGTGTGTCTTCAAATGACCTTTAATTTTTCAGTTCATATAGTGCTGGTCTTTCGTCCTCTACCTCGTCCCTTAGCTAATCCCAATCTTATTTTTATGGGTGAATTTAATGTCTGGCCCAATAATAAAACGGATTCCCATGCCACAAAACGTACTGCCGCATTGTCTGATATCCACCTCTACAATTGCAGTTTCCTCCCTACTCACTGCTTGGGAAACACTCTTTACTTGATTTTGTCTGCTAAATCTTTGACGGCTGTTTTTAAACTTCTGCCTGTCTCATGGTCTACTGATTTTCTTCTTGCATTTATACATTTTTTTCCCATTTTCTTTTCATTCTATATCTAAAGTTGATCATCCACAACGTTATTGGAATAACAGGTGCCTCTGAATTTGATGGCAGATAATTTTTTGGCTAGCATGTTTTGTTTTATTGGTAACAATAATTTGGATTCCTGCACGGTTTTATGTAATGCCATGACAGATGTTGCCGACTCACTTGCACCAGTCAAGATTGGCTCTAGTCGCACTATACCTTCTGCCCATGGGTCTCCTCTGACCTTAGACTACAGCAAGCATGTCGATGTGCAGAATGCAAATGGTGCACAAGATATAATTTGTATGCTAAGCAGGATTATTAGCAAGCTCTACCATGTTGTATTGTATTGTATTGTTTATTTATTTATAGAGCGCACCTGGCCGTTAACCAACTGGGCACTTGCAAGAAATATAAACTTAGGTTACAGGTACAAGAATATTTTACATTTCTTATGTTACAGGATCATATATCAGGCTTTTCTTATGTTACAATGTCACATGATTTACAAGTAGGATATGTTACAGTTTTGAATATTTTACATTAAATATACATAATATTTGGTGCCGTTGAAGCTTTTAACAGTCGTTGGTGTGAAGCCGGAGTTTGACGTTAGCTTTGAACACATGGAAGGACGGGGTAGCTCTGAGTGAGTCTGGGATAGAGTTCCAGAGATGAGCTGCTAGTACCGGGAAGCTGGTCCCTCCAGTTCTTTTCAGTTTAAAGGTGGGGATTTTGATGCTATTAGAGTGGGCCTTTCTGATGGGTCATTTGGATGTGTACTTTGTGAATTTCTCTGTGAGGTATGCAGGTGCTTTATTGTTCAGACAGTTGTGTGTAATGCTCAGAGTTTTAAGTTTGATACAGTCGTTGATAGCCAGCCAGTTGGCAGCTCTTCTATGGTCAGATATGTGTTGTCCTTTGGAAATTCCTAGAGCTGTTCTAAGGGCATTGTTCTGCAGAGTTTGGAGTTTGTTGGTGTTGTGTTTACTGGTGCCTAGGTGCAGTGCATTGCAGTAGTGTAATTTGGAGAGGATGAGGGCTCGCGCTATGGTGGTACAGCTGTCTGTGGACATGTATAGTTGCAGGCATGAATGAGTTTGCAGGTGTAGCTAGTTGCTGAGGCTGTAGCATTTACTTGCTTGTCGAGGGTGAGAGTTGAATCTAAGTAGAATCCTAAGGTTTTAACTTCCTTGGCTAATTTGATTTTGATGCCATCAATAGTGATGGAATTGTACGAATGGGATACTTTGTTAAGTTTACTGGTAGACCCGATGATTAGGAGCTTGGTCTTGTCGTCGTTAAGACATAGGCCATGTGTGGCCATCCAAGTTTGGATGATTTGATAGGTTTTATTTATGTGGCTGGTGTCATTGTCATAGTCTCCCTGGATTGGGATAAGAATCTGGGTGTCATCAGCGTAATTGGTGTATGAGACCCCTAGTTTGTCCAATACATCAAAGAGAGGCTTTGTAAAAATATTGTACAAATTGGTGGAAACACTTGCCCCTTCAGGGACACCACAGGTGATGGGGACTGGGTCAGCTGCTGATGTAGGTGAGAAGACTCTTATGGTTCTCTTATCCACAAATGAGTTTATCCACGCCGTGGCTTTTGTGGAGAAGTTGGCCGCCGATTTGAGGTAGTCACAAAGTACCTTGTGATCTACCAGGTCGAAGGCGGCTGATAAGTCTAGGAGTAGGAAAATAGAAATGTCTCCTCTATCTTTGCGCTCATCTAGTTGGTTTTTGAGATCAAGGAGAGCCGTTTCGGTTCCATGTCTCGGTTTAAATCCTGATTGTCTGGTCCCTAGTAGATTGTTGATCTCCAGGTAAGATTGCATCTGTAGATATGCAGCTTTATCTAACATTTTGAGGAGGAACAGGACAGTTGTTATGGGCCTATAGTTCGTTGGGACATTAGGGTCCAAATTTGCTTTTTTCAGTAGAGGTAGTATCCAGGCATCTTTGAGGTTGGTAGGCACAGAGCATGATTTGAATGATGCGTTGATAAATGATGTGATGAAAGGGGCTAGTTCATGTACAGCCTCTTTGATAATTGGGGCTGGACAGGTGTCACCAAGGCATCGAGACGGTTTAAGAGACGTAATGATATTCTTAGTTTCCACAATAAAGATGGCTCTAAAACTGAATTGGTTAAGAGGTTTAGTTTGGTTGGCAGCAAGTTCCTGAAGGATGTTTTTTTGCGTGGGGAGGTGTAGTATAATTTAGCTTGTTTTGGAGAGCAGCACCACTACATGGGATCACATTATAGATGTAAGGTGGTACAGCAAGTCATGTGTTGAAGACAGGCTATCTATGAACATCATTTCTTTTCCATTTTTCAATACTTAGTTTAAAAGAACACCATTTTTTTTCTCAATTGAAAATGCCTCAATTACAGGACACATTAGATACTTGATTAATTAACTTAACTAACAAATACTAATCACTGATACTAATCAAATAACATCATAATGTGATCTCCATGAAAATGAGGTAGAAAAGACAGGCTCTGAAAGTAATTTTAAACGTGTACTTGGATTCATTTTTTCTCTCTGTTCACTGTGTTAGCTGGATGCAAAATCTGCATGCCAGGAAATGAGTAGATACAGTTTCTAAACTGTATAGACCAAGCCATTGTTGAAGAAGGAGGATAGATTATTGTGGACTTTGATTGGGTACACGTCATTTTAAGGGTTGTGACAGAGGTCTCTTGAAGCAGCTCGGGGAGAAGGAGAGTTAGTGGACATTTTGCAGAGCTTCAGTGAAGACTTGGCTGGAGTTGCTGTGGGGTTGCCTGGCTGGGCTGCTGGGAGGCGTTGTTCCAGTGCACTGTTGACCTTCAGAGACTGGGGTGTCCAGTCAATTAGCACCGGCTTGAGAACAGAAGATTGCAGATGGGAACTACATGTTCTCGCTGGGTGCTTTAAAAAGAAGACCCTGAACCACTTATCGGAGGCGACCAGCCAGGAGATTGCGTGTGGGAGAGCTACAACTAGCTGGTAAATATACGAATGGAGTGAGTTTGCTGTGACGGACAAATGATTTATTATTAGCCAGGCAGTGTAGCGATAGTCACTATTGGGGAATCACCGTGTTTAAATGCCACATTCTAATGTTGCCATCTAAATGCAAGTCAATTGATGTACTGTTCTTTTTATTGTTACAAAGAATTTAAAAAAATGTCTTGTATTTTTGCTTTTGTTTCTCTTCTGTTTATTCTAGAAAATACTGCCTCGCAAAGCATGTAATGTATGATTTTGAAATGAAACTGGTATAAATCACAACCTGTGTAAAGGTTTTTTTTTTGCTTCTGTCTTTCTCTGGTGCATTTAGCCCATATCACATAATAAAAGGGGAGGTTATTAGGTAATGTATGTGCCAAACTGCCTATGTAGATAAAGTAATGTTATGAGCAATTATAAATAGCTGTGTGCGTGGTTCCACTCAGTGTATATGTATGTGTGTGTCTTCTGAGTGGAATATAATACAATAGTCTGCTGGGCGTATATGAATCAGCAGAGAGAGGCCTCTGGAAACATAGTCTCACTAATGTAAATAAATTAGTGATAACACCACATGTTATGGTGAATACTTTATGGAAACATAGTCTCACTAATGTAAATAAATTAGTGATAACACCACATGTCATTGTGAATACTTTATGGAAGCATAGCTCACTGGTGTAGATAAATCAGTGATAACAGCCACAAGTGGCACTCCATATGAAAATGTGCTGTTATTGAATAGTGTGGAAGCCTGAGGCCTCTAGAGATCACAAGAACAGTCTAAACAAAAGAAAGGGTTTTTGTATTTTGGGGCCACAAATAAAACAAAGAAATTATGCTCACCACTATACCACAACGAAATTATGCTGAAATCACTCAACCATTGACTAAACTGCTTAAACTGAATACACCCTGGAAATGGGAAAAAGAGCAGTATGAGGCAGTGGCTAAATTAAAGGAATGTCTTGTAAAGGCACCATGTTTAGCATATCCCAAAAAGGACAGGGATTTCTTTATAGAAATAGGTTTCTCTGAACATTGTATGTCAGCAGTGTTATCACAAAAACATGATTTGAATCACAAAACTATTGCCTACGCAAGTAAGGCATTTTCCCAAGTTGAAATTAAATTCAGTGAATGTGAAAAGGCCCTTTTGACCACTGTGTGGGCGCTACAGCATTTCCGCCCCATTGTTCAGGGAGAAAAGGTAATTATGTATACCAACCAAATGTATCTGTGTACTGAAATAATGCATAGCCACTATACCACTATAATACCAAACCCAATCTAAATACAAGGAGTGGTTATTACTAAATTATTTTGTTTTTGGCGGTAAGAAAATACCGCTATGTCCCAAATCCACACAAAATACCCACCATATTTATAGTGCCTTGGAGGCTGGGAAAGTGATCATAGAGCACCTACTGGGCATGGCAAGTGTGCCTCACACCGCCATCTGTACATTAAAGGGAACCCATTTCATAATAGCAGTGTGTCACTAAAAACAAATTTCAGAATGTCTCAAAGGGAAGCCACATTCTCAGACCTAGTGCAATATTTAGAGGCAAAATTATTTGCACATGGGACGTGGTCATCAAATAGTACCTCACAGGTGTTCAGAAGAGCAGTTGCCATGCCTCTGGATGCTCAGAATCCAGATTGATGGTCGTGAAGGCAACCAACAAGTTCAGTGTGCTGGGTCAGTTGGGGGAAGACCAGCTTCTCCAAGAGTTGCTTAAGGAAGGGTGTGATAGATATGGGGTGGTAGCTTGCTGGGCAAGATGGTTCTGCAGAAGGTTTTTTCAGGAGGGGGCGCTCAAAGGAGTGCTTGAGGGAGGAGAGGAAAGGTACATTAGCAAAAGAGTGGTTGCATAGATTAGCAAGTGCAGGGGCAAGGGAGCTAATATTGTCCTTAATGGTGCTGGAGGAGTAGGGGGAAACCTGTTTGGAGGAGAGCTTCATGGAGCGGACAACTCTCTTGACCTCATCAAGTGTGACATGAGAGAAAGAGGATAGAGAGAGGCAGAGGGAAGATCGTAGGCCATAGAAGGAAAGGGGGTGGGTGAAGGGTGAGAAGTGGGACGCAAGGGTGCTCGGGATGCCCTGAGTTTTTGCAGTAAAGTGTGTGGCCATTGTGTTTGAAAGTGCCCGGGAGGGAGCGGTGAGGAGGAGACTGCGGAGGGGTTGACTAGTTTGCTGCATATTTTGAAGAGTACAGCTGTGTTGTTGTATGCACCAAATACAGGTGCCTGGATGTGGGCCCTGTTCTTGGAAGCTGCTAAAAGTAGAGGCAGAATTAGAGTCTGCAGTGGGGAAGGGTGGGATGAGGGTAGAAGGGAAGGCAGCAGGTGACACTCATTTCATTGGATGGATGTTCGTTTACAAGGTTGGCATGGCTGGGGGAGGCACGGTCAGAGGGCCAAGAGGACCCATATGGGAGGAACGGAGAGAGTGGTCTGACCAGGAGAGTGGGGTGATCAGTGGGGAGGAGAGTGAAAGATCGGTGTGGATGAAGGCATCAAGAGTGTGTCCAGCTGAGTGCGTTGAACCAGAAGGGAAAATGAAAAGGGAAAGTGAAATGCAGAGATCATGAAAGAGAGTGGATGAGGAGTCAAGGTGGATGTTAAAATCACCCATGAGAAGGAGTTTAGTGATGGTCATGAGGAGAGAGGAGGAGAAATCAGCCCATTCCGAGAGAAACAAGGCGGTAGAGCCAGGGCGCAATGGTCAGAGAGGAGGTGGGGGAGATGACCAACTTGCAAACCAGGCTCTCGAAGGAAGAGTAAAACTGGGTGGGTAAGAGGGAAGAAGGGATCCACTCAGGAAAGATAAGAGCAACCCCACTGCATGCACGGTTAGGGTGAGGCTAGGTGATGATCTATAGCCATCAGGGAGAAGGGAGTTAAAAGCAGTGACTGAGCTGGCCTTGAACCACGTCTCGGTAAGAAACAGGATATCGAGCTCAAGGTCTTCAAGAAGAAGGTAGATGTCAGTAGTGTGTTTGATGGCAGAACGGGCATTAAGCGTGGCTAGATGCAAGCAGTCTCCACCTTTGAAGGTTTTCTGTGGAGGGGTACAGGGGTGTGGTGCACCATTCTAAGGGGGAGCACAGAGAAGGAGGAAGAAGGAGTAGCAGGAGTGAGGAGAAAGTTAATGAGGGGCGGCATACACTGATCAAAGAGTAGGAGGTTGGGTTGAGGACCCTGAACCAAGATAGTGCCAGTGCAATAGACATGAATGGTACACCTGGATGATGCGGAGCCCACCAAGAGGACTTCCCATTTAATACCACCATTAATGTGTGAGGATGTAAGAGGAGAGAGAGTAGAGATGAAGAGTACATAGATTTGAAGAAGGGACAGAGAAGAGAATATCAGGAAAGATTTGTCATAAAGTTGTGCTGACATAGTTCTGTGAACGGTACACCAGGGTTAGTGATCAGGATATTTATTTTTAAGCTTTTTTCTTCCAGACCCTGTGAGAGAGGGAGGAAAGGTGAAATTATGGCAGTTAGAAAAGATAGGGGAGATGGTGAGTGCCATAGTGGTGGAGGATGGGAGGAAGAAAGAAGAGAAGCTACACAGCACAGTATGAGCACAAACTGACCAGGCAGCCTAGTACCCAAGGGAAGCAAGAGAAGTGAAGAACACTTCAATAGCAATCAAAGCATACAAAACATGTATAAGGGCACCTAAATTCGATTGTTGTTACAGGCAATGGGATCACACAAAAGGAAATGGCAGGACAGATGTAAGGGCACCTAAATTCGATTCTTGTTACAGGCACTGGGATCACACAAAACAAAAATGACAGCACATATGTAAGGGCACCTACATTCGACTTTATGTTACAGGCACTGCATCACACAACGCGAAAATGGCAGCACATGTGGAGGGTGCATTCAAAAGAAAACATTTTGACAGGGTAGGCATTCAGACACATATGAAACAAGGTGGTGATGACTCGTGCTGTGTGGGAGTAAGAAAGAGTTAGTGCGTGAAGGAGCATGCTGACGTGTCAGCAAAGGTAGTGTCAGGAGAGGTGGAGGAAGCATGCCTCATGGTGGTTTACCAGGTCTGGCGGTAGATTATTAGCCATTTCTTGGGGTTGAGATGTAGAGGTGCTCCATGCCCATCATGTTCTGACTTGCTTGGATAGGGGCCTTAGTGTGGGCATTGGAGGAGCCAGCGTTTGCCTGCTGGCTTCATTGATTGGACATGAAGAGGCCAAGGCAGGCCAAACACATCTGTTGGCCCAGGATGTCGAGGCACTTCCTAGATGCTGATGGTTTCAGCCATGTTGCAGGCTGGAGGCCCATGCAGGGAACTGAAGCCCAAATGTGTTGGTAAGATGTGAACAGGAGACATCAGAAAGTGGATTGAAGAGATCCCAGGTAATGTTGATGCTCGGCAATTTAAATTAGCTTTTTTGAAAAAATATTTATTTTAAAAAATCGAACTTTAAGTATTTGAAAAGTCACCCCAAAGCCTAACTGGCTTACCTGATATACAGGATGGATGAGGGGAAGAACAAATGACCCCTGTTGAGCTGGGTATCAGCATACCTGCTGCACGCTCGGAGTGGTGCGAAAGAAGGAAGGGCCAGGCCAAGAGGGTCTAGTGTGGGCTTTGAAGTGGCCGTCGCTCACCTGCCGGCTTCAGTGATTGGCCATGATCCGGCCCAGGCAGGCCAATCACATCTGCTGCTGGCCAAGAATGTCGAGGCACTTCCTAGGTGCCCATGGTGGCGGCCAAGTTGCAGGCTGGAGGCCCAGGCAGGGAAATGAAGCCCAAATGGGCAAATACGTCAGTATAAAATTAACAGGGGACACCAGAAAGTGGATTGAAGTGGAACAATTGAGGGTCTATGCATCCAAAACATACGTAGCCATAAAATAGTATCCATGTCAAAAACATATCAAAACACAGGTGGAAAATACTGAACCTACACAATGGCATTCAATACAACATTTCCGGAGGTGAACATACAAATGATGCTTCATTGCAGGGGTGTGCCCTAGAATAAGTGATGACAATGTCCCTGCATACTGGGCACACTCCCCATGGCCCATGAGAAGGTGGCAATGCTGGTGCAATGTCAGCCAGACAGGTGCATAAACTGAACCATACCTGGTTCTTCTTTGAATTCCTGGTGACATTGCAATGTCTGTGGACAAATGTTACTCCTTGCATGTACAAGGAACATAGAGCATACAAGAACCCTAAATGTGTCTTTGGCCCTAAAGGAGACCACAGGGACATGCTCGAGTTGAAGAGGATGAAGATGATGAAGATGATGGACACACAGAGGGGGAGCGTGACTCTGAAGGGCATGTGGCAGAACTCCCTGATTCTCCATGGGACAGTAAATCTCAATCTGGAAGCCCTAGCCCACATCCATCAACAGTAGTTTGATTCACAGCCATTTTGACTGTGAAATCCACCAACGAGTAACACCTATTCAGACCAAGATCAACATAGCACCATCAGCGACACAGCAGCTGAGGGCTGGGGACACACTGGTTGTGGAGAAATACACCAGGACTCCCGTCGAATCAACAAAACATCTGACAAACATGGGGCACACTGCACCTCCTCCAGGGACAGTGCCATCAGTCCCTGGCCAGGAACACACATCAACTATCACGCTCCTTGACCCCTCCATGAGGCCACAATTCATGTGGCTGTCACTTTCTTTATTGAACTGACTGAGAGAGTTTCAGCCATGGAGGCTGCCCAGTCAAAGGTGGAGGAGAATGGGAGGCAACTGGTTGATGCTTGTTCCTCATTAGGGACAATCCTGGATGATGGTAGGATGTTCTTAGAAATGGTTCAGCGTGGTTTGGAGGTGCCCAACATGTGGAGGCTGGGATTGCTTGAGGAGGTGTGGGCAGTTAGACAAGAGGCAGCTAGACAAGAGGCAAGGGAGGATGCCTCTATGGCCCAGGAACCGGATGCCACTTATAAAGCTGATTAGGTAGGAGAAAATAAAATCATATCTTGCATGGCATACACCCACATGATATTTCTGTGACTGGCAAGTGGCCAACCTGAGTGCCAATAGGTACAGAGCACCCAAATGTGCCATAGATTTGGAGATGTATGCAGTATGTTGACATTTTACAACAGCTACAGTGGGTGCAGTTTGCTCTGGGGATGTCAGAATTGTATGTGGTAAAATGTGGTAAAATGAAGCTTTCTAGCTCCCATACATCATCAACAGCTCCACCTTCTACACACTCCGGTGTGCAAGATGAAGTATATGCTCAGGTATACACTAAGGTATTCCAGCCTGATCAGTGGAGGAGGAGGTCCAGTCCACTTTCTCTGAGGCAGAAGGGCGGAGAGGTGCAGATAGCACTTACTGAGGAACAGAGAGAAACACCACAGTGCAGAGGAGCATGACATGGCACACTCGTGGTCTCAAAAACCATACACACGCATTAATGAGTCTTAGACTGACAACTATGATCAATTATGATCAAGAAAAAGATAATTGCCCATCCGAGTACATCCTACAAAACATTGAATTTACCGGGAGGTGGACAATGCTACAGAAACAGAGATGGAAAGGAAGAATAAGCTACAGTTCACAGTGTATCGCAAATACAGCCTCGCAGATCAGATCGAAAAGCGGGAATTGTCAGCGTGTTGTAGCCACATCCCCACCACCAGAAATGTTATGGCTACCTGGCACAAGGAATGTCATAGCCCATTAGGACAATTACATCTATGCAATATTTGTTTACAGTACAAAGAAAACGTGTTCACCTCACCTATGTACAGAAAACAGGCTTCCAAGGGAAGGCAGTGACAAACTTGGTACCACATAGTTGCAGACCCGCAAAATGTAGCATCGTGCACACAGCTGGGATATAGTTACAAAACATTTATTGCAGACCTACCAATGCCATCATCTAATCAGCTCACTACCACCATCCTGTACCAGCACCTGAAAGATATTGCTTCTGTGTCCCACGTGGCCCTATTGCTGCATAGGGAGTACAGCAAGACTCCCAAAGCACATGTTCTTCAGGGTTCAGTTGAGCTGAGCGTTGCAGGTAAACAGGGCTATCCTGGTGGAGCTCTCTCCCGTCATGTCAGCATCCGGGTAGTAACTCGCCCACATGGTGGCATGGTGGGAGAGAGCTCTTCTCAGTGGCTGCCATGTCCCCCAGCACCGGAACAAACAATGACAAGGTGTGGGTGCTGGTTAGCCATGAAATTAAGTCTTCAGTGGTGGTGAGGGACTTTTTAGATATAAAAGGTTTAATGATGCTTCATTAGAAGCTGCATCCTGACAAACCTTTTAAGGAGGGCAAGAGAGAATACAAAGTAATGTAAGGGAGAGGATGTACCTCTCCTTTGACAGAAAGGCTTTAGCTTCTCACAAAGAGAGAGTGCGAATGCAAGCAACTTCTCTGACATTACAAATTCATTTCTACAACTAGCTCTCCTGCACTTGACTTGTGGGGTCCTGCCCTGCACCCTGCAGTGCTATCCCAAACAGAAACACACCAGTGGTGTTTAAAAAGAGGGTATAGTGGGAAAAAGGACACACGGTGGGGGATTTCCAAGACTTTCTTCACCCTCCGTAGTGTGTGCCTTCCCTACCCATCTGTAATTGTGCATCAAGCAAAAATTACTTGCAATCGCAAAAAATATCTCAAAAAAGATTATGTAACAAATACTACACAATGATTTAGACGTTGTTAGGTATTAAAAAAGCCCTCCTTGGTATCATATAGACACGGGGCAGCATAGGAAGAGTTATTCTCAGAAGGTGTCCTGTATATACTGAAGACATCCGTCAATTGTCAGGTCGACCGGTTTCGATGATATATCTTGTTTGAATCATCTTCTTCAGGACCAATTTCTTATATTGTTAGATTTGATCTTCGATCCGCATGTAGTGGCGGAACCCCACATCCCACCTAGGGAGAAGAAGGACCTATTTAATAGCCGGGTTTTAAAGGACAGTATATGTCTACTTATTGGGCATTTGTGCTAATTGTGAAAATACTTTTTCATATTGTGCATAGACATTTAGAAACGGTGTGCTTGCACCTGCCTGATGGGGTATATGTCGCACCCAAGGCGTAACATCCCCTTCCTTGTGTACATGCTGTATGTCAATACATAGATGTGCTCCGCAGGCTGCCCATTCTCACCAAAACAAAACCCTAAGGTGGAAGTAAAGGTTGAGGGGAGGGGGTGCAGGTGCGTTAATTGTATCAATGGTTGTATGCACACATGCATATTGATAAAAATGAAAGAGGGGTTACCTCAGTATTGGTTTGTTGTCACTGCTGTGTTGGTTTTCTTTCCGTGGCACGATGGACATGGGTAAAGCCCCTTTGTTAGCTGTTGGTGTGTCCAATTTGGACAGCTGTTACATAACCAGTTTGGACATACCAACAGCGTCATTTCACAACCTGTAGGCGTTGAAATGCTACCTTCGCTGTGCAATGGAGAAAGTAGAAATCAATGCCCATTAAACAGTACAAACTCGTTTCTTCTCTGTTTTGCCTCCTTGTAGCCCACTGTGGATAATAATGAGCCCATGCACTGGTGATCCATGTCCCACAACCCTCCATAAGAGTTCTCTTGATGTTCTCATCCCCTGTATCACCAAACTGGTGAACAGGTTCAAGGATGTACTGTTCCTGTGGTCCTGAAAAAGGCTTGGATTACCCCACTGTTGAAGAACACCACATTAGATCCAGCTCTGGCAATGAACTATCGGCCCATAACTAATGTTCCATTTTTGTTAAAGATCATCAATAGAGGTACCTACTGGCAATTGCAAAGTTTTATAGAGGCTAATGAGATACTGGCCTCGCGACAGTCTGGCTTTAGAGCGCAACATGGCACAGAAACATTGCTGTTGGACCTTAAGTCCAATATCTCCAACATTGTTGAAAAGGGCCACCCAGCGCTTCTGATGCTGCTCGACCTCAATGCAGCGTTTGATCTTATAGATCACTGCCTCCTCCGGGAGAGGATGGTCAGCATCACAAATTGCTCAGAGAAAGCGGCCTTATGGATCGCCTCCTTCTTAGGTCCAAGGTCATCCAGGGTGGCTATGAGTAAGGCTGAAGCCCTTCCAGTTAGTCAATCATGCAGAGTGCCACAGGGCTCCTGCCTGTTGCCTTCCTTCTTTAATATCTATATTAAACCATTCTTGGATATGCTGGACACCCTGAGTGTGCCTATGCCAACTACGCGGATGACACCAAGGTGCTCATTGAGCTGACCGGCTGCTATAATGAGGATGCTAGGACCATTGACCACATCTATAGCAAAATTCAGTCCTGGATAGCTCTTAATAGCCTAGCATTGAATAACAATAAAACCGAGTTGCTCGTAATTGCCTCTGGTCCTGAAGTCCATCGACCCAAAATACTCTCTGTTTTCCCTTGGGGGAGAGGTGATTCTGGTGAGTCCTAAGCTCAAAAGGTTGGGTGTCATTTGTGACCCTTAAATGTCCATGAAACCCCATGTTTCTAACATCCACTCTTCCTGTGCCTATGTTACTAGGCGCCTTCATCAGATAAGACCTTTCCTTACATTACAAAACAGATCCCTCCTTGCTACTGTTCTGGTCAATTCTCGACTGGATTACTGTAATAGCCTGCTTCCTGGCACTACTCAAGGTAACCTGAACAGTCTGCAATCTTCGGAAAATTGTACCGTAAGGGATGGTTACGGATTGGCAAGAAGGGGCCGTGTATCCGACTTTCAGAGCGAACTTCATTGTTGGCCTGTAAAACAAAGAATTAAAAACATGATTCTTGCTTTGACCTTCAAATGTTTGAATTCTGCTTCCCTCAAATACTGTATGCATAGGATTTCCCTCCAACACTCATTTAGAGTACTTCACTCCAACAACACATACGTCCTACACCAACCCCGGTTTAAACTGAAGAAATTCAGGGGGGCACGTTTTGAAATACAGGCACCCCTGGACTGGAATGGTATTCCTGTTCCTCTCAGAACATGTACCTCTCTGGTTAAATTCAAGAAGAAGGTGAAAACCTTATTGTTCAACTCTCCTTGCTGATTTCTGGCTTCTCCCAGCTTTTTTCTCTGTGTTTGTTTTGTTTTGTTTATTTGTGCTCTCAGAGGCCCACGGGCATGTGGCGCTTCATAAAAATGTAAAATAAATAAATAAATTAAGATCCAAGAACCTGTGAAAACAGCAGAAAGCAAGCAGTGGAGGAACATAATTTAACAATGCATACCAAAGAATTTCACTTGTTTACCTGTCGAGCAGTGCGCTGGACAGGTCAATCAAATTTGTCGATTGGCAGCAAGAGGGCAGGAAATTAATGTCGGTCCTGCAACAGACACAATGCTATACTAGACTCTCTGGTGCACTGGTGCTGGTGACAATATGTGTCTGCTTGTCAAGCAACGTTTTATGGGACAGAGGAAGAACCATGCAAGAATAATACAATTCTAGGTGATGGTCTCAGGGGCCAGTGATAGAGGAGCAGAATCATTTTGTCCCTAAAATAATAAAATGTGCTGCATTGTAAGAGGGCCTTTTTTGCAATTAGTGTGAACTTCATCCTCTAATCTCTCTAATTTTTTTAATTAAGTCACACTGCTTCATCACGAGTAAGGGTCTGCCAAATCACGGATTTGGCAGGATTTACCCCCAGCTCTGAGCTTGGGGAAAATCAGCCCCGATTTTGCTGATTTTCGGTGCTATTACCACCACGCTAATACCACCGGTGGTAATAGGGCCGAGAATTCCCCATTGGGCCCAATGGGGAAATGGAAATACCCGAATGGGCCCAATGGGAAATGGGGATTTACCGTTCCGCCAAACCTGTGATCCGGCGCTAATAGTTCCGGGGGGTTTGGCGATAATGCTAATAGCCCCAGCGGTAATACCGCCAGGGATACCACTATACTCGTGATGAGGCCCACAGTATTATCATATCATTTTAACCCACTCTGCACATTAGACACTCAGCCGCATACTTTCTACATTTTACTTGTGCAAATATTTAGGTCTTAGCTTTCAAGGACTACACTGAAATACTGTGATTTCTTTCAAAATACACCCATCGCATTGCAAAGCAACCTGATAATACATAAATCCTCATGGAATCATGTTAGGCTAAAATAAGATAATCTTGGTTATTTTCACATTCTAAATGGGAAACTACAAGTCCCAAGAAAGCAAAAAGATACACAAAAGTTCACTTTTAGCTCTTTAAAACGCACACAAAAAGAAACTGTGTACTAAGGTCACCTTTGTAAAGAAATTGCGTGTCACCAACTTCCAGCTCACCTTTATGCATCCACATAAAAGCAACCCCTTGTTTGCAAGGTAAAGCCTTCAAAATCCCCAAATAATCACAAAGGGCTGCGCTAACCCTGGACCAGTTCACAGGGCTGGCAAACAGCAAACGCCAAGCGGGGAACGTGTATTACAGGGGTTCGTGGGAAGTATCACACGCGATTCCAGCAGGGTACGTGTATTTCAGGGGTGCGCGGGAAGTTCCACACGCGATTTCAGCAGGGTATGTGTATTTCAGGGGTGCGCGGGAAGTTCCACACGCGATTGGCCCCGTGCGAGCAGGGTATGTGTATTCCAGGGGTGCGCGGGAAGTTCCACACGCGATTTCAGCAGGGTACGTGTATTTCAGGGGTGCGAGAGAAGTTCCACACGCGGTTGGCCCCGTGCGAGCAGGGTACGTGTATTTCAGGGGTGCGCGGGAAGTTCCACACGCGATTTCTGGGGAGTACTACACGTGAATTGGCCGTGTGGGTCCTCCCAGGTGTTCGCTCTACAACCTCCACGGCCCCTGCAGGCAGCCCACACCACGGGGGACTACCCTGCTCCCCTGCTCATGTCCCGCACGCAGCCCATCCACCATGGGCAGCCTCCACCAGGCCCCCACCCATGTCTACCACCACCCCCACCCCCCAGCCACCAGGGGCAGATTCCACCAGGCCCCCACTCATGTCTACCATCACCCCCACCCCCCAGCCACCAGGAGCAGCCTCCACCAGGCCCCCATTCATGTCTCCCACCACCCCCACCCCCCAGCAGTGCAGGGGCAGATTCCACCAGGCCCCCACCCATGTCTCCCACCACCCCCACCCCCCAGCAGTGCAGGGGCAGCCTCCACCAGGCCCCCACTCATGTCTCCCACCACCCCCACCCCCCAGCAGTGCAGGGGCAGCCTCCACCAGGCCCCCACTCATGTCTCCCACCACATCCACCCCCCAGCAGTGCAGGGGCAGCCTCCACCAGGCCCCCACTCATGTCTCCCACCACCCCCACCCCCCAGCAGTGCAGGGGCAGCCACCACCAGGCCCCCACCCATGTCCACCACCACCCCCACCCCCCAGCCACCAGGGGCAGCTTCCACCAGGCCCCCACCCATGTCTACCACCACCCCCACCCCCCAGCCACCAGGGGCAGCCTCCACCAGGCCCCCACCCATGTCCAACTCATGTTCTCCTGCACCCCCACCCCCAGCACTGTGGGGCACCTGCCAGCAGGCCCCCACTCATATCCAACTCATGTTCCCCTGCACCCCCACCCCCCAGCACCGTGGGGCACCTGCCAGCAGGCCCCCAGTCATGTCCAACTCATGTTCCCCTGCACCCCCACCCCCCAGCACCGTGGGGCACCTGCCAGCAGGCCCCCACTCATGTCCGACTTATGTTCCCCTGCACCCCCACCCCCCAGCACCGTGGGGCACCTGCCAGCAGGCCCTCACTCATGTCCAACTCATGTTCCCCAGTCAACATGTCTTCACAATCTAGATCCCCGGTCCCCATGGTCAGCCTCCAAATGCAAAACACCCACCCGAGTATTGCATCCACCCACTCAGAAATGGAAATAACATGATAGAACTGCAATTGCAAGTTTGGAAACGAACACATGTCCCTCACATACACCCAATGGGTTTCAGTGAATCTCCAAACCCGTATCATGATATGCATGAAACCAATGAGATGGTACTACACATTGAAGTTTGATCTAAAAATATGTATTAAAGAAAACAAGAATTGAATCAAAAATAAACTAACAGAAATGGGAATGTAAAAAAAGTAAAAAGAAGCATGTCCATGAAAAAATGCAAAACCAAAAATCAGAATCCAAAGGAATGGTGTCCAAAGTCACAGTCCACAAAAGAAAATCCAATGTGAAATTATAATAGAAAGCCATTGCTCCATGGGTAAATGGTAAAAAGAAACGAAAATCCAACAGTGAACTATGTACAGGTGAACAAGCCAGGGTCCATGATCCCAACAAAACAAATGAAACCTATCTAACAACACTACCTAATAAAAAATAACTATATACAAAAATGTGGCCCATTGTCCAAAAGGTCCAAATGAAAAGCAAAAACAAAGGAAACCTAACACTAACTACATAACTATTTACATGGGCAGCGGGCTAGTCCAACGGCTCACTGGATGTTGTCATGGGCCAGGGCATCATCGAACTCCTGTTCAATGGCTTGGAGGCGGGCATGTTCCCTGGCCCCGAGATATCGCAGGGATAAAGCAGTGTCCAGCTCCAACTCCCTGCGAAGACCCTCGACGCACTCAGCCCGCCTCAGCGCCCTCCGCATGGAGTTCTCCGCCCTGACCATTGTGAGCCGTTCCTCCTCTGCCCGCTGCCGCTCTGCACCTATCCGCTGGCCCAACCGCTCCCACACGGAAGCCACTCCCATTCCAGGGTTCTCCTGCCCTCCGGCCGATGCCTGCACCCCTGATGTTGATGGCCCCGAGCCATGATGCCTCCCACGTCGAGCCTGCCGCTGCCTCCGACGCAACTGCCTGTGCCAGCACGACGGCATCCAGGCTGATGGTATCCACCGACACCGTCGTGCACGTGCCCTGCCTGATGATGCCGTCACATCCTCCATCTGCTGGGGTCCAGTTGCTGGTGTGTCCACCCCTGCTGGACCTCCGACTCCCGACTGTGGCAGGGATGGGATCCCCACCGAGCCGGCTGCATTGGTCGGGGCAGGTCCACAGGGGGCCCTGGTGGCATCTGGGCTGGAAGACGGCATGGAGAACGACTGGTGCATAGTCTCCACAGAGGAGGAGAGGGTCGCCAGATTGGCCGACACATGTAGGAAACCCCCGACCATGGCCGTTCCCAACTGGGCCACGTCGTCATGGTGCTCTCCGTGATGACGTGCATGCTCCTCCCGGGAAGCACGCACCTCATCACGAATTGCACCTGTGCGCAACGCGACACCAATCAGGACCTTCTCCATACGGCCTGGGGTCCCCTCGTACGCAGGCGGAGGGGAGTCAGATGACATGGACATCCCCCCTATTTGCGGACGGGCCTGGGATGGGGCATCCCTGCTGGTGCATGGTGGTGCAGTCACAGTGTCAGGGACAGTGACATGCACAGGCCCCTCCACGGCGACCTGTGCTGCCTCCTGCCCCTGCCCCTGGACTGCAACACTTGCATCAGCAGGGATGCCCCCACCAGGCCCCATGTGCGCCTCAGTAGCGGCCTCCTCCTCCTCTGTGGAAACTACCAAGCTGGATGGCTCCACCCCATCTTCCGCTGTTGCAAGCCCCTGTGGGGGCTCACCCACCCCTTCCGCTGCAGCCGTGGGGGCATCCCTGCCGCTTTGCTCCACAGAGCCGTCTCCGCCCTCTTCTTCACGTGGCGCTGTGTAGAGGGAGACATAGAACGCAAGCATCAGGGTACTGTACAATGGTCCCCTAGACAGGAAGCAATAGCAGATGAGTGGCACTGTCAAAGATCACTTCCATCATGTCCCTCCACAACACATGGCTCAGTGCAGGTAAAACACATGCGGTAACAGACATGGCGCATGCTATGGACATTAGCATACATGTCCAAGTTATTCTTTAAACATACACTGTTGTTTTGGAACTCACATGCATCATGTGCCATGCCTATCACATGCACACACTTCACCCTAGTTTCATCCATCTGGCCTCGTACACCACAGACACAGTGGATACAAGGATGACTAGGCTGCATCAGTGAACCGGAACATTGCCACAGACATGTGTCATGCATCCCAGGCATTCACAAGTCACAGACACGCTGGTCAGACACACAGACATGGACAGCATAAATGTACATGGCATCAGCACCCATCCCTCACCCATGTCCAGGAACAGAGACTGGCATGCTTTCATGTGGCCATTCCGCATAGGGCAACCCATGTTGCATTTGAACACATGCACCAACCGTGTGGTTCACACATTACTGGTCTCACATGCATGACGTCCCTGCACACACACATGCATACATGGGCTATGTCACACATACAGGCAAGTATCAGACAACGAGCACACTGCGACATGCCCTGTCTCACACAGCAATGCTTGGCCACTTACCGCTCAACTCCAGACGGGTCTGCCTCTCAAGGATCTGGCCGTGGAGCGCTGGGCCTACGCGTTCCAGGACCCTCATCTGGATGGTACTCATGCGGCCCCGGCCCCCCTCCACGAGGCGCCGGGCCTTCAAGAGGGTCCTGGACCTGCAGTCATCCCAGCGTTTCTTGACATGTTGGTAGTCACGGACTGCCACCCCCTCCGTGTTGATGGCAGTCATGATGTCCGTCCAGACCCGAGTCCGTCCTTCCTTGTTGGCGCGCTTACTTCCGAAGAGGGCATCATACTGCCCCAGGACTTGCTCCACCAGGACACCAACTTCGGTGGCACTGAAGCTGGTGCCCCTCTGCCTCTCTGGCCGGGGGTTGCCACTGGTGCCAGATGTAGCAGTGCCCGACATGGCAACCCCAGAGGCAGGAGTGGGTGGGCAACTGGGTCCTGGGGCTGGGCTGTGGAGCGATGGTATCCCAGTCGGGAGTCTTCTGTTCCAGCAGGGGTGGACACAGCAAATGGACCCCTGCAGATGGCTGATGTGCAGGCACCAAATGGCAGGGCACGGTGGCAGCAGGCAGGCAGGCAGGCAGCAGCAGATGGCTCGTGGGAGGCTGCTCGGGGCTCTGGGGGGCAGTAATTCGGCCTTTTGGGTAGGAGCGTGGTGTTCCGTGTGCTTACGCGTGGCCAGCTTGATACGGAGTGATTTGGCACGTGAAAATCCTGCACATCTGCGTGTAAACCGAGGAAAGGCCCTTAGCGCGTATGCACGCCAGCACGCATATGCGATTTCATTGGACCAAAGGCCCTTAGCGCGTGAGCGTGTCTGTGACGTGAGGCGCGCAGGTGTTTCCCTCATTACACGTGATGACAGAGCACACGTGGATTTCCACCAATCGCGTGTGGAACTTCCTGCGCACTCCAGAAATACACGTACCCAGGCCAATCGCGTGTACGCTCACTTCCCTCCGATTACACGCAATGACACTCGGACGTGCAGTTTCATTTCATTGGCCCAAAGACCACCATGCGCAGCTGTGACGTCACGCGCATGGCCGTAGAGAATGGCGCGTGTAAAAATGAAGAGATACACGTCCGAGTGTCAAAGCGCGTAATTGGTGGAAATGGCCTCATTGCGTATGCGCGTCTGTGACGTGTGTATAAAAGGTACGTGTAGGACGCCATTTCCTTGTACGTGCTTTTTGTGGAGAGCGAGTGGGTGAAATCTGTACTTCTTGTCGGTTCACACGCGATTTACTTCACGGCGTTTCCAGTTCGTACTCCCTGTTACCTCTGACAGTTTTTTCTCTTTTCCTCTTTTTCCTGGGCCTGCTTCCTCAAACAGCTTCCCTACTACTGTTGTCCTGTCTCCTCAGACAGCGTACAATTCTTCTTTTGGCGGGGGTGTTGCCAACGCGCACACGTGCATATTTTTCACGCTTTTGTTCCTGGCAGACGGTGAGTCGCGCACGTATCCAACATCTGTGCTTGCCCCGTGTGTCGCGTACCCCTTCAGAGGTCATTCTAGGCTGCGTGTGACACGCATACGTTCATTCTTGTGTTCCTGGGTGCCACAGCGTAGTGCAGGTTTTTTTTCCACGCACGTGGTCTAGGAGGGGTTGCGTGCACCTTACTTCCCTTTTTTGGGCTGCCTGTGCGTTGCGTGACCCGTCATCTTTCCCCAGGGGTGACATACAGCCTTGCTAGAGCACTAGGGTACGATTACCATCTGGTACCCAAGCCCTTTGACCCCCAATTGCCCAGGAAAATAGTTCACATCAACTCCCATACGCACAATAACATCAGTGCCATGGCTGGGAGGCGAACAAGCCGTAAGGGTGGCAAAGGTGGCAGAGCCCCAAGTGGTGGCCGTGGTGGATCCGGTAGAGGACGTGGCCGTGACTTGCAGGGTGCCCCTAGCCCCCCATGTGTGGAGGAGCAGTCAGGGACACCCATGCCCCCCCCCCCGGTTGAGGTTACCGTGGTAACCATCCATCCATCCATGCTCAGCCCTTGTTGGACCAGCCCACTGTGGAACCAGACCTGGCACAGGGTGACTCCATGGCTGACTTACAGGTCAGCAGGTCTAGGCCACGTGCGCCGGTGAACGTTGGTGTCATCAGGCCACGTGGATCAGGGGCAGCTAGGTCATCTGCTGCCCCGCGTAGGCAGGCTGGGGAGGCTGCAGGGGCAGCTGCGGCTCCATCCAACCCACCTCTCACACACCCAGCCAGGACAGTGTCGGTCCAAGTCCATCATGCTGACATTCCCCCTGACACCATCACACTTGAGATAATGCCTGCACCAACTCCCATGCTGAGTGTGCAATCCCACGCTCCTGCCCCTAGTGTCCAGAGCGGCGCAGGACACTCCGGATCCCCACCACCTTCCAAGCGGAAGAGGAAGAGTGCTCGTCCAGTAGAGGCTGATGCCCCAGACACGGCTACACAGTCCGGCCCGTCAAGGAAGCCCAGCTTCAATGAGGCCGAACTGAATGCACTTGTAGAGTATGTGTCCGCACATGACCGCAAAATGGTGATTGTTGCAGGATCCAAGACCACACCTGCACAACGTCAGGCACACTGGCAGACCATTGCAGACATCATAAGTGCCCTTGGAATCGTGAGGCGCACAGCTAATGATTGCTACAAGCGCTGGAATGACCTGAAGCGCAGGGCAAAGAATAAGCTGGCCTCAAGTCATGCCGCAACTCTAGTGACTGGAGGTGGGTCTCCAGCAGACGACATAGAACTCACTCCACATGAGCAGGTTGCTGGGACCTACGTCACGGAGGAACAGATCCAAGGCGTGGGAGTAGTGGCAGATTACAAGGCATTGTCCGGTGAGTGCACATGCATGTGTGTGTCATCCATGTGCATGTTGTGTGTGGGAGGGCTTCTGTTTGTGTGCCAGGGGAGGGTGTGTGTGCCTGAGTGGTTCGGCTCACCCATGTGCCTCTTCCTAAACATTCTTGGCACCAGCATTTGGGTATAGCAGCATCCCTTCGGCCAACATTAGACATCCAGCCCAACGCCACGCCAGTTGCCCTTGGAGTGTCATCTTGCCACTACACTGTTGCTTATTTACCTCTGCTTATTCAGGGAGATTGTTTGCATACCACCACTTTTACTCGGGATTTCTCAGTCCTATTGTCACATGTCTGACATGGCTATGTTACAGTGGACTGGCTCACTTTCGTGGACATGATTAGTTTGGACATGTCCCTGTGCTATAGGACCATTTTTGACTGGCAGCTGCATGTTAAACATTAGAACCATTACAATGAAAATAATCAATAATATGAACAAACTGGACTGAATGAACAATTGGTGACCTCCTCTCCCTCTTCACTTCATGGCTAGGGTACATGCCATCTGTGTGATGGCATGTGTATTTGACCTGCCAATCACTGGCCAATGTGTGATGGCACTGCTAGGCAGCATGCAGCAAAAGAGTTCATCTTCCATCTTGGTGTCATCAATGTGTGGCATCTGCCTCCCCATCACACGCAGTGACGGTGCATGCATGGGAGTTTTTTAGTCATGTGGGACATGTGTCAATCAAGTACTGTTTCTGTAGCCTTTCAGCCCTCATTGTGTGCAATGGTGCTAATGCCTGTTTCCATTTGTTTTCTTTTATGTCTTTGCAGGGGAAGACGCACCTGATACTGCTGGGGTTGTGGAGATGGTGCAGACCCAGGAGGGGTCTGAGGGCCGACCGACCACCAGTGAGGGACGTGGTGTGGTGATGGGTGAGAACCCACAACTGCTGCAGGTCGTGCTCTCAAGGGGTGTCTCTGGCTGCACCTCCCCCGAGCTGTACTCAGGTGTTGATTCGGATGATGAGACCTACGTACCGTCGCAGGTGAGTGTTCCTGGGAGGGATTCTGTTCTGTCTGACCCACCTGCACCAGGGTTAGGACCCTCAATGGGGATGTCAGTGTTGGCAGGTACGCCTTTGGTGGTTACGGATGCAGGGTCACACTCCGCGACATCTGATCCTGTTCCTGGGCCAGCAGATCAGAGGGGGAATGCAGTCCTGAAGCCTCAGGCAGTGCCGGCACAGCAAGGCACAGTTCGCCTTGCCCCAGACAGGTGTGGTGCCCGCCGACCTGGTGGCCGTACGCCACCTGGCAATACCGCATGGGAGCAATCCATTTACGGTATGGCAACCCAACAGGCAGCATCATCAGAGATGATGGCTCAGGCCATGGATAGGGTGGCCACTTCCATTGTCCCCCCCGAAAGGGTGATGGAGCGACTACAGCAGGCAACCGACTCCATCTGCCAGTCACACAGGGAGGACATGTTGGCGTCCAACAGGGACAGGCGGGCGGCACTGACGACTCTGCAGGAAGCCATCTCCATAGAGTCCCAGGGCCACAGGGAAGCCCTGAGGCTGGAACTCCTTCACCTCAGGACGACTCTTGTTGAGCTTGAGGCTTCAACAGACCGAAGGACAGAACAGCAGCTGGAGCGTCTCACCCGTACGCTCTCAGCTGAGATGCAGGCAACTAGGGCGGAGGTCCGGGCATCCCGTGAGTTGTTGCATGGGGACCTCCGCACACTCATCCTCCAGAACGAGACCTACCACACCCGCATGCTTGCAGCCATGGAGGAACAGACTAGGGCCTTGCGTGGGCTGCCTCCCATAGTGCCACCACCTCCGGATGCAGCTGCACAGGGTGAGAATAGCGACAGCAGTGATACTCCCACAATAGGGTAGCCGTGTGGGCCATGAGCCCATGGAGGTGTTTTTTTTTCGCAAGATCCACACAGGTGGGTTTTGGTGTGCACCCTGTCCTCGGATCTCCTGGGTGGCCTCCCCAACCCCCCCGGGCCCATTAATGGCCATTTTTTATTTTTTTTAATTTTTTTTAATTATTTTTTTTTTATTTTTTTTGGGACAGTGTGTTGCCTTGTGTGACGCCCGTGGGCATACGCTGCATTGTGGCTGGGCACATGCAGGCTTGTCATGGATTTGGTTCAGATGCTTGGGTTTTTGTCACACACACCCCTCCTGCTTCCCGTTTCCATGGGCTTGCAAAGGGTGTGCCCAAGTGACATTGACCTACATGGTGACATTGGACTCCCATGAGCTGTGTGGGCAGTCTGTAGTCAATACTGTGTATACATTCATAGTGCATATTGTTGTTGTATTGTACACTGCGTGGTGTATTTATATGTGCCTCTGCATCCATCTCATCCTCCATATTTGCAGGTCCATTCCTCATGTCTTCACAATGCGGTCCACCTTGGAACTGGAGTCCATGTTGTAAGCAGTGCACCTACACTCTTGCGTGGCGCTAACACTGTATACTTGCAAGTGTTCGGAGGGCTGTCATCATCAGGTGGTGAGGCTAGCTAATTTTTAAGTCTGTAATGTCATGTTTAAGGTGGGTTGGAGGTTGTGTAGGTGATTGGAATTATTGGTAAGTATTTGGTAATGTGGGCTGTAGGTCCTGCATTACTGTGAGCATTTCATGTGTGGACAGGTTTCCATTAGGGACACTGTAGCTGCTGACACTTGGGGCATGTTGTGGGGATTCATTTCTTTCCTCTCACATTGCATGACATGCCATGGTGTGTTGTGTGGCCGTGTCGTGAAGGGGGTGGGTGACATGGCACTGTTTTCATGTAGTATTTTGCAAGTAGGTATTAATTTCTGCAGCATGGAAGTGTCTTTTCATGACACTGCATTGGTGGTGTTTGTGTAGGTAGGGATGCACACATTGTGAAACTTCCACATGAACAATCTCAGGCTGCTATGGTTCTGACAGTCGACAGTCCCTTTGTTCGTCTTAATTGTCAGGTCGAGTCATCATTGCTTATCAGATGGTATGTGCCAGGCCTGTGTGCACTCCACTGGGGTGTGATTTCTATGTGAAGTAATTAGCCACCAGCTGCGTACGGGCTGCCTCACCCCGTGCCCTCTCCCCTCCCATGCGCAGCGGGCGTGCATGTGGTTGGGGATGTGGGGGCACCACCATGTCCACGGCCAGGCCCCGGCGTGTTGCAACATTGTGCAGGACACATGCTGCCACTATGATCCTGCACACTACTGGGGGCGCATATAACAGCTGCCCGCCAGACCGGTCAAGGGAGCGAAAGCGTGACTTGAGCACTCCGAATGTGCGCTCCACTATGCCCCGGGTTGCAATATGGGCTGTGTTGTATCTTACCTCTGGGGGCGTGATGAGGTTCCGAATTGGCGTCATCATGTGGGTGCTCAGAGGGTAGGCACTGTCCCCTGGTGAGGAGGTGATGGGTATCATTAGTGGGGTAGTGACATAACTCTGCATCTGACATGCATGCATGTGCAGTGGCATTCATACTCACCAAGCAGCCATGTATCACCATGCCGCCCAGCTTCGAGGTCCCGGCTTAGGGTAGACATTCGGTAAATGAAGCTGTCGTGGGTGGACCCTGGATAGTTGGCATATACTGAGGTGATGATTCCCTTAGCATTACATACTACCTGCACGTTGATGGAATGCCAGTGCTTGCGGCTCCTATAGATGTGCTCAGATGCCCTGGGGGAACGTAGTGCCACATGGGTGCAGTCAATGGCACCTAGCACTTTTGGAAATTGTGCCACACCGTAGAAATTGAGGGTGGCAGCCTGCCTTTCTGCAGGTGTCCTGGGCAGGTATATGTGCCTACGGACTGATGGGCGTGCAGTGATGATGTTCAAGACCTGGTGTAGGCAGCGTGACTTCATGGCCTGTGACACCCCACCCACTATGGCACTTGTCCACTGAAATGATCCTGTGGCCAAGAAGTGCAGTACATTGAGGACCTTCTCCAGGGGGCAGAGTGCTTGGGAGCACAGGGTGGGTGATGTGAGGTCATCCTCCCACTCACTGACCAGGTCCAGTATTATGTGTGGGGGAAACCTGTACCTCCCATACACCTGGTCATCAGGCATCCCAAAATGGCTTGTTCTGGGAGTGAAAATTTGGACCCTCACTATCCTCCTCCTCCTCCTTTGGTAACCCACGGCCACTGCTGCTAGGAATGGTATATTCATCCTGGCGTATGAGCTTGTTTGTGGTTTTCGCGCACTTTTATGCTGCGCGGGTCGACGTACGCCTGCTTCATGCTGGCGTACGTGTGTCAGGATTGGACCCTTTTTCGGCACGTCGAAGGCGAACGTGTGAATCTTCCCGCCCACACCAGGAATACACGTAGCACGCTCTCACAGGCACAGTCGCGGGTAAATATTCCCGCCCACCCCTGGAATACATGTGACCCACTCTCACAGGCCCAATCGCGTGTGGAAGTTCACGCGCACCCCGAAGTACACGTACCCAGGCAAATAGCGTGTGGAAGTTCACGCGCACCCCCAGTAATACACGTACCCAGGCAAATCGCGTGTGGAAGTTCACGCGCACCCCGAAGTACACGTACAATCGCGTGTGGAACTTCACGCGCACCACGAAGTACACGTACCCAGGCAAATTGCACGGCTGGGGGGTGGGGGTGGTGGGAGACATGGGTGGGGGCCTGGTGGAGGGTGCCCCTGGTGGCTGGAGGGTGGGGGTGGTGGGAGACATGAGTGGGGGCCTGGTGGAGGCTGCCCCTGGTGGCTGGGGGGTGGGGGTGGTGGGAGACATGAGTGGGGGCCTGGTGGAGGGTGCCCCTGCACTGCGGGGGGGTGGGGGTAATAGGGGACATGAGTGGGGGCCTGGTGGAGGCTGCCCCTGGTGGCTGGGGGGTGGGGGTGGTGGGAGACATGAGTGGGGGCCTGGTGGAGGCTGCCCCTGGTGGCTGGGGGGTGGGGGTGGTGGGAGACATGAGTGGGGGCCTGGTGGAGGGTGCCCCTCAACTGCGGGGGGGGTGGGGGTAATAGGGGACATGAGTGGGGGCCTGGTGGAGGCTGCCCCTGGTGGCTGGGGGGTGGGGGTGGTGGGAGACATGAGTGGGGGCCTGGTGGAGGGTGCCCCTGCACTGCGGGGGGGTGGGGGTAATAGGGGACATGAGTGGGGGCCTGGTGGAGGCTGCCCCTGGTGGCTGGGGGGTGGGGGTGGTGGGAGACATGAGTGGGGGCCTAATGGAGGCTGCCCCTGGTGGCTGGGGGGTGGGGGTGGTGGGAGACATGAGTGGGGGCCTGGTGGAGGGTGCCCCTGCACTGCGGGGGGGTGGGGGTAATAGGGGACATGAGTGGGGGCCTGGTGGAGGGTGCCCCTGGTGGCTGGGGGGTGGGGGGTGGTGGGAGACATGAGTGGGGGCCTGGTGGAGGCTGCCCCTGACTGCTGGGGGGTAGGGGGTGGTGGGAGACATGGGTGGGGGCCTGGTGGAGGGTGCCCCTGACTGCTGGGGGGTAGGGGGTGGTGGGAGACATGGGTGGGGGCCTGGTGGAGGCTGCCCCTGCACTGCGGGGGGGTGGGGGTGATAGGGGACATGAGTGGGGGCCTGGTGGAGGCTGCCCCTGGTGGCTGGGGGGTGGGGGGTGGTGGGAGACATGAGTGGGGGCCTGGTGGAACTGCCCCTGACTGCTGGGGGGTAGGGGGTGGTGGGAGACATGGGTGGGGGCCTGGTGGAGGGTGCCCCTGGTGGCTGGGGGGTGGGGGGTGGTGGGAGACATGAGTGGGGGCCTGGTGGAGGCTGCCCCTGACTGCTGGGGGGTGGGGGTGGTGGAAGACATGAGTGGGGGCTTGGTGGAGGCTGCCCCTGGTGGCTGGGGGGTGGGGGTGGTGGGAGACATGAGTGGGGGCCTGGTGGAGGCTGCCCCTGACTGCTGGGGGGTAGGGGGTGGTGGGAGACATGGGTGGGGGCCTGGTGGAGGCTGCCCCTGACTGCTGGTGGGTAGGGGGTGGTGGGAGACATGGGTGGGGGCCTGGTGGAGGCTGTCCTTGCACTGCGCGGGGGGTGGGGGTGGTGGGAGACATGAGTGGGGGCCTGGTGGAGGCTGCCCTTGGTGGCTGGGGGGTGGGGGTGGTGGGAGACATGAGTGGGGGCCTGGTGGAGGCTGCCCCTGGTGGCTGGGGGGTGGGGGTGGTGGGAGACATGAGTAGGGGTCTGGTGGAGGGTGCCCCTGCACTGCGGGGGGTGGGGGTAATAGGGGACATGAGTGGGGGCCTGGTGGAGGCTGCCCCTGGTGGCTGGGGGGTGGGGGTGGTGGGAGACATGAGTGGGGGCCTGGTGGAGGCTGCCCCTGGTGGCTGGGGGGTGGGGGTGGTGGGAGACATCAGTGGGGGCCTGGTGGAGGCTGCCCCTGACTGCTGGGGGGTAGGGGGTGGTGGGAGACATGAGTGGGGGCCTGGTGGAGGGTGCCCCTGCACTGCGGGGAGGTGGGGGTAATAGGGGACATGAGTGGAGGCCTGGTGGAGGCTGCCCCTGGTGGCTGGGGGGTGGGGGTGGTGGGAGACATGAGTGGGGGCCTGGTGGAGGCTGCCCCTGGTGGCTGGGGGGTGGGGGTGGTGGGAGACATGAGTGGGGGCCTGGTGGAGGCTGCCCCTGACTGCTGGGGGGTAGGGGGTGGTGGGAGACATGAGTGGGGGCCTGGTGGAGGCTGCCCCTGGTGGCTGGGGGGTGGGGGTGGTGGGAGACATGAGTGGGGGCCTGGTGGAGGCTGCCCCTGGTGGCTGGGGGGTGGGGGTGGTGGGAGACATGAGTGGGGGCCTGGTGGAGGCTGCCCCTGACTGCTGGGGGGTAGGGGGTGGTGGGAGACATGGGTGGGGCCTGGTGGAGGCTGCCCCTGGTGGCTGGGGGGTGGGGCTAGTGGGAGACATGAGTGGGGGCCTGGTGGAGGGTGCCCCTCAACTGCGGGGGGGTGGGGGTAATAGGGGACATGAGTGGGGGCCTGGTGGAGGCTGCCCCTGGTGGCTGGGGGGTGGGGGTGGTGGGAGACATGAGTGGGGGCCTGGTGGAGGGTGCCCCTGCACTGCGGGGGGTGGGGGTAATAGGGGACATGAGTAGGGGCCTGGTGGAGGCTGCCCCTGGTGGCTGGGGGGTGGGGGTGGTGGGAGACATGAGTGGTGGCCTGGTGGAGGCTGTCCCTGGTGGCTGGGGGGTGGGGGGTGGTGGGAGACATGAGTGGGGACCTGGTGGAGGGTGCCCCTGCACTGCGGGGGGTGGGGGTAATAGGGGACATGAGTGGGGGCCTGGTGGAGGGTGCCCCTGGGGGGTGGGGGGTGGTGGGAGACATGAGTGGGGGCCTGGTGGAGGCTGCCCCTGACTGCTGGGGGGTAGGGGGTGGTGGGAGACATGGGTGGGGGCCTGGTGGAGGCTGCCCCTGCACTGCGGGCGGGGTGGGGGTGATAGGGGACATGAGTGGGGGCCTGGTGGAGGCTGCCCCTGGTGGCTGGGGGGTGGGGGGTGGTGGGAGACATGAGTTGGGGCCTGGTGGAGGCTGCCCCTGACTGCTGGGGGGTAGGGGGTGGTGGGAGACATAGGTGGGGGCCTGGTGGAGGGTGCCCCTGGTGACTGGGGGGTGGGGGGGTGGGAGACATGAGTGGGGGCCTGGTGGAGGCTGCCCCTGACTGCTGGGGGTGGGGGTGGTGGGAGACATGAGTGGGGGCCTGGTGGAGGCTGCCCCTGGTGGCTGGGGGGTGGGGGTGGTGGGAGACATGAGTGGGGGCCTGGTGGAGGCTGCCCCTGACTGCTGGGGGGTAGGGGGTGGTGGGAGACATGGGTGGGGGCATGGTGGAGGGTGCCCCTGGTGGCTGGGGGGTGGGGGTGGTGGGAGACATGAGTGGGGGCCTGGTGGAGGCTGCCCCTAACTGCTGGGGGGTAGGGGGTGGTGGGAGACATGGGTGGGGGCCTGGTGGAGGCTGCCCCTGACTGCTGGTGGATAGGGGGTGGTGGGAGACATGGGTGGGGGCCTGGTGGAGGCTGCCCCTGCACTGCGGGGGGGTGGGAGTAATAGGGGACATGAGTGGGGGCCTGGTGGAGGCTGCCCTTGGTGGGTGGGGGTGGTGGGAGACATGAGTGGGGGCCTGGTGGAGGCTGCCCCTGGTGGCTGGGGGGTGGGGGTGGTGGGAGACATGAGTGGGGGCCTGGTGGAGGGTGCCGCTGCACTGCGGGGGGTGGGGGTAATAGGGGACATGAGTGGGGGCCTGGTGGAGGCTGCCCCTGGTGGCTGGGGGGTGGGGGTGGTGGGAGACATGAATGGGGGCCTGGTGGAGGCTGCCCCTGATGGCTGGGGGGTGGGGGTGGTGGGAGACATGAGTGGGGGCCTGGTGGAGGCTGCCCCTGACTGCTGGGGGGTAGGGGGTGGTGGGAAACATGAGTGGGGGCCTGGTGGAGGCTGCCCCTGGTGGCTGGGGGGTGGGGGTGGTGGGAGACATGAGTGGGGGCCTGGTGGAGGCTGCCCCTGGTGGCTGGGGGGTGGGGGTGGTGGGAGACATGAGTGGGGGCCTGGTGGAGGCTGCCCCTGGTGGCTGGGGGGTGGGGGTGGTGGGAGACATGAGTGGGGGCCTGGTGGAGGCTTCCCCTGACTGCTGGGGGGTGGGGGTGGTGGGAGACATGAGTGGGGGCCTGGTGGAGGCTGCCCCTGGTGGCTGGGGGGTGGGGGTGGTGGGAGACATGAGTGGGGGCCTGGTGGAGGCTGCCCCTAACTGCTGGGGGGTAGGGGGTGGTGGGAGACATGGGTGGGGGCCTGGTGGAGGCTGCCCCTGACTGCTGGTGGATAGGGGGTGGTGGGAGACATGGGTGGGGGCCTGGTGGAGGCTGCCCCTGCACTGCGGGGGGTGGGAGTAATAGGGGACATGAGTGGGGGCCTGGTGGAGGCTGCCCTTGGTGGCTGGGGGGTGGGGGTGGTGGGAGACATGAGTGGGGGCCTGGTGGAGGCTGCCCCTGGTGGCTGGGGGGTGGGGGTGGTGGGAGACATGAGTAGGGGTCTGGTGGAGGGTGCCCCTGCACTGCAGGGGGGTGGGGAAATAGGGGACATGAGTGGGGGCCTGGTGGAGGCTGCCCCTGGTGGTTGGGGGGTGGGGGTGGTGGGAGACATGAGTGGGGGCCTGGTGGAGGCTGCCCCTGGTGGCTGGGGGGTGGGGGTGGTGGGAGACATGAGTGGGGGCCTGGTGGAGGCTGCCCCTGACTGCTGGGGGGTAGGGGGTGGTGGGAGACATGAGTGGGGGCCTGGTGGAGGGTGCCCCTGCACTGCGGGGGGGTGGGGGTAATAGGGGACATGAGTGGGGGCCTGGTGGAGGCTGCCCCTGGTGGCTGGGGGGTGGGGGTGGTGGGAGACATGAGTGGGGGCCTGGTGGAGGCTGCCCCTGGTGGCTGGGGGGTGGGGGTGGTGGGAGACATGAGTGGGGGCCTGGTGGAGGCTGCCCCTGACTGCTGGGGGGTAGGGGGTGGTGGGAAACATGAGTGGGGGCCTGGTGGAGGCTGCCCCTGGTGGCTGGGGGGTGGGGGTGGTGGGAGACATGAGTGGGGGCCTGGTGGAGGCTGCCCCTGGTGGCTGGGGGGTGGGGGTGGTGGGAGACATGAGTGGGGGCCTGGTGGAGGCTGCCCCTGACTGCTGGGGGGTAGGGGGTGGTGGGAGACATAGGTGGGGGCCTGGTGGAGGGTGCCCCTGGTGGCTGGGGGGTGGGGGGTCGTGGGAGACATGAGTGGGGCCTGGTGGAGGCTGCCCCTGACTGCTGGGGGGTGGGCGTGGTGGGAGACATGAGTGGGGGCCTGGTGGAGGGTGCCCCTGCACTGCGGGGGGTGGGGGCAATAGGGGACATGAGTGGGGGCGTGGTGGAGGCTGCCCCTGGTGGCTGGGGGGTGGGGGTGGTGGGAGACATGAGTGGGGGCCTGGTGGAGGCTGCCCCTGGTGGCTGGGGGGTGGGGGTGGTGGGAGACATGTGTTGGTGATCAGTGGTGCAAGGTGACATGTGGGTTGGCTGGTGGGCATGGCCATGGTGGATGGGTTGCCTGTGGGACATGAGCAGGGGTGCAGGGTAGTACCCTGTAGTGTGGGCTGCCTGCAGGGGCCATGGAGGGTGTAGAGGGAACACCTGGGGGGACCCACATGGCCATATCACGTGTAGCATTCCCCCGCAACACCGAAATACACGTATCCAGCCAAATCGCTCGTGAAACTTCCCGCGCACCCCTGGAATCCACGTAACCAGCCAAATCGCGTGTGAAACTTCGCGCACACCCCTGAAATCCACATACCCAGCCAAATCGCGTGTTGAACTTCCCGCGCAGCCCTGAAATCCACGTACCCGGCCAAATCGCGTGTGGAACTTCCCGCGCACACCTGAAATCCACGTACCCAGCCAAATCGCGTGTTGAACTTCCTGCGCACCCCTGAAATCCACGTACCCGGCCAAATCGCGTGTTGAAATTCCCGCGCACCCCTGAAATCCACGTACCCGGCCAAATCGCGTGTGGAACTTCCCGCGCACCCCTGAAATCCACGTACCCAGCCAAATCGCGTGTGGAACTTCCCGCGCACCCCTGGAATCCACGTACCCAGCCAATTCGCGTGTGAAACTTCCCACGCACCCTGAAATACACGTACCCGGCCAAATCGCGTGTGGAACTTCCCGCGCACCCCGGAAATCCACGTACCCAGCCAAATCGCGTGTGGAACTTCCCGCGCACCCCTGGAATCCACGTACCCAGCCAATTCGCGTGTGAAAGTTCCCGCGCACCCCGAAATACACGCACACGTTATTTTTCAGTCAGCGGGTGTCCGTGTTTGTGGGTACCCCTTTGCACGTCATTTGTCCTGGAGGGCCACAGTATAGGACATTCATCATAGCTGTATATAGGTGCTATTTGTTGGCGCACCTTTTGGCGCACATTTTATACAGGCGCAGGGACGCTACCGCCTGCTTTCTTGTGGCGGTCGTGTTTGTGCCTGTGCGCTGGTTTGACCGTGCGCTGTTTTGCCCTATTCGATTCCATGAATACGTGTTGTAGGCGAGCGTGTGGGCGTTCCACGCACTTGCACCCTGTACTTCCCCCGTGACGCCCACATTTTGGCAAGTTGTTCCCCATTCTGAGTGTTACGCCCCGTGTTCCGCTTACTTTTGTTGCGTGTGCCGCGCTATGTGCGATTTTCGCTGTGGCCTGTGCGATTTTCGCTGTGACCTGGCGCACGCCGTTAGATGGCCTGTGCGCCAACGTGCGCCGCGCACTTTTTTAGCGCACATCAGATGGTTTTTTCGCGCACGCCCTTCCATGAATCGATGTGCGCTGCTTTTCGTGCGATTTTTGCACTTGCACTGCGATTTTCGCAATTCCACTGCGATTCGCACGTTTTTGCCCACTTGCGCCGCGCTAATTATTCCATGAATCGGCCTGTTAGTAGGTCTCTGGAGTGGTGATTGGGGAACAAGGTGTCATTCATTTGATAATGGTCCATCACTGTGCTTATTAACTAAACACCCGTGCCTAAGAAAGGTAAACACCCATGCCTAAGAAAGGTAAACACCCATGCCTAAGAAAGGTAAACACAAAGGTAAACACCCGTGCCTAAGAAAGGTAAACACCCATGCCTAAGAAAGGTAAACACAAAGGTAAACACCCGTGCCTAAGAAAGGAAAACACTCTTGCATAAGTAAGGATGCAAATAAATGAAATGCTTTATAACAGTAATATCGCAGCCATTTAAAAGGTTTTGTTTTGTATCTGCATGTTGTCCTCTACTGACTGCTGGAAAGGGGAGCAGGTCCCATCTTTGAGGCCCAAAATGGGATGTGGGTGCAACAGCATTGAGTTTAACTACTGCCCATCAGCATGGCAATGCGATAAACAAAGAAGTGTGAAAGCTTTGCTGGCGAGGAAGCCCTAGACATTTTCTCCAGCAGCAGGGCTCCAGAGAAGGCAGCAGCTGTGAGAAATGTCCTTGGGAACCTTGAGATGTCCTGGTGTTCTGCTCTGTGGAGCCCATATCCCTGCAGTCGGTACACTACTGGTTCCCATATACTGTGTTGTTCAGTGTGTCTTTTCCTTCTGCATGACAACCAAATGCTGTGTATGTAGCAATCCATTAAGGCAAACATATTGGGTACTCATTTTTTTTTGTATGTGTTTATTATTTGTATCGCGCACCGAACCCTGAGGTAACTGGACGCTGGAAAAGAACTTAGACGTTACATACATGTAGAGCAATGAATGGTACAAGACAGTTATTCTGGCACAGACCAATGGTTACAAGTAGGTCTGGAGACAAGAATCATAAATAACATAACATGTGCACAAGTGCAATCAACGGCCATCAATCATACAGAGGGAGTTTGGTTGGGAGTGCAGGAGAGGTATCAAGGTACAGCCTGTCGGTCTCATTGGGGAGCTTATTGCGTAACCAATTTTTTATTCCAGCTTTGAATGTCAGGAAGGATGGTTCTTGTCTGCAGGTCTGGGGCAAGGAATTCCAGCGTTTGGCTACTTGGACAGGGAAACTAGCTCCTCCTGCAGTTTTTAGGTTGAACATGGGTACTGTCAAGGAATGAGAGAGGGCAGATCTGGTAGTCCTGGAGGATTGGTGCTTGCAGACTTTGTTGGATAAGTATTTGGAGGCTGAGTTTGAGAGGCACTTATGCGTGATTACTATGGTACGGAAAGTTATTCTATCATGAACTGACAGCCAGTTAGCATTGCGTCTGGGAGTAGAGATATATATTCACAACAAAAAGAGTACTGGTACGTCAAGGATTGGCCCATGAACGGTATAAATGAATTAGTACCATATCGGTCCAATACCTGTATAACCTCATTGGTTATTTAAACACTACACCCAATTGTATATAACAGAGTCATAACCATTCATAACAATTGAAAAAACATTTAATGTGGAAAATTCATACATATATTTGAATCAAACATGTAATTCACATTCTTAACAGTGGATAAAATCTTTCAAACCATATATTAACGAGTTGAACCTATGAGAAATGAAGAAAACAAAATAAAAAACTAAACCAAAAAGAGAAAGGAAGAACCCGGACCAAATCCGGACATAAACAAGAGTTCCTTGTCATTTAGGCATTCAATTTTTCCTATACAAATAAGAACCGAGAAATACACAGTGAAGTAACTCTGGAAGTCAATACAATATTTCTAACTGCATTATTACCGTAAATTGTAAACATCAAGTGTACCAAAAGGAAAATATGTTTTTGTTTCCAATGAATAGTCTTATTAATTGAAAAGGAAATCCCAAGCTAAAAATATTGAAAAGCTGGGATTGGGTCTGGGAGTAGAGATATGACTGGATCTGGGTAGGTTGAGTGCTGCTCTCAATTAGTTATTTTGCAGGACCTGGAGCCTGTTTAGCTTAAGTTCAGAGGATCCTAAGAAGAGTGTGTTACAGTAATCGATTTTTGACAAAGCTAGGGCTCTGGCTAGTGTAAGGCAACTACTGGTGGACAAGTTGGGTTTGCAGCTGTTAATTAATTTGTTAGTGTAAGCTGTGGCGGCCGCCACAGAGCTGACTTGTTTTTTGAGGGATAGTGTTGAGTCAAGAAAGACCCCCAAGGATTTTATTTATGGATTATGGATTTATGGATTTATGAAATGGATTTGCCACTTGCCCTGTTTGTTTAATTGGGCTATTAGGTGTCCCTAGCTACACCTATAAGCCTACACTTTTGCCTTACAGTACAGGTTGGGAGAAATGGACTATGGGAAGAGACCCACAGCTTGTAGATGTTGTTTGGATATTTGCCCACCCACTGACTGCCCCTGGCCATACTAATCCCTATGGCCATTCCCACCCACTTCCTGCTCTCCCCAACCAGAATACCTCCTTGTCAGAACTCTTTGAGTTTGCTTTAATCAAGCCTTACCTTGCACTTCAACTGCCTACCAGTGTTTTTAAACCAGTCTTCTAAGAGTTAATTGCTTAATTGGAGTTGTAATATGGTACAATTTATTAGCATCCTAAATGCCCTTGACTGAAGTCCTGCAAAAAAAATCATTGGCAAAGCCAGCAGTTTTTGGTGTGTATATAAGTATTAGGCATTTATCAGGCACTGCTATTAGATGCCAAGGGACTCGCACCAATTTGCACCTGCTACCATCAATGGCCAGTTAATACCACTACGGCAATGACTGACAAGTGCCTTCTTGATGCCTACACAAAAGCCCAAACTATTGGCATTGCCAATGCTTATTTTAAAAAATGTATATATTTAAAGTTCAGCACTTCACAGCTTAGCAAATCAAGCTGCTAGCGTATACGTCAATGCATGTTGCTCTAGTGGCTGTTTCTCTGTCAAATAGGCTGAGGTGGCTTGGATGGGTTTCCGTTTTTTTGGGAGGAGTGTGAGCAGCTGACTGGTTTTCTGTTGCTAAAACGTTTTAGAGCAGAGAACCCCTGAGAAGATATACAGAACCCAGCAGCGCCTCAATAAACTAAAGGGACATGTCTTTCTTTATTGTCCTATTCTACCGAGTATTGGAATCAAACTACTGCGTGTCCTTCACTTCCGTGTATCTTAGTAGCGTGACCTTGTCGCAGTCAATCAGGGTCGGACTTGGACAAGAAAAACCCCTTGCCTCAAAAAAGTGTCCCACCCCTCGCCTCCAAAAAAGTAACCCTCAAACCATCATCCGTGAATCGCGTTAATTCACAACTTTTACAGAAAATGCTACATATGGAGGGTTCATGTGTCTGTTACATTACAACACAACTCATAAAATAACATTACTTTGCATACAGTTCTGTGACAGGGTCCGTCCACAGCTCCGAGGCGCAGGAGTAGCATGAACCAACCACCCCCACTGCGGTTTTGGGACCTGCTGCAAGTCAATGCTTATACAGGGCTCCACATCCCCAGCAGGGAAGGAGGGTTAGGGTAGGGTGACAATGGTTGGATAGGAGGGAGGGTAGGGAAACCAGAATGAGGTTTAGGAAGAGGTTATGGATAGGTGGGGATGTTAGGGTAAGGCTTTGATCACTGTGCATGCTTCCAGCTAGCTGTTACACTCATAGAAACACACGTCTCTGCTTCTGACTCTGCACACGTATACAATATCACTATAGCAGTATACAAAGGCACAACAACATAATAAACACACACGAGGTAGTGCAGCACTTAGCTTAGGTTAGTTATCACCAGGGTGTCCCTTGTTGTCTCCTGCAATTTCGTTGTGCCAGGATGTGTCATAGTAGCTGTTCAAATGCTGCAATAAAGTGCTACAATTAGTGCACATATCAAACACTGCCACATTTTGCTGTTCACATGCTTGTACACATGCAAGAGATTTAGAGAGGCGCTGTACGCACGTGGCTACTAAACATGCACAGTAGGGCCGCATGTGGCTCTGGTAAGTGGTGGTAAAGTGTTAGTGCATGCAGGATTAAGCAGTAATAGTAACACCTTAGGAAGGTGTTCCGAAATTGCGTTCACACAGCTAGCAAGCTAGCCCGCTATCCAATGAGTTATGGTGCTGCGCATGGCTGGGAAGCGCTGATTAGTGTTGTGCTCTGTTACATGGCATGCAGTGTCTTACTGGTACAGTTACCTTTACAGGAAGCAGGTGCCAGTTGTCTCCGTCTGGTGGGGCTGGCTGGGCCCCCTGTGCGACCCCACTGCTCCCCGTGGTTATGCAGAGCGTTGCAGCACTTATCTGCTGCAGGAGAGGGGCCAGTATGTTGATCCAGTGGGGCGTGGCCCCTCGCAATGATATGAAGCCGGAGTTGCTCTGAGACATGTCTTCTCAGCAAGAGGACTTGAGCACAAGCCCTGTGCCTTTGTTCCTGGGCACGAACGATGACGTGCCACTCCAAACCTGGCCTTCCTGTAGTTCTGGGGCCAGGTACTTGTGCTGCTGGGAAACAGTTTGCTAGGTGGTTTCCCTACAAAAAGGGCAGAGAGAAGTCTTTTAAAAGTCTGGATTGTCCATTTGGGGTGCATTGTAGTTGTTACCGTGTCTTTGGCACTATTACAATGTCTTTGGGCTGACTATATATTGCTTGCTTGCCTTTCTTGCTTGTTGGGCGGCTCATCTTGGCCCTCAGCCCGATCATCTGTGGATACTGGTACAGATGATAGGGCTGAGGGCCAAGATGAGCCGCCACCCAACAAGCAAGAAAGGCAAGCAAGCAATATATAGTCAGCCCAAAGAACATTGTTGCATGCAGTGACAAGCTGGCTCTAAAGTCTTCGTGGAAATCCTGAAAAATCACTCAATCAAGAGTTCCTTCAACAATGAACTTTTTTGTGCAATCAGGTCGATTATGTCTGAATTTTTCAATTGGACAAGCAAATTCCGCTCCACAGACATGAGCATAAAGGCTTCGAGGTTGTCCTGGCTGAGGTGGTTTCTTAGGCGGGTTTTAATATTCTTCAATTTCGAAAAACTTCTTTCACATGCTACCTGTGTGCAAGATAAGGTCAAGATGAACTTTTATGCCAAATATAGTTGCCGGTAAGCACTACTAAAAAGTTCATACCTTTTTATAATTGCGTATCAACTTACTGTACAGTTACGGCATGTATTGCATTTCTGTATTAAATGTTTAGGTAGCTCTCCATATTCTTCTTGTAGTGCTGGATCTTCACTATGTAGGGCGTCAAAGGCATACTCGTCTGGTAGTGTCCTCTTCAGTTTAGTCCACTTAGTTGCAAAGTCCAAGAGTTCTTCCCTTAACCCCTGTACCGTTATGGAGTCATCCAGTCTTTCAAGCAAGGAGCAAATATTTCTAAGAGCATTGTCGGGTAGACTTTCATTGAAGTTTTTGGGATCCAGGCATGCTATATCTGCGGCAAGAGATGAGTGGGGTTTAAAATGACCAGTTAGGCTTTGAAGAATGTTGTCCATATGGCATTATGTAAAGTAACTCTAAACCGGTCTTTAGCCAAGGTGATTGGCTCATTCTTGCACTCATTCCAGGCATCCTCTTTTTGTGGGACACTCTCCCCTCTGGAAGTGCAGTTTCCACTCCTTTATCATAGCCTCTCTCTTCCAATCCCACGTTGGCCCATTTTGCAATTTTTTCTGCTGCACAGGACACAGAATCAAAATTTCTTGACTGTGCAACAAGCGTTTTGTAGTGTCCGAGACCATTCTTTGTCCCTGGAGGATGTCCATTTCACTTGTCTGGAGGTACTTAGATAATGGGGTTGTCGAATTAAATACTCAAAGATATAACTGGGCTGTGAGCACTGTTTGGAATTTGCACAGAGCCACAGAAGGGCAAAAAGCTTGGTAACAGATGTTTGCATTGAATGTATCTGTATTTGAGCAAATATTATTGAGTGCTACAACCACATCGATGAACATTGCTTTGTTTGGGTTATTAAAGGAGCCAAAAACTTTCCGTAGTGCTGCATCCTTTGCCCACCACCTTGTTTCTCCTATTATTTGGATTGTGCGGCCTTCCACAGACAGCTCACGCCACACATCCATCCTTTTATAGCACTCCCGGAAAAAAACGGCACAGGAGTTTAACAGGCCAAATAAAGATGGATTCATTTGATACTTGTGTCCCTTCCACAAGTACAAGATTTAATACATGTGCATAGCACCAGACATGTATTTGACCAGGGGATTCCTTACTGAGCTAGGATGTGAGACCATTGTACTGGCCCTGCATATTGGATGCACCATCGGTTGAATTTCCAATGCACTTGCGTAGGTCAAGACCATTATCTTTAATAACACTCTGCACCAACTCAAACAGCCCCTTTCCAGTAGACAAAGTGCAGTTGGTTACTGCTAGTAGGCATTCATGTACAGTGTCAGTAACATATCTAATAATTATAGAGCACTGATCGGCAACACTCACTTCTTGGGTTGAGTCTATCTGAATGGAAAATAGTCCTGCTTCCTTTATTTCTTGACTGAATACCATTTTAATCAGTTTGGAAATGGCTTCAATTACACACCCAACTGTAGTCTTTGACATGAAGGTCACAGAAGCACCTCGTCCTTGCCCAGTTTTCTTTTTGGACTTGGTTTGAATGGCCTCAATATGTTCATTTAGAGGTCTGTCAAATTTACTTAGAAGCAGAAGCATTTCAAGAAAGTCGCCATGTTCCAGCTCTTCGTTATCCAGCTCAAACATGGACTCTGATTTCCCACGAAAACTGAGCCCCCTTTTCCCAATGACTTTTACAACTTCAATGAGGCGCTCCAATACTTTTCTCCTTTTTCTGATCTGCTCACTTTGAGCTAATTTCTGCTGGTGAAAGAGTAGACCGCCTATGTCGACCCCTGAAAAGGTCATCATATATGAATCTGTGCATCTCTGATGACCTTGGCCTGCCTCATGTTCTATAATGCGCTCGTAAAGACGCCTCCAGTTTCTCATCCCGTTGATGAATGGACCCTTCACTCCACGTTTAGTAAAGGCTAAACAAACTGTACAAAAAAGGGAATTTTTGTATTTCAGAGTAACTTAACCAATGCCGTTTACTCCCATCTTTTCTCCAAAATGCTAACTCTGCTTTAATGCGTCTATGTTTGGGCGGTTGAAATGGATGGTGCTGAAAGAAATGGGAAAGTTGATCTGGTTTTGACGTTGAAACAAATAGCCTGCCACCTGTGGATCATCTTTCCGTGCTCTGTGCTGCACACCCCCGTTCCCTGAGTCTTCAGTATGTGGTAAAGCAGATAAAGATTCTTCCGAATTACTAGAATCTGCCACTTCCTCTGGGGGGGTGATGCCTTCCCCAATTATTTCAGGCACCCTGGTTTCCAACACTTCCTCCTTGGGGGAATCTTCAATTGTTTGTGATAGACTGGTACCACCACTGGCTGCCACTCCCTCGAGACGGACATCCTCAATTATTTCTGTCAGACTTGTTTCCAACACTTCCTCCTTGGAGGAATCTTCAATTGTTTGTGACAGACTGGTACCACCACTGGCTGCCACTCCCTCGAGACGGACATCCTCAATTATTTCTGTCAGACTTGTTTCCAACACTTCCTCCTTGGAGGAATCTTCAATTGTTTGTGACAGACTGGTACCACCACTGGCTGCCACTCCCTCGAGACGGACATCCCCAATTATTTCTGGCAGACTTGTTTCCAACACTTCCTCTCTGGGGCACCTTCAATGATTGCTGACATAGTAGTTGCTGCTCCATCTGCCTCTGTTGAGATGTTACCAATAACTGCAGAGACGCCGGCTTCTGCCACTTCCTCTGTTCTCACATCTTGAGCTCTTGATGGCTCCAGTGAAGAACCAGGTTTAACACTTGTACCTGAAGATGATGCCTGGTCACCATCCTTCACTTTTCTCCCAGCAATACCATGTGACATTTTGATAGTCTGACCTGTAAACAGATCTTCAATTTTTTTGTTTTGCCGGATTTCCTCTTCAATTTGCTTTTTGTTCTTTTCTCTTAGTTTTTCTGCTCCTCCCTTTCTTTTTTTTTAATCCATTTCTCTCCTAAAAAATAAAATTACCTTAAATGGGCATCAAATTCCTGCCTTTATCACAGTAGATCTAAGTAACCAGGCTGCCAACATCCAAATTAGCATTTCATTAAGAGGTAACAAGTGCTTTCCATTAGATCAATGTTAAATTTTCAGATTTGACTGTTCCCCAGCCCCACCATAACCTCCCTCCCCAAAAAAGAGAGCAATATCCAGCTGGGTCTATAAAATGTTGAGTCTAACAGTAATACAGTCCCATGGCATGGTAAATGAACTGGATGCATTCACTTTATTTATCCTGGCCAGCAGTGGACTGTACTTTGTATTATGGTCTGACGTCTCCGAAAAAAATAGTAGCCAAAAATTAAAACTGCATTGTAATTAACTTATGGAAAACACCAATGATGCATGCAGCAATACATACTTACAGCAAGTGAATTCCTGCTGAGTGCACACAAATACACACCTTTGTGTAATCATCCTACCCTCTACCCGTGTTTGTGAGAGGTATAATCCAGGTTTTCCTTTTGCCCTAGCACACATTAGGTCTGGAATTTGCAAATTCAGAATGACAAAACTTGACCAGATTGAAAGAGGAGAGCGACTGATTCTCTAACTCTAATTTGGGTGCAGAGGAATAGGATAGGAGTCCTGCCTGGTCACTGCTGATTATAGGCTGCAATGGAGCCTAGGGATGCTGTGCTCCTGGGGGGGGAGACAAACGGTGTACATAATGAAGGTCGACCAAGTGGTTTGAGTGTGCCAAACAGGACCACCTTACATTACACTGCATTAAAGATATACAGTCACAAGTGGTTACCTACCCACAGGGATGAGCTCACCTGGCTGGCTGTTGGTACCTCTGCTAAGGCTTGACTAGAGTGGATACTTGAACAGCGACCTGCGTGCAACAAGAAACAAAGTTAAGATGATGAAAACCCAATAAGCACAGTATATTTCATATAAATACTAATAGCATATTGCTAAAAGTAGGCTCCTGGAATGCCTGCGTAAGGCACCTTGCAATAGGGAGACGGGTAATATAGAACTGACCATGTGGGCGGTTCTGAAAACAATATGAACCCTTACCCTTCCCATCCCTTCCAGCGCAGGATGGAAGGATTTCTCCCTTCTCTGGCAGCTTTGGTTTAAGTTTCTATCTGAAATAGCCCATATGCCTCTCACTCTTATGCATTGTACACAGTAGAGGTGCCAGGACATGGTCTCCAGTAGTCCCAGTAAGTTAGTAACTCCCCTCATCTCCCTAGGTGCAGCGTTTGGGGGATCTGGAAGTATGTACCTGTTTACATACAAGAACACCAACCCCGGCACCATATTTAGTTTGTGCTATTGGGCAGAAGTGTTGCTAGGGTGGGGGCTGGAAAAGATCCAGGGGCAGGCTGTGATCATCTCGGGACTGGCGGGACTCTGGGCTAGCTACCATTTTGGTTGTAGGCAGCCCTGCCCTCTGAGCTTCTATCCAGGGCTATAAAGAAAAGAGGACTCAGGGCTTAAAGGCATGGTCTAGTAAACATTTTTATTGTCCCTACGGGTCGGCCATGTTTTTTTAAGCCTAAGTGGCTCGATTTTAGAAAACTTTCCTATGGACCTTACCTGAGTTTTCGTCCATTAAACACACGCGAAAACAAGCACCAGGGAGCCGCCATTTTCTGATAATCCTATCTTTTCCCCCATCGCCCTGGCTGACCTGCTTTTGCGGCACTAAATCAATTCCCCCGCCCTGAACCTGTCATCAGCAGACTCGTACCGCCCATTTTCCAACGCCAAAGCATGTCTCGTGTCAACATTTGCTGCGCTTCAGCTAGTGACGTGTCGCCATGGAAATGGCAGGACGCCTCTTTCCTCAATAAGTATAAACAGACCGTTTCACAACACACAGCAGCAGATTTTTGATTCCATTCCTCTCTCTGTGTTACTTTGAGTATTCTGTGACTCGTTTCAGTGCTCTGGTCAGCTACCTTCGCCGCTTGTAGCCCGTGTGAACAGATACCAGTACCACTGCTATAAATTATTTTAGTTTGTTTAACACACAATGGTTACAATAATGCCCTACATGTACGAGCCCGAGTATACCGAGGAGGAACTACTGGAAAGGGAAGCACGCGAGAACGATGGGGAGTCGGACGGCAGTTGGCAGGACGAATCAACAGATGAAGAGCCTGGGCCTAGTCGAATGGACGGCGTCTCCACCTGGTGCACATGCAATCGGTGCGAGCTAATGCCAACTGAGGACGAGAACTGCTGCTGCCGAGAAAACTCGGGATGCCTGGCCTACATTTCGGAAGGCGAGCCACGACCGCAATGCATCACCGAGCTGCCAGACTTCAGGGCAGCCTGCCTCACACGGGCCGTGTTGAGAATAATGATGGTGCTTATGCACGAACTTCACGCAACTGTTCGTCCTCGTAATCCGAGTAACGAGTAAGTATACTCTGCTTGTCATGCCACTCCTATTTCATGTTCTTCTACTATATCCAAAATTACATCTACATATCATTGTAACGCATGTAAGTCGTTCAATAGTGTGCATTGTCTAGATAGCATTTGTCCGTGCAGAATGCCATTAGTTACAAGAATTGTCATTGACAACAAACGTTTATTAAACTTATCTTGGTCATTTAAAAACAGTTTGTTTCATTCCTTTTCACAGGTGGTACAGGCTGGTGGCCTATCGTTCCTTTACATGGTGGCTCCACGGAGGCTTGGGCACCGCGTTCGAAGAGTGATACCCGCCTGTGCCGTTCGTGCCATTAGAGAAACGTTCCCGAGTGACAGCGGTCAGTACAGGGGATTTTCTCTCGCTGTGCTGCAACCTGAACTGTACAATGTTTAAAGTCTTGTATTTTTGTGTCATCAAAATAAGATACAAAATAAAACACCACATATATTTTAACAACGGTTGTTTCAATTTTTTAAATGAATCAATTGTGTCTCCATTCAAGGATGGACGTCAGACATCTGTGCTCCGAATGGGTGAAGGTCTGGTCGCTGTGAAGCAGGGTGGTCACTATCTATCTAAGCTAACATAACATATTCTCGATGATGCATGCACTAAATAACACTTGTTCAAAGTCTTTCAGTGGATTATGTCTCTATAAAAGTCACACATATGTCTATACTAATTACCATTGGATTATACAGGCCTTGGGTCTTGACCACTATAATACACCGGTTGAAGTGTGGGTCTGTGCTCACAAGAATCTCCGGTATGTGGCATTTGTTATTGATAAGCAACGATATACTATCATTGATTTAAAGACGATATACTATATATTGATATAAAGGCGGTTCGCGCCGGTGGATGCGCGCTGGCATGGGGGGCTGTCAGGGGCGCGAAAGGCCAAGGTGCCAAACTACATGTACACTTCAAAAGGTGTCCCACGCCAAGGGGCCATCGGTCACATGGCCTCCTCAGACCCCGTGTCTCCAGCCAGGCCTCCCCTTGAAGCAGGCCGCCCCCCTGCAATCCACATAAGTGTGTCTCCATTCAGCAGTCTTCCTGTGCCTTATCTGCACGCCCCAGGCCCATCCATCCCACCCCCTGTATCAAAGGCGGTTCGCGCCGGTGGATGCGTGCTGGCATGGGGGGCTGTCAGGGGCGCGAAAGGCCAAGGTGCCAAACTACATGTACACTTCAAAAGGTGTCCCACGCCAAGGAGCCATCGGTCACATGGCCTCCTCAGACCTGTGTCTCCAGCAAGGCCTCCCCTTGAAGCAGGCCGCCCCCCTGCAATCCACATAAGTGTGTCTCCATTCAGCAGTCTTCCTGTGCCTTATCTGCACGCCCCAGGCCCATCCATCCCACCCCCCTGTATCAAAGGCGGTCCGTGCCGGTGGATGCGCGCTGGCATGGGGGGCTGTCAGGGGCGCGAAAGGCCAAGGTGCCAAACTACATGTACACTTCAAAAGGTGTCCCACGCCAAGGGGCCATCGGTCACATGGCCTCCTCAGACCCGTGTCTCCAGCCAGGCCTCCCCTTGAAGCAGGCCGCCCCCCTGCAATCCACATAAGTGTGTCTCCATTCAGCAGTCTTCCTGTGCCTTATCTGCACGCCCCAGGCCCATCCATCCCACCCCCCTGTATCAAAGGCGGTTCGCGCCGGTGGATGCGCGCTGGCATGGGGGGCTGTCAGGGGTGCGAAAGGCCAAGGTGCCAAACTACATGTACACTTCAAAAGGTGTCCCACGCCAAGGGGCCATCGGTCACATGGCCTCCTCAGACCCGTGTCTCCAGCCAGGCCTCCCCTTGAAGCAGGCCGCCCCCCTGCAATCCACATAAGTGTGTCTCCATTCAGCAGTCTTCCTGTGCCTTATCTGCACGCCCCAGGCCCATCCATCCCACCCCCTGTATCAAAGGCGGTTCGCGCCGGTGGATGCGTGCTGGCATGGGGGGCTGTCAGGGGCGCGAAAGGCCAAGGTGCCAAACTACATGTACACTTCAAAAGGTGTCCCACGCCAAGGAGCCATCGGTCACATGGCCTCCTCAGACCCGTGTCTCCAGCCAGGCCTCCCCTTGAAGCAGGCCGCCCCCCTGCAATCCACATAAGTGTGTCTCCATTCAGCAGTCTTCCTGTGCCTTATCTGCACGCCCCAGGCCCATCCATCCCACCCCCCTGTATCAAAGGCGGTCCGTGCCGGTGGATGCGCGCTGGCATGGGGGGCTGTCAGGGGCGCGAAAGGCCAAGGTGCCAAACTACATGTACACTTCAAAAGGTGTCCCACGCCAAGGGGCCATCGGTCACATGGCCTCCTCAGACCCGTGTCTCCAGCCAGGCCTCCCCTTGAAGCAGGCCGCCCCCCTGCAATCCACATAAGTGTGTCTCCATTCAGCAGTCTTCCTGTGCCTTATCTGCACGCCCCAGGCCCATCCATCCCACCCCCCTGTATCAAAGGCGGTTCGCGCCGGTGGATGCGCGCTGGCATGGGGGGCTGTCAGGGGTGCGAAAGGCCAAGGTGCCAAACTACATGTACACTTCAAAAGGTGTCCCACGCCAAGGGGCCATCGGTCACATGGCCTCCTCAGACCCGTGTCTCCAGCCAGGCCTCCCCTTGAAGCAGGCCGCCCCCCTGCAATCCACATAAGTGTGTCTCCATTCAGCAGTCTTCCTGTGCCTTATCTGCACGCCCCAGGCCCATCCATCCCACCGCCCTGTATCAAAGGCGGTCCGCGCCGGTGGATGCGCGCTGGCATGGGGGACTGTCAGGGGCGCGAAAGGCCAAGGTGCCAAACTACATGTACACTTCAAAAGGTGTCCCACGCCAAGGGGCCATCGGTCACATGGCCTCCTCAGACCCCGTGTCTCCAGCCAGGCCTCCCCTTGAAGCAGGCCGCCCCCCTGCAATCCACATAAGTGTGTCTCCATTCAGCAGTCTTCCTGTGCCTTATCTGCACGCCCCAGGCCCATCCATCCCACCCCCCTGTATCAAAGGCGGTTCGCGCCGGTGGATGCGTGCTGGCATGGGGGGCTGTCAGGGGCGCGAAAGGCCAAGGTGCCAAACTACATGTACACTTCAAAATGTGTCCCACGCCAAGGGGCCATCGGCCACATGGCCTCCTCAGACCCCGTGTCTCCAGCCAGGCCTCCCCTTGAAGCAGGCCGCCCCCCTGCAATCCACATAAGTGTGTCTCCATTCAGCAGTCTTCCTGTGCCTTATCTGCACGCCCCAGGCCCATCCATCCCACCCCCCTGTATCAAAGGCGGTTTGCGCCGGTGGATGCGTGCTGGCATGGGGGGCTGTCAGGGGCGCGAAAGGCCAAAGTGCCAAACTACATGTACACTTCAAAAGGTGTCCCACGCCAAGGGGCCATCGGTCACATGGCCTCCTCAGACCCTGTGTCTCCAGCCCGGCCTCCCCTTGAAGCAGGCCGACCCCCTGCAATCCACATAAGTGTGTCTCCATTCAGCAGTCTTCCTGTGCCTTATCTGCACGCCCCAGGCCCATCCATCCCACCCCCCTGTATCAAAGGCGGTTCGCGCCGGTGGATGCGTGCTGGCATGGGGGTCTGTCAGGGGTGCGAAAGGCCAAGGTGCCAAACTACATGTACACTTCAAAAGGTGTCCCACACCAAGGGGCCATCAGTCACATGGCCTCCTCAGACCCCATGTCTCCAGCCAGGCCTCCCCTTGAAGCAGGCCGCCCCCCCTGCAATCCACATAAGTGTGTCTCCATTCAGCAGTCTTCCTGTGCCTTATCTGCACGCCCCAGGCCCATCCATCCCACCCCCCTGTATCAAAGGCGGTCCGCGCCGGTGGATGCGCGCTGGCATGGGGGGCTGTCAGGGGCGCGAAAGGCCAAGGTGCCAAACTACATGTACACTTCAAAAGGTGTCCCACGCCAAGGGGCCATCGGTCACATGGCCTCCTCAGACCCCGTGTCTCCAGCCAGGCCTCCCCTTGAAGCAGGCCGCCCCCTGCAATCCACATAAGTGTGTCTCCATTCAGCAGTCTTCCTGTGCCTTATCTGCACGCCCCAGGCCCATCCATCCCACCCCCCTGTATCAAAGGCGGTTCGCGCCGGTGGATGCGCGCTGGCATGGGGGGCTGTCAGGGGCGCGAAAGGCCAAGGTGCCAAACTACATGTACACTTCAAAAGGTGTCCCACGCCAAGGGGCCATCGGCCACATGGCCTCCTCAGACCCCGTGTCTCCAGCCAGGCCTCCCCTTGAAGCAGGCCGCCCCCCTGCAATCCACATAAGTGTGTCTCCATTCAGCAGTCTTCCTGTGCCTTATCTGCACGCCCCAGGCCCATCCATCCCACCCCCCTGTATCAAAGGCGGTTCGCGCCGGTGGATGCGTGCTGGCATGGGGGGCTGTCCGCGAAAGGCCAAAGTGCCAAACTACATGTACACTTCAAAAGGTGTCCCACGCCAAGGGGCCATCGGTCACATGGCCTCCTCAGACCCTGTGTCTCCAGCCAGGCCTCCCCTTGAAGCAGGCCGCCCCCCTGCAATCCACATAAGTGTCTCTCCATTCAGCAGTCTTCCTGTGCCTTATCTGCACGCCCCAGGCCCATCCATCCCACCCCCCTGTCTCAATGGCGGTTCGCGCTGGTGGATGCGCGCTGGCATGGGGGGCTGTCAGGGGTGCGAAAGGCCAAGGTGCCAAACTACATGTACACTTCAAAAGGTGTCCCACGCCAAGGGGCCATCAGTCACATGGCCTCCTCAGACCCCATGTCTCCAGCCAGGCCTCCCCTTGAAGCAGGCCGCCCCCCTGCAATCCACATAAGTGTGTCTCCATTCAGCAGTCTTCCTGTGCCTTATCTGCATGCCCCAGGCCCATCCATCCCACCCCCCTGTATCAAAGGCGGTTCACGCCGGTGGATGCGTGCTGGCATGGGGGGCTGTCAGGGGCGCGAAAGGCCAAGGTGCCAAACTACATGTACACTTCAAAAGGTGTCCCACGCCAAGGGGCCATCGGTCACATGGCCTCCTCAGACCCCGTGTCTCCAGCCAGGCCTCCCCTTGACGCAGGCAGCCCCCCTAAGACCACGACATACATACGTCATTCATTCACAAACACACCCCTGTTTCTAATACTTTATAAACCACTTGATATGAGAACATCTTTTTGCTTTGCAAGTCAACTCCTGAACGTGTTACCTGGCGACCACTGAGATCTACGCTAATCTGCTCGTCGTCGTGCTATCCGTGAACTTCTGTGACCACTTAGAGCAAACCCATCAGTGTGCTACCTGTTGCCACCCACCTATTCTCCTGCAACATACTGCTCTGCTTGCTGAATCCAACTGTTTGTTGGTCAAGGTAAGGCCATGTATCCTAGTCATATTTCGCAGATTTTGAAATTTCTATCTATTTGCGAGTTGAGTACACAATAGTGCTAGGTTCATTGGTCTCATTGCTATTGACTTGAGTTTCCATTGCTATGCTATCAATAGATCTATTTATTTTCATCTGTGTCTATTGTCATCAAATTGCACCCTTCGGGGGTCCAGTCTATAATGTAAGCATGTTTCCTTCTCGTGCAATACAGAACATCCAAGGGATGAGTCACATGTTCAGTTTTTAGTCACATCATTTATACATTTCTGCAACTTATGCAAATACTAAGCCGCACATAATGAACTGGTATAGTTCCTGCGACCAAAACAAACCTTGCATTGATCATTGTATGATTCATTTACTTTTGTATCAAATCTTTATTCTTGAAGATTGTATAATAATGTCGATATTTACTTTTCAGATTTATCAACAATGCCTGCCTGTTCCATTAGCGGTTGCCCTTCGAAGACCCACGCTAAATCTGAAGGCACTACAATGCATGTATTCCCGAAAACTGCTGATTGAATAAGAGAATGGGTCAGACATTGCGGATATCCACTGGATGAGCTGGAAAGTAGAGTCCAACAAGTCTTACAGGACAAGAGGGGTGATCGATACCGCATCTGCAGCTGGCACTTTTCCTTGGACATGTACACAACATCTTGGGTAACAAAGAAGAATAAACGGCGAACGACACGGAAATTGCTCGAAAACGCTATTCCCACTCTATTCGTCCACATTCCGCCACCGGTGAGTCAAGTGTCCGGATTTAGCTTTCGGCCTTGCGGTAGTGTGTAGGTATCCGAACGGATTAATTGATATTGTAGGTGTTCTATCCCTTGTAGTAATTTCGATATCGATATGAGTGTATAGTTTTTTGAATAATGACATTTACCAATATATTCTTTTTCGATTTCATAACCCACAAACACAATGTATATATATGGGAACAGGGAACTGTGCTGTATTGAGCATTTTACAAGTATTCTGTCGCCTTACATGGCTATTTTTAATATTGGCATTTCATTATCAATCATTAATTTACCTTTACAACTTCTTGACTATCCCTTGAATCTGAAGCAAGAACATTCTACATCCTTGACGTGGTCGCAGTTATCAACCACTTCTACCGCGTATCAGGTAATCTCACTAGGCTAATCCGCTACAGACTTGTTTTATGCATGTCAAGTAATATTTTTATTTTATCGTGTAATCATTTTACCGAATGTTTGGTTAGTGCTTTCCAATTGATATACACCTTAGTTATCGTCCACTGGTGTTTGTTTTCTGTTATAATTAGTGTTATCCATACTAATGCAAGTACTGTCTTTCAGGGAGATGCTGAAGCGTCCGCCACATCTACAACATTTCTAGATGTTCTTGAACAGCAGGAGGTATGGGTACTGACAGCTCCATCGAGCGTCATCATCAGAGCTGGAATTCTTGTCGTTTGATTGTTCTACATAATGTTTCATTCGTGGTTAGCCGTTGATATGTACCTGTGCTGTCGACCCCATGTGTGTGTTATGTTTTCACTATTGTAATTCTCACTAATGCAAGTACTATGTTTCAGGCAGTTGATGGAGCGTCAACCCCTGCACTTGATGCAGAGCCTGACATTCAAGTAAATCCAGGGGAAGTGGAAGCGGGATCATGCGTATACGAATCGGCGCAACAGCTTTCGGAAGTGTGCACTACATTTGCAACATCCATAGATATTCTTCAGCAGCACGAGGTATGGATAATGACAGCTCCATCATGCGTGATCATATAACGTGATTCCATTTGCTATACTTTCTTCCCTATTAACGCAAGTGCTGTGTTTCAGGGAGACGACGAAGCTTCCACTACAATCACAACATCCAATTTAGATGATGCAGATGTAAATAAATCGGAGAAATAAGTCGATGAAATGTGATCATATTTAGATTTTCCTTGATTCTTTTGGACAATGCATCATTTGCGGTTATCTCTTTATATGTACCTGTGTGTTCGACCCCAAGTGTGTGTTATGTTTCCAATATTGAAAACCATACTAATCCAAGTACTGTGTTTCAGGGAGACGACGGAGCTTCCACCACAATCACAACATCTCATTTAGATGATGCAGATGTAAAGGAATCGTTGAAATAAGTCGATGAAATGTGATCATATTTGGATTTTCCTTGATTCTTTTGGACAATGCATCATTTGTGGTTATCTCTTTATATGTACCTGTGCCGTCGACCCCAAGTGTGTGTTGTGTTTCCAATATTGAAAAGCATACTAATGCAAGTACTGTGTTTCAGGGAGATGTGGGTGCCTCCTCTCCAATACAACCATTCATGGCAGTCCATGCAGAGCCAGAGGTATGGATACTGACAGTTCCATCGAAATAGATCATCACTGGTCGAATACTTGTCGTTTGATTGTTGCACACAATGTTTAAATCGTGTTTGGCTATTGAGATGTACCTGTGTGTTCGTCCTCACGTGTGTTTTATGCTAACAATATTTTGATACAAAGTAATGAAAGTACTATGTTTCAGGGAGACGATGGAGCCTCATTCCGTGCTGTCTATGCGGATACAGAAAATATAGTCGTTGCAGCGCAAGAGGAAGGGAGGACATGCGGAAACGAATCGGAGCTACAGCGTGCAGATGTTGAAGGTCGAGTCAAAAAAGTTGCAAAGAAAAAATGACAAAAAAAGGTTAGTTACAAACAGTTCATAACTTTAAAAAAATGTTTGTGCTGGGGACTATTTTATGTTTTTTTCCAGTCAATTCTACTACACTCAATCTTGTGTTTAAACTGAACATCCCTTTTCCAATCTCTCCTCCAGTTACCCGTGGGTGTCAGAACTATACACACACAGACAGTGAAGCGAATGAGAGATGTGGCTTGCCAGACCGTGTACACTATGGAGGAACTATTAATTGAGGCGAGGTGTGTTCAGGCTCGAGATGCTCATGTCCAATGGCCAGAACATGAATTAACTGTGTTTGGAGACTACAGCAAAGTTGCATTGGACCATAGCTACAGTGCGACCACACCACCACAAGAAGATGTTATTGAATGTATTGAAGATAGCTCTGAAGTAGTTGCAGATCAATTTACACAATCTACACCCGCCAAAAAATTTGCCACCAAAAAACCTGTCGACATTGTTGTGTTCTCCCATCAATGTTGAAGTAATAGATGTCGAAATGACAGAGAATGAACCAGCTGCAGCATCCATAGACGCATCAGAACTTGATATCAGCGATATTACTTTCCAATGTGTTGAAATCTCCACAACGTCAGAGGCCAAAACAACGTTGACGCAGGATGACAGTCTAATGAAAGAGAGCAAATAAATTGTATTCGACAGTTGTTTGATGGAAATTATAAGTATGCTGAAATGTGTGCATTCCATTAGAGGGAAAGTATGTGGGAAGCCATTGATTAATGTGACTCGTCAAATAAAAAGCATTAACGTCAAAATAAATGCCGCCTGTAGATTAAATCATAGGTTCTCATGGTCTGCACAACCGATGCTGGGGAAACTGCCAGCAGGCAATCTACTGTGTGCAGCTGCATCACTTTTTAGTGGCTCCAGTTTTAGAAAGTTAGAGGCTTTCTTTCAGTTTGTGGGACTCCATTTCATTTCTAATATACCAACGTGATTATCTGTTTCCAGCCATTAGTGATGCTTGGAAAATTGAACAATTGTCTCTAGCAAGTACATTCGAAGGCAAACGATTCAGGCTAGCCGGCGATGGACAGTGCGACAGCCCTGGATTTTCTGCCAAGTACTGCACCTACCACTTTCAGGACATGGATAGTAAGAAAATTGTGAGTTTGGTGGTCGTGCAGGTAACACAGTGGCCATGGAGAAACTAGGATTTATAAAATCAGTGGAATATCTACAATCAAGGGGAATGCACATCAACCTCACAGCCACAGATAGACACGTTTCAATTGCCAAGACAATGAGAGAGCAGTTCCCACATATTAAACATCAATTTGACGTATGGCATCTTGCTAAATCAATCAATAAGAAAATCTCGGCTGCAGGGAAAAAAAAAGGTTTTGAAAGTATTTTGCAGTGGTCACATTCTATCACCAACCATCTTTGGTGGAGCTCAAAAACTTGTGAGGGGTCAGTGGAAATACTACTTGAAAAATGGCGGTCACTGATGCACCACTGTACCAACGTTCACCACTGGACAGCAAATGAACATTTCCACCAATGTGAACATGGCCCTTTGTCCCCAGAGGAGGCACGGAAGAAGAAGTGGTTGATTCCATCTTCACCGACACACAAAGCCATTGAGAAGATTGTTTTCGACAAAACTCTATCAAGAGATTTGAGAGGACTGACAGAATTCTGTCACACAGGAGATTTGGAGGTGTTCCACAATATGCGCCTAAAGTACAGGCCAAAGCGCTTGCATTTTAGCTTTCGGGGCATGAAACATCGCACTCTACTAGCGGTCTTGGCCCATAACAGCAATGTCGGACGTGAACAATCTAGGACCAGGGGTAAAGTAAGGATGCCTCGCTACACTAAGGTGTTTTCAAAACGAAGTAAGCAATGGGTGATCAAACCAGTCTATGATGAAATGCAGTCCGATTTTGTGAAAGGCCTTATTGTTGCTGTGTTAGAGAAGCACAGATATGGAATTTTGGACGTTTCTGTGCAGAGCAGTGATCCATTGCCACCGAACATTGCGACTGTGCCATGCCCACCCGAAGCACAGGTGATTGTGAAGTACAAATCCCGGTTTAAATAATTGCAATACGATTGTCTTTTTGTAAATAAATGTTATTGTACAGTGTACCTGTAAACCTAACCCCTACCTTCACCATCATGGGTGGCGAACAAGCTGGGTGTCATCTTTGAATTCTCTCTATTTACCTCACATATGTGTATGTATATATTTTTCTCATGTCTCATCTCATGTAAATGTAAATGCTGCGCAATGTTAACGGAGGGGAGGCTTGCGTATTGCAAATAATAAGACAAACAAACAAACAATAAATCTCACTTTTAACTCAACTCCTGTGGTACTTTATACTTTCCCTGACCTTCTGCCAAAAATTAAATGTCTCAATTTGGGCTGCAAAGCTCGCAGACAACGGGGACAAAATTGGGGCACTTAGAACGCGCCAGCCAAGCGGGCTGTGGCATTTGGGAGAGAAGGCAGTTCGCATTTACACATTGAGGCGCACTACATAGACGGATTCTAAACTTCAAGTTCTCACAGATGCCTATACTACGTGATGTTGCAAATAAAGAATGCGAAGGGCAGTGCCCAGATGAGGCCCACAAGTCGCACTGGAAGTATAAGGGTCTATTGTTTTTTTACCTTGAGACAGGGACCATGCCGAAAGAACTACATTTGAAGGGAGTGCGCAATAACGTAAGAGACGATAAGGCAGAAAATTCAGAAACTAGACCGAGTTTCATTTTAGTTCAGTATATGAAAAATCGTTGTCAAGAGCACGGTCCGTTTTACAGACTGCATTACGAAGAGACACAATGGAAATTTCAAATATAATGGGGGTCATTCCGAGGTTGGAGGTAAGGGATTACAGGCGCCTGTAAGGGCACCGATGGCGGTTATCCCTTACCTCCGTATTCCGAGTTCCCTTTGCGGGTCCCTCTTTACCTCCTGCTTTTAGCAGGAGTAAATTACGGGACCCGCAAAGTGACCTTGGAGTAAATTACGGCACCGTAATTTACGGTGCCGTAATTACCTCCTTCCCCATTCCCATTGAGCCCTATTGGGGCAGAAATGGGGATGGGGAAGGGCTATGGTGAATGGGGAATTACCGGTCCATCCAACCTTGGAATGGACCGGAAATTACTCCATTCACCATGCCGGTATTCCATGGAGTAAATAGCTCCATGGTTGCCAACCATGGAGCTATTTACTCCATGGTGTAGTCCTAACTCGGAATGAGGGCCAATGTAAGTAAATCTTTACATGCTTTTATACCGGAATGAAGATTTAATGAATGGATGCATGAATAAATGAATGAATGAAGAGCTAGGAAAAGCAAGTAAAACGTGTTCGTAGGGGGCACATGGGCATGCAGGTCCACTGGTCTCACCGATCTCGGTCCTTGGCCCAGCCACTTTTCCCTGCACTGCCTACCTGCACTACGGGACTGTCTCTGTATCCTTCAGCCCCTTCTCCCGGCATTTACCTTGCACTTGCCACCAGCTGGCCCTATTATTTAATTTGTATTCAACTAACCATGTACAGCCCTTCCCCATGCGCGATCAAAAAGACACCTGGCTTAGTAGGATCGTTGTCTGTCTGCCCTTGTTCCCCACCTGCCTCGTCACGCCTAGAAACACTTGAGTATAGACGCGTTACAAATGCCATATCATATATCATATCATTCCTCACGCATGTAGACTAACTGTCGTTTATCATTGTGTGTTGGCCTCGATTTATCTCGTTACTTTTCGCATTGATTTTAGAGACGAACATACTCCATTGAACTATCCTTGCAAGCAAATAGTTTCTGATCGGCCGTAATAAATAAAATGAGTAATATTAATGAAGTTCGGCTAGCGAGACTAATTATAATTTTTTTGTTTTCATAAGAGGTATTTGATCCCATTCTGCCACTGCCATCTGTTTGAGACACCGGCGGATGGATTCTTCAGCAGGCACCTGCAGCTTCGTGTCAACAACTGGAGCACGATCACCATATTATGGGACGATCGCCAAGGGCCCACATGCCCTTACGCTGTACTAGTGGCTAGAAGCAACATATCAACCTTTACGCTGGACTAGTGCCTAGTTGATGGAACAGCCTTGCGGTTCACCGTGCTTCCAAAGTGATTCTTTTTACGAAAATGAACACCCTGTGTACCATAAAGGAACAGCGCGTGACTCAAGATGAAACGGAACAGTTATTGCGGATACAGATAAAAGAAAATAAATGGCTTTCGGAGTTCATATGGCAATTGCTGAATATTCTCTAAACATTTAATGTCAAAAAAATGTACTTTACCAAATGTACCGTGTTGCTGTTTCATTTTAAAGTACAGTTTCATATTCCGAATTGTGGCGCTCTGTGTTGTGAGTTGATCTGTGTTGGTTTCCGGGTTCTGTGTGGAGTCGCGCAGAAGACGACTGGGCGCGTTTGCCTACGCAGCACAGTAACGTCACGGAGAGAGGCGGGGAATATGAATGTTTTGATAATGTCAGGCTCAGGGGCGGGGGAATTGATTTAGTGCCGCAAAAGCAGGTCAGCCAGGGCGATCGGGGAAAAGATAGGATTATCAGAAAATTGCGGCTTCCTGGTGTTTGTTTTCGCGTGCGTTTAATGGATGAAAACTCGGGTAAGGTCCATAGGAAAGTTTTCTAAAATCGAGCCACTTAGGCTTAAAAAAACATGGCCGACCAGTAGGGACAATAACATTTTTTACTAGACCATGCCTTTAATTGGAGTTGCCAAGTTGCCAATGCGTGCCACAAATAAGCAAACCCGCAGACTGAATTTAGGTCGTTTACAGAGGCCTATAATTACAGTCACTTGAATTTTGTTGAGCAGTTATTTCTCTAATTATATGTTGGTGCGCTGTGCTCGTTTGTAAATAAATCAAGTCCCACAAATGTCTGTGAATACTACTATGTTCTTTACAATTACAAGCAAAAGTATTTGCAACTGTCTTGAAACTTGGCCTGGATGAAAAAAGGCATCCCAATAACCGTAGGATATTCCCAAACCCTGAGGAGCGCCCCTTAACATTCAAGCTCAAACACCCCTAAACCCTCCCTAGGGTATCCCCAAACACTGATGAGCTCCTAGCTCAAACACCCCTAAACCCTAGAGTATCCCCAAACCCTGATGAGTATCATCCTGCGTTTCCCACTTCTCCAGTGTCCCCTCCCACGAGAAGTCTTTGGGTGTTGTAATTTTCTTTCTTCTGAGTTATGGTAGGTGATATTTTCGGTTGGGTGATATTGTATGTAAATATGTGCTCTGTAAACTGCTTTGGATTAAGGCGCTATATAAATAACACATCATTATCATTATCATAATAGGAAGCCTGTTCTGTGTTATGGCACGGAATCAGCTTTGTGCATTTCTCACGTGCCCAATTATCGTCTAAAAAAATCTATGAACAAATAAAGCTGTTGTTAGGAATAAGGCGGCAGTCTTTTTACTATTACTAAATCATGAAGCTGCGGCCAAGATGTAGCGCAAGGAGAGAGACACCTGTGGCAGGTAAGTGAGCATATGTGTCTGAAGGAATGATGTGCAGGGGTGTGAGGGACTGGTGGAGGTGGTGTGGGGGCCGGGACTGTGATGGCCGAATTCAGTGCCCACAGCACCAGCCAAAACAAAACACAATGAAGTCTGCAGGAGAGGCACAGGAAACAGGAATGAATGTGGGTTTATACTGACTGATACATCCCGCATTACTTGCCTGCTAATGAGATTCTGCAACTCCCCAGGTGGTAATTAACTGACAATGGCATTCCAGGTGGGCTGTACAATCTCGTAATGGCCCAGCGACCTTAGGTAACAACTGTTGGCCCATCGTTATCAGACAGTGCAGCCTACCTAGAAGGACCTGATCACAATTAAAGGCCACAACGTTGTGGCTGAAATGAGAAGAAAAGAAAAAAGAAGGATCATGGAGAGTGTGAGTGGGTATGGTCTAACCTCAAGAACCCCTGATTCCAAACCTGCCAGAGCACCTGGAGACCGTACGAATGGCAACGGAGCGCTGTGCCCAACAGAACATCTGCTGGGTGAGCGTTTATGTACTCGAGTACCGAGGCCATTTGCATAGCTCACCTCCCCATGTGCCAGGTACAGGTAGAAGCCACCGTATCCCAGCGGTTTATGTGTGCTGGGGGGACACTTCTAACCTCCAACAAACAAAATGGCAATGGCCACAGAAGGGGGGGAGACTTTCATTCTTTCTTAGAAACTTTGGGCCTGTTTGTGTTAGTTTACCAGCTGCCCCCGTCCAGAGAATACGATGTTAACTAAACCTCGCATGAAAGAGCGACCATCCTGGACTGTGGCAAATGCACTTCTGACACGAGGCAGGCAACTGCCTGGTCAAGTTACTAGGCCTGGGTGAAATGCTTCCCAATCTACAATCGCCCAAGTCACCCAGGCAGTCTAAAGTAATTTAAACCAACACATCATGGCATCCTGGCCATCGGTTGCAACTTGCAAATGGCTTTTACTGGACGCTGTTGCTCCTCCGTGTGTGTTTTGTGGTCATTGAACTGGTTAGGTGCAGACGGTGGGTGGGAAGCTAAAGTGGAGGGTGGGCGAGGCAAACTTTCCCGATTACATTACATCAACTAACAGGAAAAGGCAATACACAAGACACAACTGACATCTTCTCTACAGAAGCCACGATTACACGAACCTAGTGGACAGACACACACCCTCTATCACCGTTTCACAGGAACTTGCAACCAAACGTAACAATGGATTTTTTCCTTCACCAATGTTTAGTCAATCTCATTTGATAAAATGCATTGCTAAGCCATCTCATGTTTTTACCAGCGTGGTGTGTGGATATCATTTATTAAACTCAGGGATGTCATTTCCAACAGACATGAAAGGATACAGTGCAGGTGGGGGAGGGGCTTCGCATAGTGCCTTTACAGGATGCAATGGCCGGATGAATAAAGTGAGCCGGGTGATCTTGGGGGACATGTCAAATAAGGCACATAGACCAAGGACAAGGGACAGTGTATAAAACAAAATCTATACAAACCAGTAGGGCCCAGAGCTAGTGTTTAGATGCCTTTGTAACCCACCGAGTTTTGAAAGTACCTGGACCAGAGAACTACAAACACAAAAAGACATTTAAAAAAAAAAATCGGTACTACAGAAGCTACTCACTCCTTACTTGGGCTCTGATCTGAGATCATAGCAAAAGTACTCCCATCTATCGCTTGATTATTTATTTATTTATGTGACAATTTTTGCAAGCGCACAAAGGCCATGGGCAACTGGGTGCTAAATGGCTCAGATAAAGATGGAATGAGCCAGAGGGATAGGGGAGACATTAGTTAAAAATATGGGTTTTGGGTTTCTGTCAGAGCTGGCTAAGACCATGCATGCCACGTGAAAGGGGGGGTGACATCCATGGGGGGGAATCCGAATCACCAGAGTGGTCCGGACAAAAAACAAGTGCACATTGGGCCACAACACGACACACTTGGCAAAAGCGACCTACCATCAGGAGTTCAGGACCATCCACGATCAGAACTAACCCCGCTGCGTCTGCAAAAGCGCACTGAGCTAGCTGGTGGTGGGCTGCCCCTGCAGCTCACCAGGAATTGGAGGTCCGGACTGCAGGTTAAATGGTGCAAATAAATGGGCATGCGACAGCAAGACACGGCTAAGGACCATCTGTACACAAGTCCAAACTGTTGAATGTGCCAATGTTTGTTTTTAACAGTAATTCAGTGCATGCAATGGATGAGCGGACACACTTTACTTGCAAATGAAGTGGCTGAAGACATACCTGGTTAAGAGTTTGTTGGCATCAGGAGCACATGTAAAACTGAAATTAAGCCAATAACTCTCAGACAACTGCTTAGAAATAGCACTGGTGTGGCCTAGAGTTTTATGTTACTGCTTGAAAGAGCCAGCTCAAATGGATGCCCTGAGGTTATGGTTTGGGTGGGGAGGAAGAGGTGGCGGTGTGAACGGCTATACTGATTAGTATGGCAGCGGGCAGTCAATGGGTGGGTAAATAACTAAATGCCTTCTCACATGCCATCTCCCTCATAGGGGTACTCTCATGTGACATTTTGGGTTTATAAGTGACACTTGAGCACCATCTAATAGCCAAAACTAAGAAATGGCTCATGTCGCGACAGTCCCTGAAGCCTGTGCAGAAAAAGGCTTGCTACAGTGAACTACTGCATAGGACGTGTTCAAAGGGAGCCCCCAGGATCTGCGCGGAACGCAGTAGCAAACTCAGCTCCTCGAGTGACTAGTGCTGAGGCTGTGAGCTGCATCCAGAGAGGGTACAGGAAAGTATAAAGAGTCTAGACTCACTTTTTTGTTGTGTCTCTTCTGTGTTTTTACCAAACCATTTTTACAGTGCTTCTTTTACTGTTTTTTGCTGCAAAATTTAGGGTGCGAGATCCCCGCGCTCCCCCATCCAATATTGCCTGACCAAAACTTACCATCTGTACGCACTTGCTGCAAATGTGCACATTAATTCAAAACAAAGGTTTCACTGTGCCATGCAGTCGGATCTGAGTGTCACCCACTGGGTGACCCTGTCGCAGGAGGCCCAGCACATCTTTGTGCTCTATATAAACACATTAAAACATTAAAAACAAAATGCAGAGCGTGCAAGTGCACACATGGAAAGGGTATTGCTGTGAGGGGCCAGGAAATAACCCCGGCAGTTTTGACCTGAAAATAGAAGCGCTTGGGCTCCACAGAGGCATTTCTATTGTTTGCTTCCATTTCCACAGCCCAAGTGGAAGTGGAAATGTACAAACGGTATTCACAGTCACTCGCCGCAAATGGGTTCTTTGACCCCCTGTGGACCCTGTCCCTGCCTCATCCTGTATTTGCCAAACCCCTATGAGAATAGTACGAGTCCTTACCTCAGTGGCAGGCTGGCTGGCTGTTGGCTGGCTGCTGTGCTGTCTGTGGCCTGGGTGGCACTGGGCACTGTCTGCTGGCTGCCTCGCCTGCTGCCTGGTGGAGGTGGTCCTCCTGTGGCTGTGTGTGGGCACTGGGCATTGGCACTGGGCTGGCGGCCTCCAAGTTGGTGAGGTCAACTGGTGTGCTTGCACTGGGGCTCAGCTCAGCTGGTGGCTCTCTCTCAGTCTCTGCCCGTTGAGTGCTTCCTGCTGCGCTGTGTCGGTGTGACGGCAGCGTGCCCAAATAAATCATGACAAGCCCAGGGCCAGGATGGGTCAGAGGCTCAGGGCCAAGGCAATTAGCAAAGAAATAGCAGCATACTGTCAATTGATGGCACAGTCTATTGGGCAGGCAGGGGCAGCCTGCCCAGCCCAATTTTCATTGGCTTGTTCCATGGCCCCGGGCCCCAGCCCCCAGGCACAAGTTGAAGTTGCTTTCAACTTTGCAAAGAAGTGCAACAAATGTGTTGTTACTTCCTGCAAAGTTGAAGCAACTAGTGTGAAATGTGTCTGTTCTGGCAGTGCCGGCCACAGCTCTCAGCCCTGCAGGCAGGCTGCCCTGCCCCAGGGTCAGGACTCGGAGGGAGGCAGGTGTTACAATTGCTTTAGTGTTGTTTGCAATTGCTTCAGCCTGCCTCCCTCCCACAGATCAAAGGCGGCACGGCACCGGCTCCCTGCAGTGGCCGGCCAGGTGGCCCACCGTGATGAATTATGCACATGCATCTGCATCTGCATGCATCATAAATTATGATGCATGCATGATCAAAGCAAGGTAACATAACAACATCTAGTGTTACCTTGCTATGATGATTGTGTGCAGACTGCAGACAGTGCCGCCGCCATTGCCTCCCTCCTGGCTCCCTGCCCTGCTCTGCTGCCCAGCCCAGGTGGCCGAGGCGGCCCAGCACCCCCCATCTGACTTCCCAGCCGGCGGCCTGCTGTGAGCCACAGTTCTGGTGACTTGCAAGCTGCTGCTGCTCCGCACGGCGCTGCCGTGCACACACACACTAGGCCGGGGCCAGGCGTGCCAATAAATTACATTGTAATTTTTTTTTTTTTAAACGGCCCAGAGGAGGCTGCCGGCCCCAGGGGACCCCAAAGTCGTTCGGCCATGGGCCGAAAGACCGAAAGGGCCAGTCCAACCCTGCAGTTAATACAGAGTGAATCTGCAGCTTAGCCGCGAATGCAAACAAACGACACGCTCTTAGATAAAGCTGACATGTTAATATAAAGCCCTATTATCTCCACGACCTGCTTCACCAGTGGCAACGGGTGAGGATGAAGAGGAATGCCTGTCTTTCTGGCACTCCTGAGACTTCTACCGAAGGCCTTGCGTCCTTTGATCCACTTTTAAATCATGCCCTTTGTAATAGCAGGCGCAGTCGGTTCGCCAAACAAACATGAAACATACATCATTAATATTTAATCTTAGTAGTCGGCAAACAAACCCTGCGCCGCTATGAAACGAACTGAAGTCTTGATGAAGAGTTTCACTGACCTCTCTCTAAGATCAGAGTAAAGCGTTAGCAACGGCTGAGGGTTTGATCATGAGTTTTGCGATATTTCCACTGGAAATATCACAGTACTGGGCCAGATTACAGAAACTTTGCACCAGTGCAAGAGCAAAGTTTGCACGGTAATAACACTAGGGAAAACTTTGCCCTATTTTTAAAAACACTGGGAAACATTCAAAAACCATTGCACCTTGACAAGTGCAGTTTGGCATATTAAACGCACCAGGGCAACAATTGCCCTAGTGCAAGAAAGATACATTTTCACTACATTTTTACACCAGGGCAAAGTTTGCCCTAGTGCTAATACGGAATGGTATTAGCATTAGGGAATGCTAATACGGAATGGTATTAGCATTAGGGCAAACTCTGCCCTGATGCAAAAATGCATCGAAAATGTATCTTTTTAGCACTAGGGAAATTTTAGCACCGATGCTTTTAATATGCCAAACTGCACTTGTTGAGGTGCAATGTTTTTTTTAAGTGTCCCAGGGTTTTAAAAAATAAGGCAAACATTACCCTAGTTCTAATACCGTGCAAACTTTGCACTTGCAACGGTGCAAAATTTCTGTAATCTGGCTCAAGTGTGAAAATCAGAATTTAACGCTGGCAAAGCACCGGGTAATAAAAAATGCCAGATGTTTTACCGTTACCACCAAACTCAAACCCAGGCTTAGTGCTTTCATTTTTATTTACAGAAAACGTGTGTGTACCTTCTTGGCAGTGTAGCCATGGTCAGTTCGTCCACCATTTTTCATCATTTCCCAGTGCTGCCGGTATATATTCTCTGATTGAGAGAGAAGCAACTACCTTTACTAATTGAAAAAAATACTTTTTTCATTTAGAACAATTTGTAATCCACAACATACAGGTCCTATTATGCTTTCCTGTGGAAACAGAAGCTCTTAATAGGTTTATTTAAATGAACAATGAAAATGCGATGCCTCTGAATTCAGGTTTGGTAGCCAATCCTGTGTGTGCGCCAGGCCGAAGGCACACATCCCAGCATCATTCTAAGGCAGCAGATACCAACAAGAGCCAGATTACAGACACTTTGCACTCTGCAAGTGCAAAGTTTGCATGGTATTAGCACTAGGGCAACGTTTGCCTTATTTTTTAAAACACTGGGGGCCTCATTACAATTCAGGCGGTAAGGGGTTTACGGCAGCGTTAACAGCGCCGACCCTTACCGCCTGATTACGAGGTCCCCTAGCGCCATGGTGCTTTTAACACCTGCTTTTAGCAGGTGTTAAAATCCATGGCGCTAAGGGACCATGGAGTTAATTACGCCACCGTAATTTACGGTGGCGTAATTAACGCCTTCCCCACTCCCATTATGCCCTATGGGGCAAAAATGGGAATGGGGAAGGGTAAATGGGGATTGGGGACTTACCGCCCCGCCTAGGTCGGAATGGGGCGGTAAGTCCGCCAACCACCATGGCGTAAACGTAGTTTACGCCATGGTGGTAAAGTCACGGCCCAGGCGGTAACTTACCGCCTGGGTCGTAATGAGGCCCAGGGACACATTAAAAAACCATTGCACCTCAATGAGTGCAGTTGGGCATATTAAAAGCACCAGTGCTAAAATTTCCCTAGCGCTAAAAAAATACATTTTCAATGCATTTTTGCATCAGGGCAAAATTTGCCGTTGTGCAAAAATGTAGTGAAAATGCATCTTTTTTGCACTAGGGAAATGTTTGACTTGGTGCTTTTAAAATGCCAAACTGCACTTGTCAAGGTGCAATGGTTGTTTAATGTTTCCCCGTGTTTTTAAAAATAGGGCAAACTTTGCCCTAGTGCTAATACTGTGGAAACTTTGCACTTGCACCGGTGCAAAGTTTCTGTAATCTGGCCCCAACTGATCAAAAGCATAGCTCCTTGTGCAGGTAAGAACGGAAAAGACTTGGCCAGAATCCTGAATTATGGATATTAATTCTCCTGGCAGAGGCTGGGGAGGTTGATGTGAACTTCAGAGTCTTGTAACACCAGCCAGGACATCCCAACTCAAGAATGGTGCTCATCGGTAACAGGAGCAGGCTTTGCCTCTATCATTTAACCACACTCCATAGATCAATCCTTCAATTTGTGATGTGAATAAAGAAGGCTCAGGTCAGATCTATTAGGGGTGACTTGCAAGCAATCCATTAACAATCAGATGCTGATTCAAACACACCTAATTATTGTTCCGATTTCACTTACTTTCTCGGCGAGGTTTCATTTCCACGATCAATATCTAATTACTTCCGACTGAATGGTTTAACTTCCGGTAAATCATTCTGGGACAGGGGGTTACTTCAGACTTATAGCCCTGTTGCGGACACCATCGCGGGATTGCAGGCCAGCTCCTCATTTGATTGGTAACAACCATCTCAGAAAGGCTGATCCATGGGATTTAGACAGCCACAACAGCAACAATGTTGAAGGTGGAAGTAGGCTGTTAGTTGTTACCATGATCGGCTCGCCCGTGTCTTAAATAATCAACTTGCAGTGGATTTGGCTCCTCACCGCCAAGCTCCTCAACATACCATGTGACGTGCCACACTTTGGACCAGCCTGGACCACCATGCAAGCGCAATGCCCACGATAATCATGCTGCTATAGGGCCATGTACGCTTTGCACTAGGTGAAAAACGTCTGTTTTTAATCAAAAATTCAATCTTTCACCTCGTGTAGTAACAAGGGGCGGTGCCTGGCCTGTGGCACCCAAATGTACTAGCCAATAGTGGTGGCTGGTGATTTTTTTAATGGGAGGGGCATTGATATTTGCAACAAGTATATGAGAGAGACCAAGTGTAGATAGGGAGGGCACACCAATTTAAGGGGTTTTGGGGGGTTATCTTGTGATAAATTCCTTGAATAATTGGTTAAAATGATGCATTATAATGCATATTTTCTGTTAAAAATTGAGTCAATAGCAGTGGCCAGGGACATTTCCCAATGCATTTTCATGCATTTTGCAACAATATGTACCAGTATAAAAAACATGTTCACACCGCTGTGCCCAAACATTTCCATGGTGTCTGCACCAATATATGCCAGTTGTAATGCCAGTAATGAAACTATAAGTTACTATAAGAAAACATGTCCAAGCTGGCTCTGTCAATATATGCCATTACTCCCATTTAAGAACACTCTCCTCTTGACTTTTCCATTACAAATGCTATACCACAATAGGAAAACATGTCCAAATGGGTCCATTGTAGACCAGTCTAGACATGCAAGTGCACTTATCATGTTTGCTTTATCATGGATGTTCAGTAAGTAAGTGTAATACCACAGTAAGAAATAGCTAGGCTGTCTGCACCAAAATGCCAGTCTAGCTATGTTATAGCACATATCATGCTTGCTTTATCCTAAATGCCCAGAAAAAAATGTCACCTACCACAAGCAATGGCTAGACTGGTTGCACCAAAATATTTTCTTTCTTTCTTTCTTTCTTTCTTTCTTTCTTTCTTTCTTTCTTTCTTTCTTTCTTTCTTTCTTTCTTTCTTTCTTTCTTTCTTTCTTTCTTTCTTTCTTTCTTTCTTTCTTTCTTCAAATCCCTGTACAGAGTGACATTAGCCAGCATTTGGGCTGCCATCTTTTAAGAGTAGCACATCACTGTGAGGTCTGTGCTCTGGTATGTGTGTCCATTGAAATTAGTCCTTGTGAGGTGTTGTTGAAAGAGCCAGGTTTTGAGAGACTTGAAAAATTAGAGAATTATGGGGCATTGCGAGATCACAACAGGATCAAGTGCCACCAGATATGTGGAGCTTAGCCACCAGGTATGCTGGTGTGCTAGTCATGAATGCTTTGTAGATGATACATGCAGTCTTGAACAGTATCCTGGCTTGGGGTGGAACCCAATGTAGTTTGTGCAGGATGGGGGTACTTTGCTCATATTTCGGTGCTACTGTAATAAGACATACTGCAGCAGGGTGGATTGCTTTTAGGGGAGCCAAGTGAGCAGCTGGCAGCCCTGTCAGGAGAGCATTTCCCCCATTGATGTGCGAGACCAAAAGGGCCTGCACTATGGTCAGGAGGGCACCCAGAGCAACAAGATGCAGGTGCATTAAACATGGCCCTGAAGAATTGGTTTCACCCCTCACTTATCATTGCTTTGGCCCTTCTCAGCTAAGCCCCATGGATGTACTTTCCTACAAAATGGACTACATTCAGGATGGTAGAGGAACGCATAACTGCTTGACATCACCAGTTAATGAGATGCAGAGAAGCCAAAACAACGGCTTCAAATGTCTGGCCCTTAGGTCTTTTAAACCTTTGCATAACATGAAATTGAGTGTAGTTTCCATATTTGCCCCACAGAGTAGACAATCACTGTTGCTGTTGTGGTTCCTGCCCCAGTGACTAATGTATTCCTGCACCGGGAGGCAACCTAATCTCAATCTCAGATACAAAGAGTGAGCATATGCTGGAGCGATTGTATCCAGATATTCTTCAAAGCCCGGGGTTGGCTTCAAGTTGAGCTAATCTCGTCCGCTAGCCAAGGCAAGGCACATGGTTAACACACTGTTTTGCTTATATCTCACAAAAGCAGCTTTGACCTTAGCCTTTGCATCTCTTTCCATAGTATTTGGGTTGTCCCAAAAGTCAGACAAACCTAGCAAGGCAAGCCACCTTCTCACGTGGACGAGCCACAACATATGTTGCCTACCCCCTAATGTCATACATGCTTTAGAGCCTCTCAGTATTTTCAAAGCTCCTGACTTCCCCACATGCTGAGCCAGTAATTGACCGGTCTGATCCCAACTTCTTTTCCGAGTGGTGGCAAGTCGCATTCCATGTGGGTTGTCACACTGGGCGTGCTTTGATGCAGCAACAAAGTACTTTTCAGAAAGTTGTTTTCCGCAACATTCAGGGATGTAGCATCTGTATAATGCCAAACTTCAGCTCCAAACGTTACTGCTACCCTTGCCTGGTTATGGTACAGTTTTAGGGCCAGTTTTATGGCTCTCCCCCCATTCCTTGCATGGTAGCTTTTCAGGGACCCATTATTTTTTCTGCAGTGGTATGTTTCCTTTGAGTAGTTGGTCGGCCCAGTTTCCCCCACTAGAAAAGAGGATTCCCAGGCCCTCATTAGGACCCTGGCGTTAAGGGGTTAACGGCGCCATAAAAGGTGTCGGCGCCGTTAAACCCTTAACGCCTTACTACGAGGTCCCTTTGCGGGACCCGACCTTAACGGCTGGTCTACACCAGCCGTTAAAGTAGGGGCCCGCAAAGGGACTCTCGAGGTAAGTACGGTACCGCAATTATGCCCTATGGGGAAAAAATGGAAATGGGGAAATGGCCCTGGTGGCATGGGGAATTACCGCCCCGCCAACCTTGGAATGGGGTGGTAATTCCCCATTCTGCCATGGCGGACTCCGGCATCGACCATGGTGCTAATAGCACCATGGTTTTCCGCCGGAGTCATAATGACTCCCGCAGGTAATCATGCCACGTCACGTTTTCCAGTCTGCAGCCATCCACTGCTAAATTCAGGGCTTTAGCCCCTGATTTCTTGGTGGAATCATCATGGCCTTGGCTTTGGAGGTGTTAATCTCTAGATCCAGCTCTCTGCTTTTCTCTGAAAAGATTTACAGGGAAAGACACAGTCCAATTGGAGATGTTGACAGAAGGACTGCTTCTTTGAAGGATAGAGATTCTAAGCCAGGCTATTTGGGCCTTGTTGGCTATGTTTTTCTGGAAGGATAGCTGCTGTCAATAGTGAGGCCTAAGGATTTTGATGAGTCTGAGAGTTGTGGATCAGATCCTTCTAGGTGCATATCATTGAGCCATTGTTGGACAAGTTGCTTTTTGGCTAGTTAATGGCGGAGATGAATGATGTTTTGAGTGATATGTAGTCTCATGTACAACTGAGTATGACCCGGATATTGATGGATTGCTATATTGGGGTCATTGAGGAGATTACCCAAATTCTCAATGTAAAGGTTAAAAAGGATTGGTGAGAGGATGGAACCTTGGGCGACACTGCAGGAGACCTGGAGTTGGTTAGAACGTAACACGTTCATTTGAACAGCCTGGTGTCTTCCTGAGAGGTAGGAGGTAAGCCAATTCAGGATAATGCCAGGGAATCCCATCCTGTCAGCAGGGAGGGAGTGAAGGAGGCATTGGTCAACAGTGTTGGATGCAGCTTAGAGGTCAAGCAGGACCAGTAGGCATGAGTCACTGGTATCTATGATTATGAGGACATCATCCACCGCCTGGATGGTTGCTGTCTCGATTCTGCACTTTGGGAGCAACCCTGACTGCTAGTCATTTAGGAGTTGTTCGATTGAGTAGTTGTGTAGAAACTACTTTTTCCAAGATTTTTCCAATAAACGGGAGGTTCATAATGAGCCAGTAGTTGGCAAGGTTGTCTGGATCCAGGGTCAGTTTTTTCAAAGAAGGTCATGTGAGACCAGTTTTGAGGGTGTCTGGGAATGATCCTTCTGCGGGGGAGGCATTGATAATGCTGAGGAGCACATTGAGCTCCGGGCCCGTCAATTGTTTAATGACGGAGGCCGGAATTATATCGTCATATTAAGAAGTAGGTTTGAGGGAGACAATCATTTTTAGGAGATCTGGCGGAAAGAGAGGAAATAATTCAGCCCATAGGGGCAGTGTGCATGCCAGGGTGCAGGGGATGCTAATGCTGTGAGAGGTTGATTCAAGGGTCTCTTGGATTTTGTCTATTTTTTCAATAAAAATGTGTGGATTCCATTGCATTTTACCTGAGTTGCGGGCACCTCAGGATTGAGTGAGGATTTGGTACAAAGCTTTACTACTTCAAAGAGGACATTACTCCTGTTGACGGTTGCTGCAATGGTGGTGGAATAGTAAGCAGCTTTGGCCTTGGTAATCAGAGGTTGATGAGATCTCCTCAGTTATGGTTTGTGTGCCACCGATTCTCTGGGACTCTGCTTGTAATAATATACATCAAGTTGGCTTTGCCCAAAAATGCCATGTAACTTAAGGAAATGTCAACATTGCATCACACATCCATAATTACATTATCACAATCATACCCATTCACCCACCAGTCACTTATCCATTCACCTTTTCTTACATTCACTCACACTGCATTCTCCACACATGCACCCACCCAGAACATTCATACCAATTCACTCATCTGTCACTCAATTATGTACTATTTCTCATTGTCCCTCAGACTGCGTTCTCTACATGGCACTCGCCCACCCAGAACATTCACAGTTACATTCATACCCATTCACACACCTGTCACTCACCCATACACCTTCTCTCATAGTCACTGACACTACATTTTCACACATGCACCCACCCACATTCACAGTCACATTCATACACATTCACTCACTTTTTTCTCACACATATATACCTTCTCCTATTGTCACTCAAACCACATTCTACCAACAGGTATGGGCATCAACCCACCCAGAACATTCACAGTCACAGTCACATTAATACCCATTCACTCACCCATACACATTTAACATTCACTCACACTGCATTGTCCACAGAGGCAGCCACCCACAACATCCACAAACAGCCATAATCACATTCATACCCATGCATCCACACACTTTCTCTCACATTAACTCACACTGCAATCTCCACCTGAGCACCCACCCTAAACATTCATACCCATTCTGAATCACATAACAGGTGTACTCACCGCCTATACATACATGCACCATTTGCATGCAAACACACACAAACATAAATACATCCATAACATTACATACTTAGATATACAATCACAACTGACATGCACTCACACATACATTCCAACCACCCCCAAAACAAGGTTTCCTTACCTATTCCATGTGAACGACACGCCTTCTTCCCTCCAGGCTTCTGGCTTACGTGTGGCACGAAGGCTTTGCGGGACCTTGTTACACCAGTCTACAGCACATTTTCTGCTTTGGAGAGGGTAGGTGCTGCTGTACTCCTGGGCAGGATCAGAAAGAGCCATCAGATGATTAAGCATTGAACCTTACTTGTACCACATCCTGGAAATACGAGGAATGAGAGAATGAGAGTTGCATTACATTCCAGAAATTAAAAACGGAACTCAACTTGGTTTATCATTTAAAGGAAGTGGAGCAAGGGGTAGACTGCCCTACATAGAAATCTGGAGTTTTTCCGCTGGGCCTTTGAACCATGGGCCTGTGTTGTGTGGCTATGCTGGTTTTCTACTCATCCTCTCTTTCATTTACCTCCTTCCATCTCTCATTATTTCCACAGCAATTTGAAGTAAATAATTTGTTATACGTCTTTGTTGTTCCTCACTCATAGTAAATGTTATATGACTGTTGTTTTATTATGTTAAACTACTTTTGTATCCCTTTGTCGATGGAATATTCCTTAGAATTCACTATTAAGTAGATAAGGGAGTAAGCAGGCCACTCCCACCTTTAGTTGAATCATATTGGACCTTCAGAAGAGGAATGATTTCATCTGGATCTTTATTGGGTTACAGTAGGCCTAAAGGCAGTGCCATTCAGGTGAATATAAAGACTTCAAGTTGGAACAAGACCCTCCCCTCACCATGCCAGAGGACCATTTGGGTTGAACCACTGTGTGTACAAGGCCTGCCTTCTGCCTGAACAATGGAAATCTGGATCCTGCTCACTGGAGGTGACAGCCCCTACAAGCGCTCTCTGGCAACCCTTCTGGCTCAAAGGGGCAGAGCAAGGACCCACTGAGATGACTTGGTGTTGGTTCTGGTGACGGAAAGTGAGTCTGAAGAGGAGACTGATCCACTTCCAGAGCAACTGCTACACACAGAATACACAGATAGGTCTATAGAGGGTGTGCAAATCGGTGTGACCATTCAGAACATTAATTGCAAGACTGCCAGACTGCAGGTGTGTTCTCTCTAACTCCAGGCTGCAGAGACTGGTGTGCACATGATATTGACATAGTAGACAGTAAGATGGTAAAAAGCAGAATCTACCAGATATCTGACAATGTGAGTATCACCAATAGGGAGGAAGACTCCAAAATGTTGACCCTAGTGGTCATTGAACCATTCCATAGTCCTTTGGGGCTTAACAGAATTCACCAGTGCCTATTTAGATAATGTTGCAATATTCAAAATATATCCCATCTTAAACTGGTGCTTCATGCCATGAAGGTCAAGTCAAGGTAGGGTGGGTAGTTTGACCACACCCTCCTAATAACCACAAAGCCATGTGACACAACCCACCCACCTTAGTTTTGGCATTGATTGGTTTGAAATAACAGGTTACCCTGAGGCAACGACTATGAGAAAGAGGGTTCTGCAGAGGTTGAGGCGAGGAAGGGGACATTTGGAAAATCAGAAAGTGGATGTGGGATAAAGTAATGGATAAGTAGGGAGATTGCTTGAGAAAAAACATAGTAATCAATATCACCAGAGATTCCTTCTGAGCTGTAATCCACATTCACACACTAACTCACACACCAGAGAATTCAGTCCTAGAACTGTGAGCTTCCAAACTCAATAATTACACTATCGAAGTTCATTGAAGGGCTAAGCTTACAAACAGAGAAAGCACAAGAATGGGCTGTCACTAGTTACTGTCAGAAGATATCTATTTATAGTGTATTTAAACTTAAACAGATAAACAAACACACATGAGCTGAAGCCTTGGCAAGCAAACAAAGAATGGAGCACACACGTTTGCATAACTTGAAGTGCTAGCTCAGATGCCAGCAAGCGCTACAAGCATAGTAAGTGCTCACGGTTCATTTTCTGATTTAGACTGACTTTTTAAATTCCGTTGCTTCCCAGAATCTTCACCAGGATGTTAGTTTCCCCCCCAAAAAACAAAACACTTCTGCATCAACACTCATTCTCCTCTATGAGAGAGAACACAAATTAATGTAGAAATCTCAATGTCCACACACACATACACAAGCCTGACCACATCTTGCAAACCATCGATTGCTTAGCCCAGGCCTGAGAGACACGTGGTTTGGGCCCCGCAATTGTGGTTTCTATAACGTGGATGGTAGCACCCTTAATCACAGGTTTCAAAGACATGAAAATGGGTTGTATAACCTCTGCTGAAGCCACTTGGGTCTGCAAATTGGGTTTGCCATCGCATGAAACAAATTCCAGGAAAGCGCCTGGTGCTCCAGTGACTCTGGGAGTTTTGGTTCCCTCTGCCATAGAGGTGAAGATAAAGACTCAGAGGAGGAAGCAAGACCCTGCTCCCAACCATCCCAGGGAACGATTTAAGGTTAACTCTTGTGAGGACAAGGCCTGCCTGCTGCCTGAACATTCAAACAAGTATCTTGCTCACTGGATGAGACAGCCTTTGCAAGTGCTCTCTGGTACCCTTCCAGGCTAGGAAAGTCAGGACTGGTTCTGAGATTTTACTTAAAGAATGGGCCCCTTTTTCTCTTTTGAGAGAGTGCAATTTCCTGTGTGTTGAGTATGGAGGCGTGGGCCATCCTTTCTTTGATCAAGGTCTACAAACCCACTAGTTCAACGTAAAGTTGTGCCGAGGGATCAACAGTCACCTCAGAGCTAACTAACAGGTCAATGTTTTTTTTGTTAGAAGAACCATCCAGTAAATGATTAGCTTTAACTTAGTACATGAAGTGCAATCTGTAAAGTAAAAACGACTTGGACTTGCTTACTGACCACAGTCTACAGTCTTTCCCACTCTACCCAAATGGAGTTTCATTCTTTTTTGCAAAACACCCAGTCACAGGATTCACAGGATTCATAGTTCTCTGATACTTCTTTCTGGGCTAGTTTCAGAAGCATCCATGGTTCCCATTGGTTTCATTCTCCTCCAAATCCAAGACATGGTGACTCTCTCTGTACCACTTTGCCATTTCTCCTTATTATTCCCCCCCTCCTCTTTTTAGTTACCAATTCCTGCTCTATGTGCTCTTGTCTCCTCCTCTCACCTTTGGCTCATGCTCTTCCTCTGCTTACCTTCTAAATGATCTGCCATGCTTTCTCTTACTTTTGGTCTCTCATCCACCACTCATTGCTCTATTTATTACTGCCTTCTCTTTTGTTCTCCTTTTTCATTCTCCCTCCTCTGCTCTTTCCTCCTTTTAAACATCCTTCTGCCGTTTTCACTCTTTCTGCGCCCTTTGTCATAACCCTCATTAGTTCTCTCGCCTCCACTCCTTTATCTTTCTTAAACTCGTCATCCTCCCTTAACTCCATATTCTCATTCTGTACCCCTTTTCTCTTTTCTAAAGAGGTTTCTGTCTTTCCCTATATTCTCTTTCTCCACCTCCTCACTATTTCTTTTTCTTTGGTCCTCCGCTGAGCTTGTCCGTCACTACTTCACCTCTACTCTTTTCTAACACTTCCCCAACTCTGATTTTCTTTCTGCCACATCATCTCTCAAGTCTCTCTCGACTACCTCTGTCCTATGTCTTGCTCCTCCATTCTACTGACTCCTCTACTCATTACTCTCCCACCTATGCATTCCTCTTGCTCTCTGCCTATGCTCTTCTCTCTCCCTCCCTCATCTCCTCCCTTACTCTCACACCTCTGCTCTTCTCTCTCTCACCTCTGCTCCCACCATCCTCCTCCACTTTGCTATCTCTCCTGCCTTCTCCCTCCCTGCTCCACCATACTCAATTCTGTAAATAGATTTAAATTCTCCTGACACCCATACCCTTCTCCGTTCCCGTCCCCTTTTTTCTACGGTGGTCAATTGTTCAAGTTGGTTGAGGTGTGCTGGTTTTGTAAATGGTGTGAGTGTGTTTGATGATATGGGGACTAATGATCCCCAGATGCTTTGAATTGGCTAGCGGACAACCCTGCCACTCATCTTCATCAATGTTAAGGATCTTTCATTTTAGTTTTACTCTTGGGTTCACTCTATGTAGATAAAAATTAGTTTCTTGTGGTGGTTGATGCTTCATTGACTTTACTAGTGTCTAGTTTTTTAAATTTCTTTCCATGGGATTGGGTCGCACAAGCATGAGTGAGTGGGGTCAATGCTCGCAGCATGGACAGGACTCACAAACTGCTGTCTTTATCCAGGCAAACCTTCTGTTAGCTACAGTAGGGGGATTTATGAACTGCTTGGATAGTTTGCAATGTGTTCCCGCAACCTGTAACCTTTACCTACCTGTAACCAGACTTAAAGAATATTGTAACCTACGCTGTGATACCCTCGGGTTTGGGCGTATAACAAATGTAATACATAAAAATAAATAAATGCATAGAAGGGAAACTGCTTCTAGAGCCACATACGGAGAGTAGTGTGTGCTACACAAGCAAGGCTATGGGTCTGCCGGAGAGCCTGTGAGATCCACCACCTACCCCAGTCTGTGCCTGCCTCACGGTGTGAGCCGTGGTTCCGGGCCCCAACAATCACCCCAGTTCCATCCAGCCTGTGCCTACCTCACAGTGTGAGCTGTGTTTCCGGGCCCCAACGTTCGCCCCGGTTCCATCCGGCCTGTGACTTCTTCATAGCGCCATGTCGCACCTCAATCTGGTCTTATACAAAAATAGTTGAAAAACATATTGCTTGCTGTTTGGCCAGAACCTGTCATGCGTGCAATTACACACACAGGCCCTCATTACAACTCAGGTGTTAAGGGTTTAACGCCGCCGTCGGCGCCGTTAACCCTTAACACTTGATTACAAGTGTCCCTTTGCGGGTTGGTGTTTAACGCCTGCTTTTAGCAGGCATTAAAAATCCAACCCGCAAAGGGACTTTGGAGCTAATTACGGCACCGTAATTTACGGTGCCGTAATTAGAGCCTTCCCCATTCCCATTATGCCCTATGGGGGCAAAAATGGGAATGGGGAAGGGCAAATGGTGAATGGGGAATTACCGGCCCACTCACCTTGGAATGGGGCGGTAATTCCGCCATCCACCATGGCGGAAACCTAACCTTAGCGGCATGGACCATGGTGCTAATAGGACCATGGTCCTCCGCCAAGGTTGTAATGAGGGCCACAGTGTTGATTAGACTAGGCTATGAATGTCCTGTGCCACGTGTATCTTGCAGCTATGAGCTGTCTCCTGAAAGGGGCCTGCCAAGGTGCTACATAAATCCCACAGATTACACTGCGCGATTCTGCGCTGCAAAAGAACATGAGCCTCTACACACCTCGACATGGAAGACAACGGATTATTAATTACACGGAACCGCAGCTCATAGTTTCTTGAGTAATCAATAACGCAATTAGGCTGTTATTGCATGGCCCCCAAATGACAAATTAGACGGGGAGAGCAGTCAGGTTCTTGAGACTAATGGTAAGTGGTGTCAGTTGGCACGTTCTCTGATTTTAATATTTATTAATGAGGAGCTCTGGGAAATAAGCTTGTGAAGCCTGGGTCAACCAGAGAAGAAAGGCGTAGCTGTGCCAGTCCGATAAGTCAATGGGCATTGACGGTCATAGGGTGGGAGGGGGTGTGGGTGGGGGGAGGCTTTCGGGAGTTTCTTAATTAAAAATAAGTTAACAGATAAGTTTAAACTTTGCATAATTATTTATTTTTTAAGACGAGCTTATGTGCCTGTCTTGGGGCAGGGATTTGTTCTGAAATCTTCAGGACTGTGATAAGGAAGATGAGTGACCTGGTGACAGCTGGTCAGCACATGTTCAATACGATTGGATTAGATGTCTGATGACCTGAGTCAGCGGTCAGTTAAATCAGGTCTTGAAATACTGAGGACTCGATAAGAGATGTCCCCCTCAATAAGTTGCTTCAGCAGAAATGCCATTTCCAATCATTTGAAATCAAAAGTTAAAAGTATCTTTACATTACATTAGACTCTTCTAAAATGCCCTTCTATGGTGACAAATGCGGCATTTGTTCTGGGATGTGGGATGAAGGCTTCTTCAGGTTCTGCCACTGAGATCTACCTGCATGCTGATGTGCAAAACAACGTGCGTCTGGTGTTCCTATGCCTCACAGGTTGGCACATGCCTTTCTTGAAGGTAACTTTTCAGAACACTTTTCTTGTGTTTTTAACTTTTTAGAGGCAGGTAGTCTAACTGATTTAGGGACATACTGTGACGCATTTAGGGAAGGACATCACCCATTGTTCTTTGTGGTTATCACAGTGGGGGAATCGTTCTTAGAAACGAACAGGGCAGCAATGGAACTTTATCATGCAATAACATGGTCCATGGTGGTGTCCGCACACTTCTCTCAGCTTTCTAATCAAGAAGAAGACTTGCATTGCACAAGGCATGAGATGCTGGTTCATAGACATGTGAAGGGCTTAGGGTTATCACTGTCGTTATGCCTTTGTGTTATGTATATTTGGTAAAGAATTTCCTGTTAAACCAGAAATCGAAAATGAATCTGCTGTGATGTGGTAATGGTAAAAATAAAAAATAAATCAGAGGTTGTGCTGGTAAATATTTTAAGAAATAAGAAGGAAAAAAAATGAGTGAATTCTGCTCCAACTTACACGAAGAAGACATGATGTGCCTCATTACAAGACTGGAGGTAACCCTGCTGGTGCTACCGGCAGGTTGCCACCAGACTTGCAATATTTACCGGCACCTGGCTTGCCGAAAACATTGGGGGATTATGACTCTGGTGTTCTGGGAAGTCAGGCACCGGTAAATTGTTAATCCCCATTCCCATTTGATTCCCACAGGACACAATGTGAATGGGGATCACAGAAGCACCCGCACCGTTAATAAGGGTGCTTCTGTGAAACTCTGGGGGCACCCGCCCGTGGAGTCATAGTGTGCCGGTCCAGAAACAACAGTGCTGGCCGGACCGGCACACTCGTAATGAGGCCCCATGCAAAACCCAGGCACAGACATGCATGAAAGGAGTACACCTTTCTGCTCTGATCATGGATATCCATAAAGCAACAGAAACAGTGATTCCATCATTTCTCACTAATATGCCCGATGTGCTGGTGGGTTCTTAGTGCATGCAAAATGTTGTGAAGTGCTCTTGAACTACAATAGCACAGTGGTGCAGCATAACTATATATGTACAGTGGGGCAGCATAACTATATACGTACAGTGGTGTAGCATAAGTACATATGTACAGCAGTGCAGCATAACTATATAGGTACAGTGGGGCAGCATAACTACGTATATACAGTGGGGAAGCATAACTATATATGTACAGTGGTGCAGAATAACTACATATGTTCAGCAGGGCAGCATAACTACATACATACAGCAGTGCAGCATAACTATATACGTTCAGTCGTGCAGCATAACTACATACGTACAGCAGTGCAGCATAATTATATACCTGCAGTGGTGCAGCATAACTGCGTATGTGCAGTAGGGCAGCATAACTATATAAGTACAGTGGGGCAGCATAACTACGAACATACAATGGTGCAGCATAACTATATACGTACAGTGGGGAAGTATTGAGGGTGTTTGAATTGCAGGTCATAGAGGAGCATTTCAGTTTTAGTTGAAGATGTCAAAATGTACCCCAAATACAAGCCAGCAGAAATAAGTTAATGATTCCCAAATAAGCCCATGTGGCTCAAACTGAGCCTATTCGAAAAAGAGACATCTGTCATGATATTCTTAGGATAATTAATGTAGTCGAGCTGGTCCTTTAACTTCTGCTCATCAAGCATAGGATGAAGTAAAGGAATATTAATGTTTAAAATTGACTTATCTCAATTTAATATTGTAACTGGCTGGTTTTGATCTCATATGGCAGCACGAACTGCAGGGCATTCCGTTGGCGTAACAGATATATATTTTTTTAAAGAACGAAAATGTACACCAAAAGGTTCCACTGACATACAGTGAATTTCATGAGCGCATACTACTCTGATATTTGCTCTGAATAGATCCTCTGCTCCAGAAGATGCAGCGAAACCGAGAACTCGATAGCTTCTGCATACATGTACATCATTATAGGGGCCAATACTGTGGGATGTATTGACCCACTCCGCTATGCTTACGGCATCACCCTGCCAGTTATGGGGAAAGGAACAGCAACAATGGCGGCAAAACACTTGTGTGTGCCAAAAACCTACAAAAACCGTGTACTTCCGCACATAAAAAGAGGAATGTACAACCTGCCACCCATGGTGCATGTGCAGGGGAATAGAGCACAACCTGCAGAAATGTGCCAGTGGTTCCCATAGCCATCAAACAGAGTGCAGAGAGAGAGGCAGCACTTTGCAAATGAAACCCAAAAAGATGCCTACAAATGACATTTTCTTTGTTGCCAGAAACTCCAAAATGCCTATAACACAACACTTTCAACATTCACAATCTTGCCTGGTGCTAAAATCCATGTATTAAATGAAACATTGTGAAACATACAAAGTCTGAAAACTGACAGACTCTATGCCATAATCTGGGTGCAGTACCCGGGGCTGCCTGAATGGCAACAGTCAGAGGAGTACTGAGGAAGCTTTAAAATTACCTAAAACAACTAAAAAGTCTGCTGAATTAGCAAACATAAACAGGATTGCTCCCAAAAAGAAATACAGATTTTAGTTGTGTTTTTGATTCCACAGAATAAATGTATTTCTATGTGATACAACAATTGTGGTTTTTGCTGGGTTTAAAAGTTAATCAGCTTGGCTGAAGCTTCAAAAAACTGGAAAAGCAGGTTTTTCTCCCAGAAGGAGGGCCTTCCCCTCAGCAGAAACTCACAGGGAGGTGTTAATTGCAGGTTAGAGCAGAATCTTGTCTACAGAAAGCAAAGGAAGAATGACAAAGCTGCAGCCCAGGAAATTGGAAGTGTGAAAGGGGCTCGTAAATGGCCTCTGGAAGGAACAAGCAAGGGGGGGATTCCCTGGACTGCAGGGAGACAAAAAGAGGCAGAGCTAAGCGACCATCTGTTGCTAAACATGAACAAAGAACACATTTTAAAAGACTCATAACTTGTTATTCAAAGTGGTCAAAAATAAAAAAATGAAAGAGTTGTTAATTTAATTTCCGGCTGCACGTGTGAAGAAGCGGCAGAACTGTGTGACATGTTGTGGACAAGAATGGCAGGATATGTGGCTTTATGCAAAATGTATTACTGTTAGAATTGTGAAAATGTACACACATATCACTATGTTAAAGATGCACATTTGTGGAAATTTGCAGAAAAATTGGAAATTGAGTGCATAATGAAAAGGGCAAAATTCTGTAGAAAGTGGAGACAAGATCCCACCACTGTGGAGTTTTGAGGAATAGCTGCTGTGTAACATATGGAATCTTTGTGTGTGATTTGGTTGACTGTAGTGAAGTGACTCCCAGCCTTCTTAGGTTGACTTGCTAGGTTTATTACCGACTTCATAGGTATCATTACAAGCAGTCAATCAGGTTACATATAAGTTACAGGTAGGACATATAAAAAACTGGCAGCCCATCACCCAGGCCTCTGGCTGGACCACTGACCAGGTTAGAACATTCACCCATGCATTCCATCACTCAGGCATAAACACTCCACATGAGATCACAACATTCCTTCTGCAAAGCCAAGCCATACACAACAGTGACCAATGTAGAAATGTGCATTTAATATAAAATCAGATTTTGAGACCAGTGGATAAAGGGAGGTCTCAGAGGATTGTAAAGCAAACCATAAAACGTGACATCACCCAGCCTTGATCCAATCACTCAAATTGCAAGGCCGAGAGGAAGGTTTGGTCCAATCCCTGCTCACACGGGCAAGCCGGCTCATACACCCCCTTTGTGATGTCATTTTTAGACATAAATAGAGACAGCTGACAACACATAGGGACTCACAGATCCAGCAACTTTCCTGATTCCGGCGAAGCACTCTGATCCAGCATCCTACATCCAGCTTTAAATATTCTTCCAGATGCCAAATCTCTTGCCAGCAAAAGGGACTATTGATTTCCAGCAAGGACCCAAATCCTCAAATGTATTCTCTCCACTCAGTAAAGCGCTGTGTGGTGTGAGAAGGCCTTTTGAACCAGTATCCAGAAATTCTCTGGCTTGCCACCACTAGGCTTGCCTGAGGAACTCGCCATCCAGCTGATCCAAATACCCACAGACTAGGAGAGCAGATCCTGTGCCAATCCGGCGACCGGCCTAGAGGACCCAGTCCTGTGCCTGATGTGCTGTCTTTCCTAGACCAGACCCAATCCATGACCAGAACTGACGGTCTCATTTAAAAACTTATCCTGTGAGTATAAATAGGAATAACTGTGTCCCATAGCATATGTACTTTGCATAGTCTTATCCCTATCTCAGACCCATCCTATCTTTCATTCCGAACCAGTGTTGTTAGGCGTATCTTTGCTTGTCTTATCCCCATCCAACCCATCCTATCTTTCCTTCAGAACAAGCATTGTTAGAACTATCTTTGCGCATCTGAAGAAGTTGAGTTTCCTTATCAGGTGGGTCACCCTGATCCAGTGACTGTAAGATTCATGTGTGGTATTCGCTTCTTCATAGTCATCCCCTAGTGTAAGCAAACCCATTTGTCATTTTCAAAAACGCAATCCTGTTTTGCATTCTCGTGCCTATTTTAACTCCTACTTGTACCCAACTTCCATAGCTATCCATAGAACCAAAAACCGCACTGCAAATCAGTGTGATTCTCCCGTTATCGCGAATATCGCGCAATGAAAAGTTTGCCGTGATTTTTAAAATCTGAAAGATTTACATGTGCAAAATAGCTTTCGACTGCTTCCGACTTGGACCTTAAGATTTAAATTGTTTTCTGCAGACCAAATCATTGCTTATGCTTGTGTGCAACTGTTCAATGCGGCTCCCATAGGAATGTATAACAATTTCAGTAATTTTGACCATATTTGGTGTTTTTGCCTAGTCCATTCTAAAGATAATTTGAAAGCCAGTCTGACAGCTGAAAAGTCAATTCCGTTTTTTTTTTGTGTTTGCTGTGGGAAAGTGGGACTGTTATTTTGTTTGATTTGTGCCATTCCTGAATACCTGCTCTCTCCTCCCATATCTTTACATTGCTTATTGGGGGTTTAGGGGTATTGCAGGGGGAACTTCTAACCATAGTGCTATCTGATTGCAAACCAACACCAAAGTATTATTTTCTGAGCTGCATGTGTTTTGCTCACTACTAACTCCTCGCATATGAAAGATATTCAGTGTTCTGTCACCCCATTGGTGATTGTTGTGTACCTGTTAATCATATTGTGATTAAATCTTAAATACATAAATAAATATTTAGCTCTGCAAACCAGCCTGATTCCTGGTTCAGTGTGACCGGGGGGGGGGGGGCGTTCCAGGATAAGGGTGTGATATGAGTGGCATATCGTTCAGAATATTGAACTTATAGACAAAAATAAATAAGGATTTCAGTTGTGCACTACATGCTGAGCTTTGACTTGGGTGTGTGCCAGATTGAAATCACTTACAGCTTGGGTGCTCGTCGCAGGATCCTGAATTAGACATACCACTCGTGAAAGTCTAACACAGCGTGTTAGCTGATGGGGTACATACACCTTGTTGGGTTACCATACTGTGCTACACTGTAGAAGCACTTTTCAAGAGAAATACTCAAAGGAGTTGGGCATGTTCGCAAAAGTAAAGTAACCCTGAGATAAGTCAGAAGGAAATTAATATTTCCGGAATGGTGGCCCCAATGGAAATCAATATTGCAAGGGAACACCTACTGCACACATTGTTTGTCAGGGGTGAATAGCTAGAACAGGATGGCTGCAGGGAATAAACCAAGAAGTCACTGAAACCATCCGTAATATCTGGCAAGACAAGGGGCCATTACATCAAGCAGTTAGTATATGACCCCTAAAATAAAAGAGGAGCAATGCAAAATTGCCAAAATAGCGGCCTACTTGTACCTCCACATAGGAGGCATACAGGAAAAGTATGCAGACCATGTAGACTGCACAAAGAGGTAAGGGGAAGCACTGCAGAAAATCCAGAGTAATCTGGACTCTGCAGAGGAAAGGCTCCAGAGTAGCCAAGAAGCTGAAACAGAGGCTAGGCAGTATGCCACCAAACTACAAGAAGAACTGACGCTCATACTTCAAAAGAATGCAGAGCAAGATGCCCAGGTACTGACACTGCAAAGAGAGTGTCAAGAAAGGTTGGACACTTTAAAACAGAGCCAACAAAAACTGGCGCAACAATTAACTAGTTTCCGCAGAACAGGTGGTCATCATACAGGACCAGATAGAAAAATTAAAAGAGGAAAATAATAAATGAATTATTAAAGACTTTGAATCCCAAGCAAAGTTTCATGAGGAGCGCCCGAAAGCTGGTGCCCTTAAAAAACAGAGGGACGACCTGGCTGCACAGAGGGGCACTCTAACTCAGGAAAGGGACGCCTTAGGCCAGGAAGTCAGTCATAAACAAAGTTAGAAGAAAATCACCTGGACCTTCAGAAACTTGGTGAAATCAAAATGGATTATGAAAAGCTGTTAGAGCACACCAGGCGGGTGGAGGAGGCTCAGGCAAAGAATAATCAGACCAGTAAGGACCAAACTCAAGAGGTGAGTCTGCTGCAGCAAAAATTGCCCCAATACTCCCAATTCAGACAGGAAGCACAGAGAGACAATGAGGCTCTCAGTGAAAATAATGACAGGCTCCATAGGCAGATAGCCATGCAAGAACAACTCATAGACACCAGTAAGGCTTTAATAGAGGAACACAAGGGTCAGATTCTGGCATGTCATCAGGGAGTAGGGGCTGAAAGATATAAGGTAAGATGGGAGAGAGAAACCCCTGAGCATAACCTCAGGAACCCTGGCATCAGGGACTTTAATCCCTTCAGTTCCATGGACTCTGCCACCCCCATGTCCACTGGCTCATATGAACCAAGGGCCACAGGGATGGTAGACTTCAACACAATGGGAAATATGGGACTGAGAGGTCAGCGCCTCCCAGAAATGGATGGGCGGGCATCTATGTACAGGTTCCCAAATATTAGGGCCAGCCTCTCTGATCAGGAAGACTCCAGTGAGGGGAGAATCAGAGAATTGGATCAGCAGAAATATCACCTACCTAGAGATCAGTCAGTCAAATTTGGTGGGGAATTCCATGAGACTAAACCCACAAAGAGCATCTTAAAAACCTCTTCCCAGCTAGGACTGTGGGGGGGATACTCAGCCAATCCTGGGAGCAAGGGAGAGTCAGAAGACTCTTCTGAGTGCTGCAGGTCTCAAGAGATAAGGGCCCCACATTCTGCCAGCCATTCCCAAGCTCGCAGAATCAGGGAGAGCCTAGAAGATCAGACAGCCACCTCTGGTAGCAGTGCCTCTGAGTCAGAGGATGAGTGGTGGACCAGGAGGACCAGAGCTAAAAAGGCCAACAAAGTTATGAAGTCTCTGCTGAAAGATCCCCTGAAGCAAATCAAAGCTATTAGGAGAGTCATCACGCCCTACAACAAAAATAGCAAATATTCAGTTTGGGAGCACCTTGAATTGTTTGAGCAAATGATGGAGACTTTCCACCTGAAGGACAGCCAAAGCTGTATTCAGTATGTCAAGTGGAAATTTTCACCTGAATACTCCAGCTTCTTTGCGCGGCTGGAGGATCAGAAACATTCAAGATGGTCCACCTATAGGGCGGCCATCCTAAAGAATTTTTCAAGTCATAGAAACCCTCAAGAGGCCCGCAAGGCAGCCTAAAACCTGCAATGTGAGGAAGACCAAACCCCACAAGAATTTGTCCAAGAACTGAAACGTGCCTTTGTGCAGACCACCAGGAGGGTGCGCACTGACAGTAGGGAATTTGTGAACACCTTCTTTCATGCCCTCCCTAAATACATTATGACCCAGCTAGTGAGGGACTTTCATGAGAAAAGATCACTAGACTGGGTCATTGAACAAGTAACTTGCATCTACGAAGTGCAGAAGCCACTAGAAAGTAAAAATACTAACAAAAGCCTAGAACCAACCAACACCCCTGCTGCTGCTAAGGTGGCGGAGGTGAAGGTTCCCCCATTTTAGATTTGGAGATGGGGGGGCCTAAAAACATTCCTGCACAGAATCAAACCAACCCCAGACCCAGAAGGCCCTCGGGCCAATCCCAAACAAGGAGTCAGGGAGGTAACCCCACGAATAGGACCCCTAACTCCTCTGACTACATCAGCCCACGTTACAATGGCAACAGACCAATCCTGGGCTATGTGTCGACTCCTCCAGCCCAAGGGGGGGGGATCCAACCAGGAAGCTGCCAACCCAGGAAACTTCCCTTCTCACTTTCGCCAGGAGGGCAGTAGTCCGGCAAATGCCGGGTCGAATTTCTTTCCCCGGTACCCGACAAACACCAACCCCCAAAACAACCATTCTTTCTTTCCCCACTTTCCTGAGCCCAGACAGCCCAATCCGGGAGGTGGGAGGCCAGGGGTGGAGGGGTACCGAAACTATCCAAACCAGGGGTATTATGGGAGAAGGGATAGTTACCCTTCCCGTGATGAACCAAGGGTGTACCAGAGGACCCCGTACCAGCCAGAGCAGGTGTCCCAACTGTAGTGCCAGGTCCAGAACATGGCACTGGATCTGGGTTGCATGTTGAGGGCACAGCAAAACCCTCCAATGAACATGGTGACTCAGAACTCCTCGAATCAAGGGTCTGGTGCTCCAGAACAATGAAGGGGGAAGAACCCCGACAACCCACCGGTTCCCAGGGAGGAGGCACAAGGGGAAGGGGGGTGGAAAGCCTTAGAGGAAGATTTCTTCCTCACTTGTGAAAAGCCCCTGGAAACCCAGGAACCAGAATTAGAATCTCCTTCCCCCGAAAGTCTGCAACCCCAGGAACAGAGGGTGGGTAGGAAAAATAAAGAGCCTAAAAAGACCAATTTTGTGCAGGAGGTGCAAATCTTCCAATTTGAAGGAGAGGGGTCCTCAGCGGATTCTGGGAAAATGATCTTCTCCTTCAGGGATGGGGGAACTCCTTCCAAAGAGAAATGGGTCCCAAGAGATCCTGATCAAGGCTGGGTAGATGTGGGGACCGAGTTAAAACTGCCCACCATCAAATCCCAGAATAACCAGCAAGAAAATCCTCTTGTTCAATTCAATGCTGGTGACTGCCTCCAAAAAGAAGGAGGGCGGGCAGCCCAGAATCAGAACCAGGGGAGCCCAAAACTCCCCCCATTTCCAATTGCCACCTTTTTCTTACAGGTTCCCAAGATCCCAAACAAAATCCTGCCCAAATCACCCCTCTGCAGAGCAAAGAAATTAATCTACCAATTGGCCAAAAATGTGCATTATCTTTGCTCCCTTGCGGTCCAAATACAGGGGCAATGTACAATTTTGGCACTGGTGGACACTTGATCCCAAGCCAACCTTCTGTCAAAAAGGTCCTTTGATCAGCTGAATTCGGGAAGGGGGGAGAAATAACAAATCCCTCTCACCCCTCTTCCTGGATAACTTCAGAACTTCAATGTGAATGAAATTCCTGTCGAGGGTACTGCGGATTTAGACATTAAAATCAGGCGACACAAGGTGAAGCACCCGGTCATAGTTGTGACTCCAGAGGGCACACCATGTTTACTAGGGAATGACATCCTGCGTAGATTGTCTCCCCTCATAGATTGTGTAAACAAGGTCCTCTGGACCCAGACTAACCGACCAATAAAATTGAAACATAGTGTCATCCATGTCAGTTTAAATGGCACATGCCACGTGGTTGAACATAAACCTGACCAAATTGAATTCCACTTCCATAATAATCAAATCCCTGACGTGACAGTAATTGCAGTAGGACAACAAACTGGCGATGGGGAGTCCTGTCTATTTCTGAAAATCAACCTTCCTTCCAGTCTAAGGTGGCATTCCACACTGGAAGGGAGCACTCTGAAATTCTATACAAATTCACATCAGAAAATCCTACTCCTATAGTCCAAAATTATGAGAAATCAGCTCAAAGCTTTGCTGATATTCAGAAAATTGGAGAGCAGTTGTTCATCCCTATTCAGTTAAATGAAGGGAAGGACTCTGTTCTCGCCCGAGTATGTGTGAACAACGGTAAGAGCTTCATCAGCGAGGCCATGTTCCGCAAATTCCCAAAAGATCCAGCCATTCCCACCTTTAAACTGTTAGACAAAAGGGAAATGGACATGGAAACACCCAATTCCAAATATCTCCTGCCTAGCAGGTGTATGCTCAAAATTTCCATCGGTAACAAGAACATAGTCCATAATTGTTGGGTCGTGGGAGATGTCTCTGCTGCATTTTATTTAGGCAATGACATTCTCAATCCCTTTGCCATTAGTTTGGACCTAATAAACTTCAAAGCCTGGTCCCAATTAGCGGGTAATCCCATGGACTTTGATGACCCAGAGAAAGCATTTCAGTCAGCTCAACTGCTGCCATATGCAGTTGAAATTCAGATTGGAGAGGAAGTCACCATACCAGAACGGACCCGACAACTCTCACTGGAAGTAAAAATTAAAAGAGGACAGAAACTGAAAAATCCTGACGCCTATGTTGATCTCAATGCTCATTTACAACAGCAAGGGTTGGGGGTAAACCCAACACCACTAGTCAACATAGAACACAACACCATTCCAATAGAGGTGGATAACAGCAACCTAAAGAGTATCACTCTGGGCGCAGGCACCATTATTGGAATGGCGGTTGATGACCGACATTTTCCCATAGATTTAGGTAATGAACTGTTAGGACCAATCCCCAAGGACTGTTTTGACAGTGATAGCGACAATGACAACACCAGACAGGATCTTCACCCGGCATGGGGGTAATTTCCTGGTGTACTAATCCTGCCCTTATGGTAAGGAAGATGTGACCTGTGACTTCATGAGGGATGAGGTGATTTTACAAGTCCACAGGGATTGCCTTCCCAACCTGAAGCCATCAGTCCAAATCAGTACTTTGACCAGTGACTTCTCTATCCAGCTGGAGGAGGCCGCTGAGATAGCCAAATCAGAAGTCTTTCCGGTCTTCAGGCAGATGGTTGAAGAGAGAGTCAACCTAGCTGATACCTGTGAGACTCTGGAGCAAAAGTAGACTCATATGACTGTGATCGCACCGACATCCACACAACAACAATTTCCACCGACCCTGGCATGACTCCAGTGTTTGTGAAGCAATATTGCTTGCCTCTCGCATCAATGGAGTCCCTTACTGAAATATTTATGAACCTTGAGTCCCGTAGGATAATTTGTCTAGTCCACAGCACCTTCAATAATCCGGTGCTGGTGGTTTTGAAACCAAATGGCCAGTGGATACTATGTGCTGACCTAAGGGAGCTCAACAAACGGGTCCATACTTCCAGATGGCCTCTTCCCTACATTGAACAAGGGCTGGCCCAGATCCAGGGGTCAAAGCTATTCATTGCAATTGACCTGACCAATGGGTACTGGACTGTACCTGTCAGTAGGGAGGACCAATATGAGCTGGCCTTTACCTTCTAGGGGCAGCAGTACACTTTGACCCGGACTCCATTCGGATACATCAACTCCAGCAATGAATTTAACATCTTTCTGCATAAGGCCATGTCTGACGTGGGTGAAAGGGTTAACCTGGCCTATGTAGCTGATGTTCTAGTCAAAATCTCAACGGTGGAGGAACACATAGCGGAGATCCGTTATGTTCTGACACCGTTGAGGGCTGCCGGAGAAAAACTCTCTTTTCAGAAGGCACAGTGGTGCAGAACCCATGTCAATTTCTTGGGGCATGAGATAACTCCTGAAGGTCTCTGTCCCCAGGAAAAGAAAGTAGAAGCACTCTACAAAATAAAAGACCCCACAACTCTGCGTGAACTAAGGAGCCTCCTTGGACTCACTAATTACAGCATAAAGTTAATTGAGGACTACGTAGAGATCACAAGACCCCTGATCCCTATGTTGAAGGGGGGGGTCAAGTGGGAGTGGTGTCCAGAATAAGCCTAGGCAGTAAGACAACTCAAAAGAAGCCACTCACAAACGCCTTGCCTAGCTTACCCTGTCAAAAACAAGCAGTTCTTCTTGGAGACAGGGTTCTCAAATACATGCTTGACTGCAGTATTATATCAAAAGCATGACAAGGTGAATAAAGTGATCTCCTATGCAAGTAAGACTTTATCCTCTGTGCAGGAAAAATTCAATGATTGTGAGAAGGCACTCCTGGCAACGAATTGGGCATTGAAGAATTACCGCCCGTTTATCCAGGGGGAACACATCATAGTGGAGACTCCACACCAACCTTTACAATATCTTCAAAGTGACAGAATCTGGGCCGGAAATGTGAGTAATTCCAGTATTACTTCCTGGATTCTGTCAATGCAAGGCTTTCCTGTGGAGGTCAGATATGGCCAAAACAAGAAGAGTCCCCTCGCGCAAGGTCTGGCTGTCTTGCATGATTGTGCCAGAGAAAACTGCCTCGAGGAAGAAAGTCTTAAAATCAAAGACAACATGGAGGCCTACCTTAATTCCCCACACAACTCTATGAAGAAGACAAGTGTGAGGGAATGCCCACGGTCTATGTGGATGGGTGCTCCTACCATGTTGACAACAACGGGGAAAAGGAACTTGTGGCTGGCGTAGGGAATGCATGGGTGAATGATGCCCCAGAACCCTCCGCTGGGTACAAAGTCGGTCCCCGAAGTAGTCAAGTGGCAGAGTTGATGGCTGTGCATCAAGCCATCCTCACTGCTGTCAAACACCAACTCCACGAACTGGTCATAATCACTGATTCAGATTATGTACGGAACTGGTTCGTGGAGCACCTGGTTAACTGGAAAACCAAAGGCATGCTATGTGCTAATAATAAACCTTTAAAACACAGAAAATTCATACAAAATATTGATGATCTGGTCACCACAAATGGGATGATCATCTACTTTAAAAAGATCAAGGGTCATTCTAAAGTAGAGGGACCAGACAAAACTGGAAATGACCTAGCTGATCAGCTGGCCAAAACCAGAGCCATCCAAGGAGATCTACTTGAGATCGAGTCCCTGTTGGGGGAAATCCAGGTCACTGCTATCACTAAGTCCCAGTCAAATGCTCACAATGATCTCTCAACTGCACAATGAAGTAAGGAGACCCCAGATGCTGATTTAATTACAGCACAAAAAGGGAATCCAATAATTGGTAAGTTTTATCAACACATTGAGGACCCTGAGAACTTTCCCCTGATGGATACCAATTACATTGGGAAAGAGGACCTCAGAGTATTTATTAAATGTCCCAAAATGTTCAGAATCCAAGACAGTTTGTTGGTGAGGAGATCCCTAGCTGGCCATGACCATTGGGTGGTCCCTACCTCATTCCGAAGCCTGATGCTAACTCACGCCAATGATGCAGCCACAGCCAGTCATTGGCAATTTCATTAGACATTAGAAATCTTGTGAGAGGTTGCATACTGGCCACACATGGGGCAGGACCTCAACCAATACTTGAAGGCGTGTCTTGTGTGTGCACAATTTCAGCCAACATCACTCACACACCGTGTTCCCCTCCAAAAGAGGGGGATGACACTGCCTTGGTCAGATGTGCAAGTCGATTTTATCGGGCCGTTGATTCGCTTCTCTAAGGGGAACATGTTGACCGTAACATGCTTGTTCACTAAATGGGAGGAACGTCTCCCGGCCTCAAATTGCAAGGCAGAAACAGCAGCTGCTCTGATGATCAATCACATCTTCTCGCGTTTTGGACTACCCCAAAGGATTTAGTCAGACCGAGGTAACCACTTCACTAGCAAAGTGATGACAAAGATGTGGGAGATACTTGGGGTCAAAAGGAAACTACACATTGCCTACCGGTGCCCTCTAGTGGTGGAGTTGAGAGGTACAATAAAACTGTTGTGAGCATATTAAACAAGTTTGTGGCAGATTCTGGGCCAAGTTGGGACATTCGATTACCCCTTATTCTGATGGCCATCAGATCTACCCCTTCTTCTGCAACAAAAATGTCTCCATTTGAGCTGATGACTGGACCACGGATGGTGCTACCCCAGCATCTGCTCTACAGAAACCAAGAGCAGACCTTGATAAATGCCTCCACAACTCATGAGTATGTTGAGAATCTGAGAAAACACCTTCAACATGCTTTTGCCTATGCTCGGGGGAATGTAGAGAGATCTGCAGATAGTATGAAGACACACTATGATCTCAAGACAACAAATAAGGAATACCAAGTAGGAGACTGGGTCTACTTGTACAATTTCCAAAGGAACCAAGCCAAAGAGCATAAATTCCACCCAAGTTGGCGTGGTCCTTTTGAAATTGTGGACAGAATCTCACACAGTCACCTACAGAATCCGCTTCCCCAAAGGCAGTTTGGCAGAAGGGGAAGACAAGTGGGTCCACATAAACCAGCTGAAGAGTTGCCATCCCAGGCATACTTTGTGGCAAATGGAGGAACCAACCAGAAACCCAGATGGGGAATAGGGCCAATTATAACCAATGCAAGTGTCTTTCCCACTGCTGACATCCCCAAATGACATGTGGACACAGTAGTGGGAAAATATCCATAACCATGCTCTGTTCTATCTTCTAGCATCTGGACTAAGAATCATCCAAAGGATTACCAAGGAGGACCACTCGGGGACCGGGAGAAAAGACCCAAGGAGCCCGGAGTGCCACTCGATACTCCCAACCATAACCAGCAATACTCCCAACCAGGATCAGCAAGACTCCTGACGAGAACCGGCGAGGAGAGCGTGTCCCTCCAGCACTGACGGGAGAAGCAGCTGAATTTCTCCACATGGACAAAAGAAAAGAACATCCCAATCTCCCGACTTCCCCTTGATGGGCCGTCAAAATCAAGTCCGGAGGGGGGGGCTCTGTGGGATGTATTGACCCACTCCGCTATGCTATGCGGCATCACCCTGCCAGTTATGGGGAAAGAAACAGCAACAATGACGGCAAAACCCTTGGTGTGCCATAAACCTACAAAAACCGTGTGCTTCCACACATAAAAAGAGGGATGCACAACATGCCACCCATGGTGCATGTGCAGGGGCATAGAGCACACCTTGCAGAAATGTGCCAGTGGGTCCCATAACCAGCAAACAGAGTGCAGAGAGAGAGGCAGCACTTTGCAATTGAAACCCAAAAAGGTGCCTACAAATGACATTTGCTTTGTTGCCAAAAACTCCAAAATGCTTAGAATACAACACTTTTCAACATTCACAATCTTGCCTGGTGCTAAAATCCATGCATAAAATGAAACATTGTGAAACATACAAAGTCTGAAAACTGACAGCCTCTATGCCAAAATCTGGGTGCAGTACCCGGGGCTGTCTGAATGACAGCTGTCAGAGAAGTACTGAGGAAACTTTAAAATGACCTAAAACTAAAAAGTCTGCTGAATTAGCAAACATAAACAGGATTGTTGCCAAAAAGGAATACAGATCTTAGTTGTGTTTTTGATTCCACAGATTTTAAGGTCAAGAAAGAAATGTATTTGTATGTGATGCAACACTTGTGTTTTTTGCTGGGTTTAAAAGGTAATCAGCTTGGCTGAAGCTTCAAAAAATGGAAAAAGCAGATTTTTCTCCCAGAAGGAGGGCCTACCCCTCAGCAGAAACTCACGGGGAGTTGTTAATTGCAGGTTAGAGCAGAATATTATCTACAAAAAGCAAAGGAACAATGACAAAGCTGCAGACCAGGAATTTGGAAGTGTGAAAGGGGCTCGTAAATGGCATCTGGAATGATCAAGCAAGGAGGGAATGCCCTGGACTGCAGGGATTCAAAAAGAGGCGGAGCTAAGCAACCATCTGTTGCTAAACATGAACAAAGAACACATTTTAAAAGAGTCCTAACTTGTTATTCAAAGTGATGAAAAATATAAAAATGACAGAGTTATTAATTTAATTTCTGGCTGCACGTGTGAAGAGGCGGTTGAACTGTGTGACATGTTCTGGACAAGAATGGCAAGATTGGTTTTATGCAAAATGTATTACTGTTAGAATTGTGAAAATGTACACACATATCCCTATGTTAAACACGCACATTTGTGGAAATTTGCAGAACAATTGGAAATTGTGTGCATAAGGAAAAGGGCAGAATTCTGTAGAAAGTGGAGACAAGATCCCACCACTGCAGGGTTTTGAGGAATAGCTGCTATATAAAATATGGCATCTTTGTGTGTGATTTGTATAAGGGTGACCAATGTAGAAATGTACATTTAATATAAAATCAGATTTTGAGAACAATGGATAAAGGGAGGTCTCAGTGGATTGTAAAGCAAATCTTAAAACGGGACATCACCCAGCCTTGATCCAATCACTCAAATTGCAAGACGAAGAGGAAGTTTGGTCCAATCCCAGCTCACAGGGGCAGCTTAGCTAAGCCGGCCCACACACCCCCTTTGTGATGTCATTTTTAGACATAAATAGCGACAGGTGACAACACATAGAGACTCACAGATCCAGCCACTTTCCTGATTCTGGCAAAGCACTCTGATCCAGCATTCTTCATCCAGCTTTAAATATTCTTCCAGATGCCAAATCTCTTGCCAGCAATAGGGACTATTTATTTATTTATTTATTTATTTACATTGATATAGCGCGCAAGAAGAAGTCGAGTTTCCTTATCAGGTGGGTCACCCTGATCCAGTGACTGCAGATTCCTTTGTGGTATTCGCTTTTTCCTAGTCTTCCGCTAGTGTAAGCAAACCCATTTGTCATTTTCAAAAGTGCAATCCTGTTTTCATTCTTGCGTCTATTTTACAAAAATGTCAACTCCTACTTGTACACAACATCCATAGCTATCCATATAGCCCAAAACTGCACTGCAAATCAGTGTGATTCTCCCGTTATCGTGAAAATCGCACAATGAAAAGTTTGCTGCAATTTTAAAAATCTGAATGATTTACATGTTTAAAATAGCTTTCAACTGCTTCTGACTTGGACCTTAAGATTTCAATTGTTTTCTGCTGGCCAAATCATTGCTTATGCTTGTGTGCAACTGTTCAAAGTGCCTCCCATATGAATTTATAAAAATGTCAGTAATTTTGACCATATTTGGTGTTTTTTGCCTAGTCCATTCTAAAGATAATTTGAAAGCCAGTCTGACAGCTGAAAAGTCAATTCCGTTTTTCTCTTGTGTTTGCTGGGGGAAAGTGGGACAGTTATTCTGTTTGATTTGCGCCATTCCTGAATATCTGCTCTCTCCTCCCTTCTCTTTACATTGCTTATTGGGGTTTGAGGGGTGTTGCAGGGGGAACTTCTAACCATAGTGCTATCTGATCTGAAACCAACACCAAAGTATTATTTTCTGTGCTGCATGTGTTTTTCTCATTACTTACTCCTCGTGTATTAAAGATATTATTCAGTGTTCTGTCAACCCATTGGTGATTGTTGTCTACCTATTAAAACATATTGTGATTAAATCTTAAATACATAAATAAATATTTACCTTTGCAAACCAGCCTGATTCCTGGTTCAGTGTGACCGGGGTTGGGGTTCCAGGAGAAGGGTGTGATACGAGTGGCATATCGTTCAGAATATTGAACTTATTGACAAAAATAAATAAGGATTTCAGTTGTGCACTACATGCTGGGCTTTGACTTGGGTGTGTGCCGGATTGAAATCACTTACAATACGTTTGCAACTCTGCATAGACTTCCTCCAATGCAGTCCTGAAATGCTCTGCATACTGCTGCATTGCCTGATTAAAAGATGGCTTACAATCTAAATCTCCAACACAATCAATACAGGAGAAGACAAAGAAGGATTCGAAAAATACCCCCTTGACAGGGTACGGACGAATAAAGCTATGACGCATCTAACCTGGAACATAGGCTTAAATATTCAGTGCAGCGCTCCACACTAAACTGGCCAATGTCAATAAGGTCCTTAACAGATGATGGCTGCTGGAAATCCGAAGGCTCGATAAGTTTATCAGTCAAAATGAGTGTTCACCTTAGTCCAGGGCATGTATTGTAGACCTTGCCACTTGGAAGAGCAGGGGGGGTTTTGTGGAAAACATCCAGGAAATGACGTTGGATTTTGTTTGGGCAAGAACAGTTCACCGGCTTTGTAGTTACTGTTTAAACAGGTGGTTAGCATTCCCGAAGAATGGGCATTTCTTGCTCTTTCTAGAATGTATGACCGCTTTAAATTTGTCTAATTGAGCTCCTCAGGAGACCTGGATAGAAATAGAGCCAGATCAGAAGAAGTACCCAAATGATCAACATAATTCAGCTGCGGAAACAAAGCTCAATGCAGAAGATTGGTTCTCCCAAGGAATGGGGGGCAAATGCTTTGGGACACAACTTGCAAGAAATATACGTTATTTCCCATCCCCATTGCATTTACTCAACTAACAGATAGTCCTGATTGGGCGTTGGCAGTTTTGGAAGCAAATTGTAGGCTCTGTGCGAGAGCACCCTTAATAGACTGGTCTATTTTCATGAAAGAAGGAAAAACATTTCATTTCGAGTAACTTAAAATACACTGTGGGTATCAGAGGGAAGAGGTTGATGTCTGAAAGGACAGAAAGGCACCCGTTGGCGGCACATAGCTTTATGTGCAGGCAACAGCTCTCTGGGAGTCACTGCATAAGTCATTAAGACTTCTGGATGATCATCTAACATTCCGAAGAATGTTAAGAAAACACACTGTTTGCCAGGGATTAACCTTACTCCATATAACTGCAGATTCCACTATATGTCCATGTGTATTCACACCAACATGCCTGCTGGATGATAGAATGCTTTCGAACTGGGATACAATAAGATATAGCACAAAAAGCTGCATAATCCTGCCCTTGTCACTGAAAAATAACAAAGGGCAGCCAGCAAATACTCATTTTGAGATATTCGGCTAAATAATTAAAATGGATTGCTCCAAGCAAGTAGCTATGTCTACAAATCTAAAAAAAAAAAAAAAGGAACAACTAAACATGTTTCACTGGCAAATGGGAAGAGGTACATCATACAGAAAGTCAAGAAATTGAGTGGGGTTTATGGTCTTGGCCTGGGGTGACTGAGCTAATTGCAAGATAAGGAACAAGCACAGAAAGTGTACGTTTGCTGATACCTTGCACAACATTGGATAGGACTAATCCACGCAGGCACGCCTCGCTTGTGTTGGAGAAGATGGCCAGGTATTACACATTTCCTGAACCTGCAGGTCAAAGTGTCAATCATACAGGGGACAGGGATGGGGGACCCCAGGGCAACTCTGTCGATCTGTTTGCAGATCACTCATCTATAATAATGTTCAAGGCCCGAGAGACAAAACTGATGCTACCAAGCTCCCTACACCATAACCATCAAAGTCTCTCGTTGCATTGATGGTGTTCCAGTGTTTGGTCTACTCTGTTCATGGAAATAATAGCATGGATGGTACAACAACATTGATTGAATGAGTGCTTGAATGTCAGCTATTATCTGCAGTATGCAGGAAGGGCAAGTTTTATATAATCTGTTGGTAACACAACAACATATTTTGATATATTACATTCTGTGCAATGAGATCAAGTTTAACCAAAGCATGCACCATCTATGCTAGGCTGGCTTAGATACATTCCAAAGCAATCCCTGACTTCCATTTAGGCATGCTTCTCATAGTAATGACTAGGTTTCTGACACTTTCAAGTTGTGTGCTAGTTGTTCTTTTGTATTTTAACAACACGGCATTCTGTTGTCGATATCAAACAGGCATTAATTGGTGAACATGTGAACAAAATAAATAACGCGCTAAAAGCTCGGCTCTGCTGAGAGACAGAGGAAAGAGGAGGATGGTTGGAAGGAGGCGCGCATTTCGCTTGTGGGACGGACAGTAAGATGTATATTGCAGGTTCTTCGCCTCATAAATATCGCAGTCTCTTCTGCCGAGGGCTGTTTGTTTTCGCCATTGTGTTGATGCGTTTGAAGCCGCGGTAACCGAGTCCACTGAAATGCTGACAGGCCGGGCGCCTTTGATGCAGGCAGGTGCCAGAAGTGTCCAGGGAGGAGATGAGGAGCCGTGAGTGCAGACCGTAGCAAACCACTTTCAAAGCAGGCTGTACGTTTAGGAAAAGAAGCCCTTTTCTCAATCATATAGGTCCAGCAGAACGCTGATAAGATGTAAGCTTGGTTTGCTTTTAAGGGGGTATTGCCCGAAGATTTTCTCTAATTGGATCGCTTATCTTAGATAACAGTACCAGGATCCTTGTCATTTTCGGTCTCCTTTGAGCAACCCCACCTTTGTGAAGCCCGTAGGCCTAGCACAGGAATGGAAGAAAGGAGTGCCTCCTCAGAGTTTTTTATCTTATAAGATAGTTTTTTTTTTCTTTTTGGTGTGTTTGACATTCTTATTGGAATAAATAATACATCAGGGACGTGCAGGGCCGTTGCATTGTCCAGGGCACATAAAACCTGCATTATCGAGAAATAGGAGTGACATGTAACTCAATTTGCAAGCCACCACAAATGCGAGATTACGTTTAGTTTTAGACTTTTAGAAATAACGCAAGGCAATTCACAGTTCCTTCAATCGGGCTGCATCGTTTTGACATGCAAAACATGTCAATATGTGAATTTTGATGATTGATTAGTGATCTAGGCCTTTTCTCCCTCTCTAGGATTCTCAAATTTAGGTGGCGCTTAACTATTTGTACTGCTACCACCACTGAAACTGCATTGTTGAAACCTAGGCCTTTTCTCCCTCTCTAGGATTCTCAAATTTAGGTGGTGCTTAACTATTTGTATTGCTACCACCACTGAAACTGCATTGTTGAAACCTAGGACTTTCTCCCTCTCTAGGATTCTCAAATGTAGGTATGTCTTCTTTCCTGTCTTGAATGTCCTGTGCCTGTGCCTTTCTACGCTCACCTCCTTAGTGCCATCGTCTTGTCCCACTCTCCTGCGAACCTGCCTCCTCTCGCTGTCTTGTCTGTCTACCCCCTAGACCTCTTCTCCACCCCAACCTACTCTATGGTGCTCTCTGTCTCCCCTATTTTTTCAAACTGCTTCTCTATTGACTATCCTGCTCTCCTCACTAAGTCTGGTAGGAAAAAGTTTAAAAAGGACATCCTGGTCTCCAACCCAGGCCTCCCTATCGCCGACACCTACATCAGTTCCTCCTCCAAGGAAACTCTCACCGACATCCTCTTTGTCGTTCCTTCACCAGATCTATGGACCCCTCATCTCTGTTCTCTCTCCTTTCTCCTCTTCTCCCATTAATGGTGGTACCCGTTGGGACACCCTCCTGGCCTCCTTCCTATCCTCTAAGGTCATCATTAATGTCTACTGTAATGGGACCGTCTTGGTCCAAGGCCCTCAGGCCAACCTTCATCTCTTTGATAGACGCTTTCCGCGCCTCATCAACTTCCTTTCCTCTCCTGTTGTCCCCTCCTCCCTTTCCTTGGCTACGTTGCCTTCCCCCTCCCTCTCTGTACCCCTCCCCGGAAGTCCTTCAAGGTGGGCAACCTTCTCCACATTGCCACTCTTAACTCCCGCTCCGCTGTCAAACACTCCTCTGATATCTGCCGCCTTCTTGAAGAACTTGACCTCAATGTCCTCGGTCTCACTGAGACATGGTTTAAGGCCAGCTCTGTCACCAGCTTTGACACACTCTTTTCTGATGGCTACAAGATCCTCTCTGCGCCCAGGCCCAATCGCTCTGGGGGTGGCATTGCCCTTATCTTCCCTGAGTGGATTCCTGCCTCTGTCATCCCTACGCAGGCCTACTCCTCTTTTGAATGCCTCATCTGCAGGCTCTCTCTTTCGCCTAGCCACTCTCTCACTGTGGCTACCATCTATCGGCCACCTGGTCAGGTTTCTTCCTTCCTCTCTGAGTGGTCTGACCTCTCCTCCTCACTCCTGGCCTCAACCACTCAACTCCTCCTTCTTGGAGACTTCAGCATCTACCTGGATGCCTCCTGTCCCCCCTCTGAACTCTTTCACAACCTCTGCGACTCTCTCTCACTCACCATTCTCCCCTCTGGCCCGACTCATTCTGCAGGCCACACTCTTGATGTTCTGATCTCTTCAGACCTTCCCCTCTCTGTCCCTCTCTCCACTCCTCTCTCCTGGAGTGACCACTTTCTCCTATCCTCCCACCTCACCCTCCCTACCCCACAGGCCAAACCACCTCCGTCACTGCCACCTACTTTCTCGGTCACCCGACCCATGAAGCGTGTGTCAGTTGAGGCTTTTGCCGCCACCTTATCACCCCCCCCGGCTTACTCTCACCCTGACACAGCCCTCTCCACGCTCAACTCTTCTATATCTGATACTCTCGATATCCTTGCCCCTGTCATGCGAATCCGCCTGAAGCCCAAAGCCAAGTGTAACTCCTGGTATGATTCAGACCTCGTCACCCTTAAACGCAAGTGTAGGGTTGCCGAGAGGAAATGGCATGCTTCAGGTTCATCCTCTGACAAACGGGCATGCCGCCTGCTGCAAAGGCAATACCGGTTCTCCGTTCTCACCAAGAAGAGAGCCCATATCCAAGCCCGCGTCTCTGCAGCATCTAACAACTCGGCTGAACTCTTTAAAATCTGCAAGGAACTGGCCAATGCTGCCACAGTCTCTACCTCTTCTGTCCCATCCCAGGCCCTCTGCACGGCACTGGCTTCTCACTTAATTTCAAAAACTCCAGACATCCTGTCCTCACTCTCCCTCTCTCACCCACCTCCCGCTATTCCCTGCTCTTCCTCTGGCCCTTCTGCAGCCACCCCTCCTCCCTCCTTCTCTGCCTTTCCCCTATTTTCTCCAGACAAGGTTTCTAAACAAGTCTGATCTATGAAAGTCTTGTCAAAACAGGTTCACCCCTGTTCCTCCAAAACTATCAAGGATCACATCGACTTCCTGGCGCCTGCCCTGGCAGATTTCTGCAATCACTCCTTCACCACTGGAGTCTTCCCTTCCCCCTTGAAGCACTCCCTTGTGCACCCTCTTCTTAAGAAACCCTTTGCCGACCCCTCCTGCCTGGCTAACTATCGCCCAATCTCCATCACTCCCTTCCTGGGCAAGCTCCTGGAGAAACTGGCCATCTCCCAGCTCAATCTCCACACTTAATCTGTTGGTTGTCTTCATGACCATCAGTCTGGCTTCAGAGCTGCCAGAAGCACGGAAACTGCTCTCCTGAACATACGTGAAGACCTGCTCACCAACCTCGACTCTTAACACCCCTTGCGTTCTTATCCTGCTTGATCTCTCTTCTGCCTTTGACACGGTCAACCATGCCATCCTGCTCAACCGTCTCCGTGAAAACCTGGGTATCACTGGTCAGGCTCTGGCATGGCTGACTTCTTTCCTCTCCGACCGACCCGCCAACTTGGGTCCTTCCTCTCCGACATCTTTTTCTCTGCAACTTATCCAGAACAGGACTGCAAGACTTGTCCTTGGCCTCAAGCCCAGGGATCGTATCTCTCTAGGACTGAAATCTCTGCACTGGCTCCCAGTGGCTGCGAGGATTAAGTTCAAAACCCTCTGCATTGTACACAAGGCCTTCTGGGGTCTGGGACCGAAATACCTTCAACTCTCTCTACCTAAATATCTCCCTTCTCGAGCTCTTCGCTCATCTGCCTCCAACTCCCTTAGGGTCAGTTGCTTCTCCAAGCAACAAGTTGGTGGCAGATCACTCTCTTCAGCAGGGGCCTCTCTCTGGAACAGCCTTCCTGCCTCCATGAAACTTGAGGAGAACCATCTCCGGTTCCGGAAACACCTCAAAACCTTCCTCTTTGCTTCTGCTTTCTCTCCTCCCCTCCCTTGCTGAATTCCTGACCGAAATTGCACTGGTTACCTGGCCACCGTTTCGATCTCTGGCCCAGGCAAAGTCAATTTACCCACCTGTACTGCCTCCCTGTCTACCCCTGCACTTGGGGACCGTATTTTGTATCCCTTCAGTCCCCCCTACAGGCACTTACGTCTGCACTTCCTTGCACTTGCCACTAGCTGCCTGTTTATGTGTCATATTTATTCCACTTCCCATGTACTGCACTTCCCCTCTCCCTTCCCCCTGCGCATTTTTCCTTCCCCCCTTCCCATGCACTTGAATGACACCCCCCCCTTGCCTCGTCGTGCCTTGAAACACTTGTGTATAGGCGCGTTATAAATGCCACATCATATCATAGCATATCATTTCTTTTTCCATGTCATTTTGAGTAATTTGGCATTCCCATCAGAAATAATGCAATCTATAATTAGCACCTGTAATGATGATGACTTTACAGCTACTAACAAGTGGGTAAAATTCATGCCGCACATGCTGTGTTTTAGAAATCCAGCATTTGGTATTTCTGGAATCACCCATGACCGATTTAAAAAGTAAAATATATGCACAGTGCATTTCCATCCCTTTCCGAGGGTTTTAAATACATCTATAATCACAGCTGTTGGCGCCACTGCTGGCCAATGGATACAAATGCACAGACGGATCAGCAACACAACTCTTGCACATTGTCCATCTTCATGCGCAAAATTGGTGAAAATGTGAGCATCGGAGAGTTACATTCTCGCTGCATCTTTTTAGCCTGACATTAAAGAGTTTGACTGGGATGAGACAAGTTATGTCATGACAAAGGCAACAAGCATTAAGCCCTAAAGAATTAGGTTTGAAATAAGCATGTGTTCTGCATCCTTCTGATATTTTCCTGCAGAGGGCAGTGACATAGAGATGAGAAGAAGTATTGAGATGCACTGGATGGTAGTCATGTCACGAAGAGAGAGAATCCTTGGGAGGATGGGGGAACAGGGCTCTCACAGAGTGAGGGGATAAAAGAACCAATGTAATGGAAGAATGTATTGCATACAATTAATTTGGCTGGAGGGTGACTGAAGTAGAAAGGAGAGGCTAAGCTAAACAACCGTATGCACTTGCACATTCTCAATGTCACGGGGCCTAGTAAGATAGTTGTTTTTGTTCTCTCTTGTTCCTTTCCCTTGCCTCGTTGCACTCTGAAACACTTGTGTATGAGCGTGACACAAATAAAATATCAATATCTATATCAACCTATCTGACCTGGGCCACCCAATCAGGGGTGTTTGTTGTAGACTGGACTCCTGTCTCTGATATCGTCTTGCAATTCTTAGCACCGCCTGTATACTGCTCAGCAGATAGATCTGGTACCACAAAGTCAGCTGCGGGCAAGATGAGAGTGGGATCTTTGGGAGCAATAGCCTACATCTGCCGAGGAGTTGTGGAAAGTGTTGCACAACCAGTTGGGGGACAGGATAAGGGAGACCTATCAGCAGGGTGGGCCAGGGCATGAAAAGAAGTCAATGCATTTGCAACTTGAAGGGGAGAATTGTGTCTTTCGTGAGTGTCAGAGCCTTGGAAATCCATCACCATATTTATACTCGCTATGATGTCCTTGACCACAAACCCCCTTCAGGGAAAGTAGGACATTTCTGATTAATGGGTACGACTGTTCAGTTAAATGGGGGCAGAATGGATAAGCGGAACTGGGGGAATCCGACTAATATTCAGGGGGAAAAAAACAAAAGTGACAAAACGCTGAAAACAGCATAAGAAAAAAAAACAAATGGAAGAAATGTTGATCAAGGGGAGCAGGGGTTTGCGGGGGTGTTCTCTGTTCCCTTCGATCGACACTTGGGGCCTTGGGGGTTGCATGGGTGTCCCCCACTTCCATAAAATGGAAAGTGGGGGACAAGCAAATAAAAGAAAGGAAAGGACCCTGCGGCACCAGTTCCCTTGCATGTGGTCGAAGGGAACCGGCATCGTAGGGTGATCGTGGAGGCGGCGGCATACTTCGCTTTATGCTGCCAAAAGGTAGCTAGGTAAGGTGGTGGGTGGGAGCGGGTAGCCCGAAAGGCAGTGGGAGAGAAAAAAAATAGTTGTTTTCGAAAAAATTACTTTTTTTTTCTCCCTTGGTCATTTCGGAATCGTATATTTCATGTTTCATGGTATCCGAACAGGGTGCCCATTGGATCCCACTGGGCTCATCTATGTCCACTGAATATCCTTACACCACCACTAAAATAGGACTTGGACACGTCAAAAAAGGCTACATTTATTTTACCATTGATAAATAATTCCCATATTAAAATCAGCAACCTGTGTGTTGAGGGAAGTTGGACACACATTATGACACCACGAAGCTGTGGAGTCACTTGCAAAACACTTGAGGGGATTTTGTTCTCAGCAGGAAAAAATGTAAAGTGAGTCGACTGTTGGCATTTCTTTTGACAGACCTGTGCTTATGGTTGAGGAAGTAAGGGGTGATAGTGCATGAGATATCCAATCCCATCCTGGTTCAGATATGGGCTGGGGATCAAGATCTGTGTCCCTAGGACTGGCCTGTAGTTGGAACATATCATTCACTCCTGTTCGTTCGTGGTCATCACATGTCATGGACCCATCCAGTCAGCAGTCTTTCACAGACAAAGGCAGTATCCTGACTACTTTCACCAAGTCGACATAGTGTCATAGAAACCATCCCTTGGTGCATTTTGTCAAGGTGAAGCTGCCCAAAATCTTGACAGTTCAACTTCTGCCATATTCTTTGGTGGTCATTGAAGGATTCGAGAAATGTGTTGAAGCTTTTTGTCCAAAATATCAGGTACCCTACAGCACATATGTGTACACGGATTCAGTGCCTATTTTTGAAAAATAATTTGTGAATAAAATCATAAAAACAGTGGAGTCTGTAGGGATAATTAGTGCACGAATTTCAACCGTGCTCTAATTTCAGCAAGGCCAGTGATCTCCATAGAGATGGTGCATAGCACTGTAGAAATTGTGCTAATGTTGCAGAACGTCCTAGGTGTGTGACTTTGTGTTGATGTGAGACACTAAAGAAGGGGTGTTTTGGGATTTTGCTTAGCACAGTGTAGTTTAGGGTGCTAACAATAAACATGACAAAATACTGACCCTTCTAATGACTAATCTTAACAAGACTGTTATTGATTATTAGTTATTAGAATGGGGTTGCTTAGGCCATATTCCACATTGCAGGCTGTGGGTGCAGGGGCATTCACAACACAAATATTGAAAGCTAAACTGCAGTGTGCGTGGACGTGAGGTTCAGAGTGCAATGAGACAGCAGAATGTATTCTTGCAAAGACAGCTTCTTTGTTCGAACAGGAAGAACACAGAGGATGTCAGGATACTGTGTAGCACATTTGATCCAGGCTGGAGAAGAGTGCTGTACAAGGGTCATCGAGGAAGGAGAATCACAAGAACTGGAAATGTACTGGGTGTGGGCTAAAGACAGGTAGTATTTGTTTAGAAACATTATTTATGACACCACGATTTATGCAGGAATGAGGGAAAAAGCAGTAAAGGCTCAGAACAAAATATAAGCAAGAGAGAGGTGAAGAGACAAAAGCTTATAAGCCAGAGGAGGAAGAAAGAAAGGGGTTGGCCATGAGTGAAGTGAGAGTAAAGGGAAGGAGAAAGGGAGAAAAAGAGGAATTCAGATGGGGTACTGGATGGTTAGAGGACAGACGTAGCTGAGCTGGGCTGGCAGAAAGGCGGGAGACGGGCCAGTGGAGCTGGCTGGGCTTCAGCAGGCCACTGGGAGTGGAAGAGACTGTGAATTTGGCAGCCCCCTCAGCGAAGGACCCCAAGGCTTAGGACATCCTCTGATGGTGTCTGCCGGTGTCAGCCGGGAAGCAGGAAGCTAGCAGCCATCAACCTGCATGACCGGACAAGGCACGTGCAGTGGGGTCAGAGGGAGCAGCAAACACTGCACCCCACTAAACTGAGCCACGCCTCTAATTACTCTATTGATCTTATTGCACCTCTCACAAGAATCAGTGTCCCGCATTGCTAAGCCATCACCCACATCTCTCTAGTACAGTCAAATTGTGTTGCATTGCTGTCTGTGTTGAAACTAGGACTTTTCCCTCTTTTCTAGGCTAGTCGAACATGGGTGTGTTTTTGTGCTGTCTGTGGTGAAACTGGGCCTTTCCCTCTTTCTGGGATAGTCGAATCTGGGGTTTGCAGGCACTGTCCCACCTGTGTTCCCCCATCCACTGCACTTGCATTTCCCTTTAGTGTGCTGCCTTACAGTCCCTGTGTTCCTCCTTCTGTAGGACCCTCCTCCCTCTGGTGCTCCCTGTGGGTCTCGACTTTCAGATGTCCTTACTCCGCCCTACTTCTCCCCTTCCACCTCTTTGCACTAACTATGGTGCTCTCAATCTCTCCCATCTTCTGTAACTGCTACTCCATCTCGTATCCTATCCCTCTCACTAAGTCTGGAAGGAAGACGTTCAAGAGGGATATCCTGGTCTCCAACACAGGCCTCTCCATCGCTGATACCTACATCAGTGCTTCCTCCAGACAGACTCTCACTGACATCCTCTTTGTCATTACCTCTCATGGCCTATGGACCCCTCATATGGTCTCTGTTCTCTCTCCTTTCTCCTCCTCTCCCATTAACGGTGGCACTCGGTGGGAGGCCTTCTTGGTCTCCTTCCACTCCTCCAAAACCATCATTAACATCCTTCTGAATGGCACCGTCTTGGTCCAGTGCCCTCATCCCAATCTCCTCCTTTTGGATGGGTATCTCCCACATCTTATCAACTTCCTCCCGTCTCATGCTGCTCCTACTAGCACCTTTCCGGCTCCTCCGCCCCATCCTTTCTCCACCACAGCTCTGGCACCCTCCTCCTCTCCTCTGACCACTATGCCACCTTCTTCTACCACCTCTGCCCACCCTTTGGCCCCCTCCACCACTTATGCTGGGCGTACCTCAAGCCTGTACCCCACCACGGAAGTCTTTCAAATGTGGCAACCTGCTTCACATCGCTACTCTCAACTCTCGCTCTGCAGTCAAACACTCCTCTGACATCTGCCACCTCCCCGAATAACTTGACCTGGATGTCCTCGCTCTCGCCGAGAAATGGTTCAGGGTCAGCTCTATCACAAGTTTTGACACTCTCCTCCCTGATGGCTACAAAATCCTCTCCGATCCCAGAACCAATTGTCCTGGAGGTGGAGTAGCTCTGATCTTTCCGGAGTGGGTCAGTGCTTCTGTCATTCTTATGCAGGCATACTCCTCCTTTGAATGCTTGGTCTGCAGGGTCTCTATTTCCCCTGGCCTCTCTCTGACTGTGGCCACCATCTACAGGCCACCTGGTGAGGCTGCCTCTTCCTCTCTGAGGGACCTGACCTCTCCTCTTCTCTCCTTGCCTCTACCTCTCATATTCTCTCCTTGGAGACCTCAACATCCACCTAGATGCTTCTAAACCCTTCTCTGGTGTCTTCTGCAGCCTCTGCGACACTGTCTTTCCATTCTACCATGTGGTCTGACACACTCTGCTTGGCACAACTTGGATATTTTCATCTCCTAAGACATCGCCCTCTCAAACCCTCTCACCAATCCTCTCTCTTGGACTGGCCACTTTCTGCTCTCCTCTCACCTTAAATTCTCTGTCCCCCAGGCAAAACCCATCCTAAGACTGCCACCTAACATTGGAGTCATTTGGCCTATGAAGCATGTGACAGTGGAAGTCTTTGCCGCTACTTTCTCTGCTCCTCCTATGCCTGTGGCTGACTTACACTGTGACACAGCCCTCTCTGACTGCATCTTTCTATCTCCAACATTTTGGATGTCTGTGCCCCTGGATTGAGAATCCATCTGAAGCCTACCTCCAAGTGCAACTCTTGGTATGACTCCAACCTCGCTGCCCTCAAACGCAAGTGCAGGGTGGCTGAGAGGAAGTGGAGGGCATCAGACTCATCCTCTGACAAACTAGCCTGCTGCATGCTCCAAAGGCAATACAGACTTGTGGTCCTGTCCAAGAAGAGAGTCCACATGCAGCCTCTAACAACACGGCATCTCATGATGTGAAAACAAAGTGAAAATATCGAGGCTGAGTACCCCAAAAGGAATTACACCGAACACAGGTTACAAAGGAACATACAAAGATCTTTAATTTATACTGAACAGTTTCAAAGGACAAAATAATCAGATAGCTATCGGCCCTCAGTGCAACACAGCGAACTCCATCATGGTTCGGTGTGCTCAGCGAGTGGGACTGTACATTAGAATTAGTCGCACTTTTATACCATTTGCGAACATGATGTCCAACCCTGCTGCGGGTTAATATTCCTCTAATACATTAATGATCTAGGGTTCATGCCGAGTTCACACATCTATATGCATAGGGTTTGCCTTTAATACATTTGTCAACAAGTCTACACGGTAACAGTGTATTTTAGGATTTCTCATAGAGTCTTCTCAAACATTAATACAATGTAGTTAAACAAGTGTTCTCAGTTCAGTATTTGGATACATTGTTCTTAACATATGCTCGCAGATCAGTTTCATTGGTACGACTAATCCTTTACACACAGGTCAGCGAAGGACAAGGTCTCAGTTCACGACCCCAACAAGTGGCCTGCAGGCAAGTTCCATATTAGTTGTACGCAGAGGTCAAGACGGCCATGTTGTATTTCGGAATGACATCTTCCACCATTTTAACTCACAGGGTAACTTTACAGAGAGAACCTAATATGGCAGATTGACCTAAAATGGCGGTTTACATTGATTCTAAGGTAAGGACCTTGCAACATGGATTTCTTCGCAAGTGGCTTACAAGCAGCTTGGCGTAGGCCAATATACATATATTCATTGCAATAGGCACAATATAATTTCCCGTTTGACAAACCCTCCTTTTGGCCTATGCCATGTGCTAAACTACTTCTGATCTCAGGGTTAGATCATGGCCTAGGACCATTCCCTCACTCTGTTTTACAGCCGCAGCAGCAGCAGCGATAGCTCGCAAACATCTTGGCCTAGCACATGCTACAGGATCAAGGGCGGAAGAAAAGTAACCACACAGCCTATTCTTCCCTCCATGTTCCTGCGTTAATACAACCAAAGCACATCCATCACATTCATGCACAAACAACACAAAGGCCTTTTCATAGTTTGGTGTGCCCAAAATTGGTGCCAAGCACAATGCAGTTTTGGGCAGATCAAATGATTACTGGTGTTCCGTGTTCCACGGCAATGGCAAAGAAATGCCCTTCTTTGTCAAAGCCAACATCGGCTTAATCACTAGTGAGAAGTTTGGGATCTACAACTTACAGTAAGAAGCCATTCCTATCAAGCCTCTAACTTCCTTCTGTGTATTTGGGACAGACATGCCAGAAATGTGTTTTATTCTTTCAGGTGTCAATCTTCTTCCCTCCTTTGACAGGAGATAGCCTAAATAGGCAACCTCCTGGCAACAATATTGAAACATTTTAAGCGAAGCATTGTGACCATGTTTAGCTAGATGAATAAGCAACAACACAGTGCCCTCCTTACAGGCACTTTCGGAGTCTGCAGCTAAAAGCAAATCATCAACATATTGAAGCAATTTACAAGTAGAGGGCAATTCAAGAGCATCAAGCTGTTCTTTCAAAGCCCTACTGTAGATGCTAGGACACTCTGTGTAACCTTGAGGTGCACAAGTAAATGTAAATGAGCGTCCCCCTAAGGTGAACGCAAACAAGTATCTACTGTCCTTGTGTATAGGAATACTAAAGAAAGCATTCTTCAGATCCACAACACTAAAGTAAGTAGCTGTAGCCGGAATCATGGTTAATATTGTCGTCACATCAGGCACAATTGGAAATTGCGGAGTGATGACTTTATTAATGGCACGCAAATCAATTATGAAATGGAATGGAATTGCATTATCGCCTTTTTTGTACATGGGTAAAATCGGACTATTGCACAAACTACCTGCAATTTCCTCAATCACCCCGCGATGGACAAAATCGGAAACAATGCATTTCACAGCTTGCTCGCCCTCAACTGAAATCTTATACTGTGGAATATGTGGCAGCTTTATTTCATGTTTCAAGACTATTTTAACAGGCTCAATATGTAAAACACCGACATCATTGTCATCAATTGCCCATATGCACTCTGGTACATCAATGAATTCTGGCGGCAAAGGTCTGGTTAGGAATTGAGAGACAGAAAGTTGCTGTGGTGAAATCGTCAAATGCACTCCATCAGAAGAACAATGAATTACCGCATTTAATTCCTTCAACAGATTCAACCCCAGCAAATTCTCTCCACAATTTGAAATCAACAGAAAAGGACAGTGGTCCGTAAAGGGACTCAAAGAAATAGGTACCGGCAAAGAAACTGGACAAACAACTGGTATGCCTGAGAACCGTACAGAAACATTCGTTTTCCCTGACAGTGGAATGTTTGGAACCCGAGAATGATCAATGGAACACTTCTGTGCTCCAGTATCTATCAAAAACAGATGTTTCCTATTTCCCACTACCATTTCAACGTAGGGACCTTTCTGATTAACGGGAATAGGTGTAGGTTCCAAACCCTGCTTCGGGCAATCCTAATGAAACAGAATGTCATCAAAAGGAAGCTCTTCATATAGATATGCAGCAGAAGGATGATCAAATATGTTTCTAGTATCCACACTCGGAGTCTGATTATCCTGCGAAAAAGGTTGCTGAGGATCCTGTGCAAACTGACCTCTTCCAGGGCCCCCTACACCCGGGCGACCTCTGGATCGTCTACCCATATTTCCAAATGTGTAATTCGACCTCTGTCGAAGGACGGGGCATTGTGCACGCCAATGACCCTCTTGTCGACAATAGGCACACTGGTTAATGTTCACAGGACCCAAGGGCACATTCCCTTGTGGAACATACTGACCTCTAATCTGCGAACTACCCCCTCTCGGGCCTCTAACAATTTTCTGTAATAATGCTTTAGTCTTTAAATCACCTTTTCGCTTTTCAACTCTATCTTTTTCATTGTTGACACGATTCTCATAGTACTGAGCCATGTACAGTACTTCTAATTGCGACTTCGCCTGCCAAGCGTTCTCAGAAGACATAATTTGTGACTGGATGTCAGGCAGCAATCCAAGCACAAATTTGTCCACAAATAATCTTTTCCCAGACTCTGTGCCTAAGTCCTGTCCGCTGAAATCGAGAATACCTGTTCAAACTGATTAAAGAACTCGGTAGCACCCTCAGACTTCCCTTGGAGACAGGCCATAAGCTTGTCCCAGATAATCCTCTTTTCGGGAATTATAGTTTTCAATTTTGCAATGATTCTATCAGGCAAAGTTAGCATCACCTGGGGCGGTCTCTCACCAGCTGGCCTTTCTTCATCGAGTCTAGTTATGTTAGCCCATGTATCTTGCAACCCTGGTACGTTGTCTATAGTCCTAACTTGTCTCCACAAATCTACGGGCAGGAGTACAGGAAATAACAAATCAATGTCACCTAGGGTGAATACTGAGGACTGCAAGACAGACTCTATTTCTTAATAGAATCCTGTCTGATTTTTCCTAATGTCAGGAATAGATTGTCTAATAGTATTCACTTCCTGTCTTGAGAACGGGACGTGAACAAACTGTAATATGCAGGAATGTTCACAGCAACTATACCCGCCGCAGCATCGGCCGCAATCTCAACCTTTGGGACAAATGTCGGAGGGACCTCTCTCATAGGCAACTGAGAAGTAGGCAACTCCGAACGCTTACTAAGCAACAGAGCTAAGTTGAACGCTAAAGCAGTCGAAGAAGTGTCAAGTGAAAAAGCTCTCTTATAAATACTCAATAACTCTATGGGGCAACTAATCTTTCTCTTCACACAATCATCCTGTAGGTACTCTATCATTACCTGTATCACTTTCCTCTGCATTTCCGGCGTATACTGACTGTATGTGTCAAATACCTCAACTGGAGTTATCGATATATCTGAGATCCATCTAAGCGCGTCTTTCGTACAAATTCGTATTTCCTCAGATATCGATTTTCGACAAGGAAGGAACCGTTTCTGTACATACATACTTTCCTCGTCGTCATCCTCATTCTGTAACCTTTCCAACTCCTTTCTATACTTAAATATCCTCTCGACATGCTCATTTACTTTCTCCACAGTGTCTCTTGAAAACGCTAAAGTGTTCAGATCCCTTAACCCTTGCGGGAGATCTGTATTATTTAATTTGCTCCACATACACATATATGAACCCCCAAACCTTCAATGAAAACATTTTTCTCAGGAAAATTATCCATATTAGAAAGTGTGGCAAAAACGTTAGTTTGATCATCTCTCGCCATACAATGCTTAGCCCATGCAATCAATTCATGTTTCTTTTCTGGAGATACGGTATTACGAGTGACAACCCTTGACCCCGCTCCCTGATCGACTACAAGCGGTACGAGACCACTTGGAAGAGGGGCAGCAGGCAAATTCAATGGAGGTACTGTTACTGGTGCAATAGGAAGAGGTGGAGGAACAGGTGGAAAAACAACAACTGGAGGAAGAGGAACATTAGGAGGAGCAGGAACAACAGGCAGAGCAGGAATAGCAGGAATAACAGCAGGAAGAGGCACAACAGCAGGAAGAGGAACATACGGAGGTGGCGCAGTAGCACCAGGCCTTCGCTCATTTAACAATTTGTCAATGAATTCATCAGAAACATGGAAATCTTTAGAAGGATAGATTTTCTGAATGCCAAGTGAGAAAGCCCTACCCATATTCCTAGCTGACTCGGACTGTTTATCTTGGTCATGCAACAATGCTTTTTCGGCGTTCGTCTTATGTCGGCGCGCATGTTTGTCCGTATCTCTTAAGTTGCTGCAAAGCTTCTTTTTTCCAATTCTGCAAAACATCGAATGCTGCAGGTCTAGCCTTTTTCTTTAATAGAATTGACTCTAAATGCTCAATACGAGGGATTTCAAAACTACCATTGATTGGCCACTGACGTTCGGAGGCATGTCTGCTTTGTCTATGCCAAATATCATTAAACACTATACTTCCAATGCCAAGCTTACAGTACATAGGACAAGCCGGCGACCCCTCCTGTGGTGCCGGACGGCTAAATTCCAAAGATTGTCTATCGCTGCGGAATCACGCCCTGAAGCAGGTAGACAATTTCCCAGGCATGTCAAAATATTGGTGTTACCTGGTCAATAATTGTGTCTGCAGATACAATACGCCAAAATCAAATGATTAGTATACTTAAGAATCGGGTCACGACTCACCTGATCAATCCTAAGGAGGTCCGATCGGATTTCAAATTCTTTTTCTAACAAATACTACCTTGTGTTTGGTGATTTCGGCAAAACTGTCCGCCTCAATAAGTGGACCCTCGTCAAGATGCCATCTCGGACCACAAGCTAATCGTCCAGGGATCGGGTTGTGCAGCGCTGCTGAGGTGTACCGTCTCGTTCAGAAGGGGCCCCCTTAACCGTCCGATCCCGGTCCGATAGCGGGTGTCAACCTTCGACAATCCGGCATCAATCTTGAGGGTCCCTATTCGGGCGCCAACTGTGAAAACAAAGTGAAAATATCAAGGCTATATATACAAGGCTATAAGGCTATACACCAAACACAGGTTACAAAGGAACATACAAAGATTTTTAATTTATACTGAACAGTTTCAAAGGACAAAATAATCAGATAGCTATCAGCCCTCAGTACAACACAGCGAACTCCAGCATGGTTCGGTGTGCTCAGCGAGTGGGACTGTACATTAGAATTAGTCGCACTTTTATACCATTTGCGAACATGATGTCCAACCCTACTGCGGGTTAATATTCCTCTAATACATTACTGATCTAGGGTTCATGCCGAGTTCACAAATCTATATGCATAGGTTTTGCCTTTAATACATTTGCCAACAAGTCTACACGTTAACAGTGTATTTTAGGATTTCTCATAGAGTCTTCTCAAACATTAATACAATGTAGTTAAACAAGTGTTCTCAGTTCAGTATTTGGATACATTGTTCTTAACATATGCTCGCAGATCAGTTTCGTTGGCACAACTAATCTTTTACACACAGGTCAGCGAAGGACAAGGTCTCAGCTCACGACCCCAACAAGTGGCCTGCAGGCAAGTTACGTATTAGTTGTACGCAGAGGTCAAGACGGCCATGTTGTATTTCGGAATTACATCGTCCACCATTTTAACTCACAGGGTTACTTTACAGAGAGAACCTAAAATGGCGGATTGACCTAAAATGGCGGTTTACATTGATTTCAAGGTCAGGACCTTGCAACACGGATTTCTTCGCAAGTGGCTTACAAGCAGCTTGGCGTAGGCCAATATACATATATTCATTGCAATAGGAGGCACAATATAATTTCCCGTTTGACAATGAGGCCTCTATCAACATGGCCAAACTCTTTAAAATCTGCAAGGAACTGGCCAATCCTTCTTCAGTCTCTATTTCTCCTGTTCCCTCCCAGTCCCTCTGTATGGCACTGGCTTCTCACTTCACCACTAAAACTCAGGACATCCTGTCCTCTCTCTCCTCTTCCTCTCTCTCTACTGCTCCAGGCACTCCTCTGGACGCCTTTCCCACTCCTTCTCCTTTCTCTTCTTTCTCTCCAACCACACCTGCCAAAGTTCCTAGACAAATACGATCAATGAAAGTGTCAATGAAACAGGTGCTCCCCTGCTCCTCCCAAATCATCATGGACCACATTGACACCCTTGCTCCAGCCTTGGTCAATTTCTGCAATCACTTTTTTGCCACTGATACTTTCCCCTCTCTCCTCAAGCACTCCTTTGTGCACCCCCCCTAAAAAGCCTTCTGCTGATTCTACTTGTCTGGCAAAATATCACCCTATCTCTATCACTCCTTTCCCGAGCAAACTCTTGGAAAAGCTGGCCAGCTCCCAGCTTACTCTCCACTCTGAATCTGTTGATTGTCTCCATGACCATCAGTCTGGCTTGAGAGCAGCCATATGCACAGGAACTGCTCACCTGAACACCCGTGATGATCTGCTCACTAATCTTGATTCAAGCATTCCTTCTGTACTCATCCTTCTTGACCTTTCCTCTGCTTTTGACACGGTCAATTACACCATCCTGTTCAATCGATTTCGTGAGAACCTGGGCCTCAGGGATGAGCCCCTGGAGTGGATGACCTCCTTCCTCCAGGACCAACCCTCCCATGTGCAACTTAGGTCCTTTCTCTCCACCACCTCTATCGACTCATGTGTTGTTCCCCAAGGCTCTAACCCCTCACCCTGGCTCTTCAATGTCTATTTGGCCCCTTTGGCCCACCTGATCTCTACCTTCTCTTCAAGCTTTCAGTGTTATGCAGATGACGTTCAACTCTCTTCCAGGCTCCTCTCAGCCTCCTGTCCTCTCTTGTTCATTCCTGACTGTCTAACTGCTATTCAGGATTTGTATTCCTCCAACGATCTCTGCCTTAATGCCAGTAAGACTGAGATAGTTCTCATTTGGACCTCTGCTCCTGCTTTCCCTCTCTCACTCTGGCTGTCGTCCTTGAAACCTCTTACTTCGCCTTCCTCTGAGGCATAAAAACTTGGTTTCGCCAGGGTACCACTCTGGTGGTAATAGTGCGTGGTACAAATGTCCTTTAACATTAACATTAACACTCTCTCCTCACATCTCAGACCTTGCCAAGAAGGTCCATTACCAGCTGCACCTCCTCCGAGGTTTTCTCCCCTTTCTCACCTACCCCCAGAGGCTCACTGTCTCCAAAGCCCTGGTTCTCTCCAGGCTGGACTACTGCAACAGCCTCTTTCACAATCTGCCTTCAACTACTGTCTGCCCTTTACAACTAATCCAGAACAGGACTGCAAGCCTTGTCATTTGCCTCAAGCCCAGGGACTGTATCTCTCCAGCCTGAAATCCCTCCACTGGCTCCCAGTGGCTGCACGGATCAAGATCAAGACCCTCTGCATTGTCCACGAGGCTTTCTGGGGCCAGGGCCCACACTACATCCAACTCTCTTCCAAAAGAACTTCCTTCACAAGCCCTTCGCTCAGCCACCTCCAACTCTCTGATTGTTAGAAGCTTCTGCAGGCAGAGAGTGGGGGGTTTATCTCTCTCCTCTGCAGGTGCCTCTCTCTGGAATGGCCTCCCTGCCCCTCTCAAGCTTGAGTCAGACCACCTGAAGTTCCAGAAGCTGCTCAAGACCTTACTTTTTGCCTCTGCTTTCTCTCTCTCTCTCTTTCCCCTGCTGACCTTCCTGGCTGCTAAGCTGATTGGTTGCCTGGCTATCCTCCGAGTCTCACTGGGGAACAGTCTCCCCCATGACCAGTCTCCCATGGACTGTCTCTGGGCCACCGTCCACTTAGGGGCTGTAACTGTATCTCTACAGTCCCTGGCCTCCTTGCACTTTCCCAGAGCTGTACTTCCCTGGCTGCTCGTTCTCAGAGCAATGCTGTCCTGATGGCACTTCCCGCCTCCCTCTCCCGAGAACTTTCCCATCTCCCTCACCCTGCACTATGCTTTGTTTGCATTTGCACGATCTGAATGACATAAGACCTAGTAGGATCATTTGTTTTGTCCTCCCTCTGTCACCCCCCTTGTCTTGTTGCACCTAGAAACACAGGTGCGTTATAAATTGCTTATCACGTGAGACGGAAGACATCCCTTTTGCAGGCTATGTCCCCACCTCACAGGGCTCTTGGTGAGTATGAGTTTAAAACAAGAAGAATTCATGAAACAATTAAGTTAACCCCTGTCCTGATCCGGGCAGTGCCAAATCAGGATAATATAAATACAAGGGACACAACACATTTGTTCTTAGTTACCGAATTGCAGCTGCATTCTTCCGGGCAAAAAGATTAATGAGAAAGGGGTATTCTGCAGAAGCGCTAAAGGCTGTCAGTTTTACTTCCAAGGTTACAAATAAAACAAATGCATGTCTTCTGCCAAGTGCTGTTGTATACAATGTTTTGCTTGATAAAAAGAGAAATCATTGCCTGGGGTGTGGCCTTATAACATGCAAAGGATAGAGTTGTTTTATTTCCCAATGGTAACATGTGAAATTACGTATTGAGTTTTCATTTCTCTAAGAATGCACAGGTAAATCTTTTGGTTATTGCGAGCTTAGCTGAGCACCTGGAACACATTGGAGCTGGTTTGCAGGTTCTTCACATATACAAGATACTAGAGGGGGGTCTGAGATTGTGTTGCCTTACATACAATAGTATTCTCTCCCAGGGCAAAATGTTCTTTCAGTTTTTTTTTTGCACATATTCAATGTGAAGGTAGCTGCTTTCTATGCATCTTTTCATGGTTTGCTAAAAGTTTAGAAAGTGCTTCAGGGCATAGCTGTAGACACTGTGTGTGTTTTTATTACTACAAAAAGCACATCCAGGTTGATGTTTTCCTAATGTTTTCTCATACCTTTTGCATGTAAATATCTCATTGTGTCTTGGAGTTTTCAAGTGAGCATATAAAGGTACATGATTAGGAAAGCCTGTTTCCTAGTCTATTTTTAGTGTGATTTGTTAATTTGGGGATCAGTATTACCACAGTGAAAATGAGTGTGCCTGACATTATACAAAAATGTGGGTACCATCCCTAGCCAAGTGTGCCATACAAAAGAATATATAATTTTGAGCTACTTGCCCATGCTTTAGCAAACGAAAATCAGGGAAACACATATCCCTGCACAGAGTGAGAGTGTTCTGGGCATATTTCCCAACAAGTCCACGTGCACATAATTCATGTGACAATGTTCATGTGGACCAGTATACAGACAGCAGACTTTATGTGCAACATTAAACATCCAGCTATTTTTAAAGAATTGCACACCAGCCATTCAGCCACCACCACCACATCCACTTCATTGCCAGCAAGCATCCCTTTCAATCTTTGCCATGAGAAGGCAGATACAGCAGCCTACGTTCTCCAAGTATTGAATGTCATGGTTGTTATTGTTATTGGTACTAGTAAGGTGTATTACACTAGGTACTGGGAAGACGTTGTCTGCATCTGAGCGAAGATGGAAGAAAGAATAGATCAAGAAAAACATCACTGTCAATTTCCCTGATACAGGCCATGTTGATTATAGAAAAAGATGAGTTTTTAATTGTTTTCCGAAAACAGTCAGGGTTGCCAAGTTTATCCCTTGGAACTGAACAAAAGCTCTGAATATTAGTATTGTTGTGAGTGAAAATGAAAGCAGCATTCTGTGTGAAGTAGTCACTGTGAATGACTAAAGAGTGCCCTGCTTTGAACACTGCTTGAGCCTTACAGTACTAGACTTCCAGAGGAAAGACAAGGATGTTCCATATGCAATGGCCAAATGTCACAAAATGTGTCAATTTCAGCCATTTTATCAACAATGCTTTGAAGATTGGAAACAATAAATGGCCTTCAATAGCTCAACCTAATACAGGATGTCTCTACCTGATGGAATCTGCCCATATGAATGCTTCAGCATGACTTTGAACATCGCAATGCTGTCTATGAGTAGGCCATGCAGTACCAAGGGGAGAAGGATCATCTTTCTCTTTGACTCCTAGGGAATGGGTTGAAACAGCTCATCCAACTCGTATTGCCTTTTTTAAATGTTTCACAGGCTGTCAACAATGTTATCTCTACTATCAGTGTGTTAATTCCTCGTGGTTATGTGCTCAAAAACCAGCTCATAACAATGAGGCACAACACCAGAGATGAAGACTATTTTGAAGGTTTCGGATTGGGCAAATGCATTAATCGGGAAATTGAAACAAATGCCAGGGTCAATTCAAACAGCAGAGTTCATCTGTACCAAAAATCTACACCCATCCCATAGATCTCAAATGTAATGTAGAGAAGGAGGTACCCATCTTCTCCCTAGGCACCCCCAACTTGCCACCATCATATTAAGATGACAGACGAAGAGCCATGGTGGGGGACCCATTCCTGAATCCTTGCAATAATCCTGCACATCATCAAGTATATGAGAGGCGATGTGCACTCAGACAACCATTCAGAGTGTACCCGCAAGCTGAAATAGTGGAGGAAATTTACCAAGAAGGATGTACTTTGTTGAGCTGTTGAAATGCAGCCATGCACAGAATGGATGTGCATTAAACCAAAGTCCGACGACAATAAAAGAATGTCATAAAGAAGATATACAAACCTATGCTGAAACTATTTGAAAATACTTAAGAATGACAGTGTAACTTAAGCAGTAAGAGAAACATGTACTCCATGATGCAGTACTTACAAACACAAAGAAGAATTAAGTGAATCATTGGTCAATAACTGTAAATACGCTGGAACGTAAGGTAGAAAGAATACATGGAAGCTTGCTTATGAGAGGTGTATATTCAACGTTTAGGATGACCATTAGAAGAAGATGGACAACGGCTTATCTCATATAATCCCAGCCACCTCAAAATACGAGCACAGGATCTCAAAGTGAAAGATGTTAAAAAAGTTGTTTTCCCTTGCAAAATAGAGGAGCACATTGGCTTGGAACCAAGGATGCTATTTAGAGAGATGGATGAAAAAAGACAAAGGGAGTCCAAAACGAGCAGACCATGTGCAAGGACATATTTCCCAAAGACCAGGAGGAGCAGATGCTAGTACATCAGTTTGTGCCCACCTGGAATACCCTGCAATTCAACTGAACTTTCGAAGTGGAAGAAGTAAGCCCTACTACCGCAAAACTCAAGGCTGATGGTCATGGATCCATCTGCACAGTATCAAGCCCTATGAAGTTGAAGCACTGCACATACCCCCATGTGAAGCAAGTACCCACAGTGAAGCAAGTGCCCACAGTGAAGCAAGTGCCCACAGTGAAGCAAGAGAAGAGCGACAAAGGATGACAACACAATCGATGGCCAAGAACCTGGATAAAGAAAGCGAAATATTTTTAGATTAGGGTTAACTTGTGGATTCATTCATTTGCAGTAATCGTGGAAAGTTTTAACTTGAGTAGGATTCTAGGAACAACATGAGAAAAGTTCAAGCTTTGACATCTTCTAATTTTCATCTATGATACCTTTTATTACATTGGTATTTACATGCTTAGTTATTCTTTTGTCTTACATTTCTAAAACATATCCAGCTTTGATCCGAATAAACGTAGATATTGTCGCATTTTTGGAGAACCCCAAAAATAGTTGGATTGTTTGGAGAGTGATCATCGAAACAATACTCCAATTTCTGATATAGAACTGATTAAAATGGAGGTGTCACATTTGAATATTAACAAAATGGAGAAGCTTCAACAGGTAAGCGATTCATTGCCTTCTAAGAAATCAACACTCTTCCACGTAATATTAATTGTAATCTCCATCTGTATAATGATCTGTGTTTTCTTTCTTATTATAATGGCCTTTAGAAATGTTATAAAATATGATAGCATAATGAATGATACAGAAAAATCTGCTATTGTCCCTGCCAAAGATATAATGGCCATATTTCATAATATAACATTGCATCTGTTTCGATCTAAAAGGATTAACAAACTATAAACTCGTATTTAGGTAATGCGGTACACTTAAAGAATAACATATGGTACCAGCACATAAAAGATGTCAAATGGAAACTGCTATGTATGCTCATTAATACCATACGCCATAAGCACGACAAGAACTTTTATTGCAAGAGAAATGTCACCATATGATGCCATATGCCTCAGTCATCTAGCAGCATGCACAACCAGAGAACAATTTGAAGGAAAATGGGCCATGTTACGATGGCAAACAAAAGCAGCATTCCTATATGAAGATACCTATGTGAAGACAAGTATGATGGAAAATGGATTAGGATAGACAACCAAGAAATTCATGTATCTAACCCAGATAAGAGAATGAATAAGGGTCATCTAGATGGATAGGTTGAATTGCTCAGACACCATTTAAAAACCAGGAGAGCCAAGATGTGGAGAAAGACCTCAGCTAGTGGTATCTGGAGTTGTTCACACTAGTACTGGATGGGAAGAAGGGCCATTGGCCTGCCCTGCACATCTATTGAAGGAAGAATCACCCAGTATAATGAAACTAGTGAGTGAAACATGTGTGGAATCAAGGGCCAAGTACCCAAAGTTACTCACATGGGTCGAAAGTGAAGCAGGACCAGTTTCTATAATACCCCTAAGAAATGGAACAACATGCTTCAGGAACAATGGTATGATCCTGGTTGGGACGAAGCATATAATTGAAGTCCCAGGAATCGATAGAGGAACTGCAGTGTTAATATACCCGCATTGGTGATCTCACAAAGTGATCTCCATATTGACGAGTTTCCAAAAATAGATGAGCATTTAAGAAAGAGGAGATTGACTGAATTTCGCTGATTGGGAAGCAATTATTTCTCAGCAAAATCGTTGGAGTCGTATGACAATATTCCAGTTGAGCATATATTGTTCGGCAGGACAGCAATGATAATGATATCTATATTCTTGCCAGGACTTCAAACTGCAGTAAATGCTAAATGGCACCAGTTCACTAGATGGGAGCTGTTGCAGACAATCAAATCAACAATAAAAGGATTTAATGCAATTAGAGAAGAATTGAGAGCCATTCAGCTGATGACTCTCCAGAATCAGTATGTCCTGGATTTGATTATAGCAATGGAAGGAGGCGTGTGCGCCAGGGTCAAACCCTCTTGCTGTATGTATATACCTTCTCATGATGCCGAGAATGGATCCTTAACTGAAGCAATAAATACATTAACCGATCTGCACATGAAGATGGTGGAGGAAGTAGAGGAAATAGAAGAAGACGATTGGTTTACATCTCTGTTTTCATGGATTCCAACTTGGCTAGCAAATGCTTGCAAGATGCTTGGAGCAATACTAGTGTTCGTATTGCTAGGATTCTGTCTCATAAGTATCATTGTGCAACAATGTAAGAAGACAGCTAAGGAACCTATTGGAATGAAGATAATGGTTGATGTTAACTCTGGAACAACTCTGGAACAATTGAGCAAACTGAAGACAGCATCCGAGAGCACATCAAGAAAATTACCCTTGCACCTCCAGGAGAAGCACTAAGAGAAACATGTACTCCATGAAGTAGTACTTACTAACACAAAGAACAATGAAGTGACTCACTGGTCAATAATTGTTAATACTCTGAAATGCAAGGTAGAAATAATATTTATTATCCAGGACTGGATGGCAAATAGGCAGTCAGGGATGATGGAAGGTGCCAGAGGGTCAGCAGAAAGTTTGAAAAAGAGCTGTGGGTCGTCTGCATAGCACTGGAAGTTGGGGAGAATGAGGAGATGAGGAGTGCCTGCTGAGTAAGGTAGATGTTTTGAGGATGCACCCAGTTCTATTGAACTCATTTGGTATACACTGTGTTCTCCACTAACGGATGTATATGGGGTCTACTTTACATTAGCCCTAGCCCCAGCAGAGAATGTTAACATTAATTGAATGTCACACTCTTTCCAACATTTCTCGATCCCCGTCAGAGGAACACAGTTTTACCATAATCTCCCTCTCACAAAAGCTGTGACTCTCAAGAGCTTGCCTCAGCTGCTCATTGATATCAGCAGACTCTGTGTTTAACTGGCGCATATACAGAAGGAACCAGGCACACATATATCATAATGCGACTGAATTCCTAAACAGATCTGCCATTCTTCATTTCGTGCACGTCCCTGAAGTCATTTCATGCGGGGTCATCAGTTTAAAAACGTGCCGACATGTTTTACCTGTTCCTAACAGCAAGGGAGTATTTGTGAATGTGTGGCAGTTTTAGTGATGAGAAGGTGGGGCTGGCTTGTGTCATTGGAAATACCAATAGATTACACATGTCCATGATGTTACATTATGGCGTGTGTCATGCAGAAATGATGATGTCATCAAGATGGCTACTAACCCAGTTTGTTAATTCTTTACTAGGTCCAATATTTATGGGCAGATTTAAAGGTCTCCTTTGAAAGGTGTTTTCGGGACTAAAAAAGAGGTCCTAACAACATGCACTCGGAAGTTAATGCTGTCTCATAAATGCCCATATTTATATTCACTGACAAATCTTTAGTTAAGGTGCAGTTTTAATGCAACAAAAAGTTCAGCGGATGTGGGAAATCATGACCAGCTTAACTCAATGCGCTCACGTTGATGTCCCCCATAATGCTATGTCTCCAATACTGCCATTTGATACATCATTGTAAATCCCTTCTCTTATAATATGTATATGCTCATGGGCTTTGCAATGGGAACACGCCAAGTTAAGCTGGTCATGACCCCAGATTCGCTGAATTTCCAGGGGTTTGTTGCTTTGATCTGCTCAACTTAACTGCACCTTAACTAAAGTTCTTTCTGTGAATTTCAAGGGTTTTGTTATACCATTGTTTTTTACAGGCCACTAACCATGGCCAGTGGCCATGGCCTTTGGCATGTTCTCAGTACATGTTCCCCCAATATACTTCTTTTGGCCCCACTAGGTGGCCACAGCCTTTGGCTGTGACCAATATACATGTATTTTGTGTCCAACGGCCAGAGCCTTCAGCCCTGTCCATTGCGCATGGTCTTTGGGTCGTGCCCACTCTAGCCATGGTCTTCGGCAGTGGCCGGTGCACATATTCCCCCAATATGTTTCTTCTGGACTTAATAGGTGGCCAGTATACATGTCTTAGGGGCCCACTAGCCAGGGCCTTGGCCGTGCCCATTATATATTTTAAAACACTACCGAGCCACTAGCTATGGCCCACCAACTCACTGTAGCTGTAAAATGATATTTTTTTGTATACCTTTTGTGACTCTCTCTTGTTTTAAAACCTTTTTCCCCATGACTGAATACCCTATCATCATGGCAGAAACCGTTACCAAAACCACTTCACTTCACTGCAAAAATAATGTTGTAATATGGATTGGGGTAAAACCTAAGTGCATTCACTACATTTTTAGCACTGATGCAAATGATAACTCATCTGGCCCTAGACATACTAGTACTTTAAGTATTATGAAAAATAATTTAAAAGACATAAATCCTCATTGCAAACATGTTGTAATCGAAAAAATGTAAACAAAATAAATGATTGTGGGTAGTATAGAAATACTCATAAAAACTGCCATTGTTCTGGGCAAATCAGTCTTGGTGATGCCACCAACGCAAGCCGTCTAGTCGGAACTGCTATGCCATGTTCACTCGGCATGGAGACACAAGCAAATCCAGACATGCTTTGGCATTGTTGGGCCTCATTGATGAGGTGCCGCTGGGTTCCCAACGGCGCAGTAAGCAAAGGACCCACATCAGGGAATACCCTCTATGACTTAAATAGGCCAACTATATCCAACAAATGTGCTAGGTGGAAGGTTTTGAATTAATCATAAGCACTGGCATTTCCTTGAGCAAGCTCCACGCCATTATGTGTTTGCCTCTGGCGCAATTGCAGAAGAGAACCAGCCATGCGCAAATCAGTTTTGGTACCTTAGCAAAGGGATCACAAAACATGTAACTTTCTTTGCAAGTAGACCCTGCCCAAATATACTATAGGCCAAATTTGGAACGTGTGAAAATCTGCTGGGGACCATTTGAATTATTTTTAAAGTTTAAATGTTAAACCTCCCTAAAAGGTTGACACGACTTTTAATGACATTTTTGTATTTGTAATTTACCATTTTGTGTCCATATGTTTCTTTTACTTTCTAGGGACTTGCACAAGTTTCCGCTGAACGTGCAGCTGGAATTGGGAGCACACACATCTACTCAGGTAGCATGTGTGACTCTTTGTAAATCACAATGTGGTTGTAAAATTAGGCTGGTCGCTGCTGCAAGTTGCAAGTGAATCAACATAAAATGTCATTCCAGAGTAACTCAATTTCATACCTAGTTAATCAGTACTAAAGATCACCACAATTATTTCAATTTTATCTCAAGCTATCAATGAAGTCAACGAAATGTTTCTCCTTAGTGTCCCCAGATGATTATGGATGGTAATTATGAAAACAAAAACAATAATGTAACTTTGAGCTGAGTTTGTGGAGGGTAGATTAAGGTGGGGGATGTGACATGCTTGGACTCTGAGCTACGAGGAGCTTTCCTTGCTACCCATTGTTGGAAACTCTTGCTTCAGTGGAAACCCACTGAGTCAGAGGCGGCCCTTCAACACATTTTGCGTGAAACATGCATGCCGTGCACGGAAAGTGAAGTTTGGTGGGAGCAGGCTAAGGTGATGGACGTGACTTACTTGGACTCTGAACTATGAGGAGCTTGCCTTGCTACCAGTTGTCAGAGAGTCTCTTCAGTGGAATCGGCTGGTTTGGAGGTGGCCCTTGAAAACATCCTGGGTGAAGCACGTGCTAAATGCAGTCGGTGGTATGCAGGCTAAGGTGAAGGATGTTACTTTCTTGAAAAATAAAAAAATGGGGCTGAGCCCTAAGAAACTACTTCCACATCTATATTCGAAAGGTCCACAAAATGTATTTTATAACGGCATCTTTATAATTTCAAGAATTGGCAGGCAAACAGTGAGCTAAGTTAGGAAAAATGCACAGACCCCATGCCTATTGAAAGTTTCTAGATTCCCAAAAACGAACTGCCCCTCTGCACCTCAATCCACAGTATGTAATTGTCTTTAATGTTAAAAAAACAGGCAAACTCTTGCTACAAGTTATACAATTGTAATTCTTATACTTAAAAACATAACAGCCGACACATGTTTCGACCAAGTTTGCAAGGTCTTCCTCAGGGCTGTATTGCATTTAGCCATCACCATAGATCACATGTTTACAACAGTATTATGGATACATGTAGGCAATGAGCCAAACATTTGAACAGAGTTACAGTATAAGTCATAATAGCACCCATCCACAGAATGATTTAACCATATTTAGAACACAAATTCGAACACACCCAGTTGTCGCATCAACATGATCCAACAAAAAGGTTTCCCAAAAAATAAATAAATCCCAGGGGAAAGAGAAACGGGGGCGGGTGGGTTTGGAGGGGGATGGAGAAACAAATGGAGAGAAAAAGCAATGTTTTTTAATATACAAATAAACAGAAGGAAAAACCAAAAAAAAAAATGGTGTGCACAGTTGCTTCTGTGAACCATGATATCTCAATTTCCAAAGGTTTCACCAACACCTGCACATTGTGTTATCTCCAATACCATCAAAGTAGGCATGCACCCTATCATTCTGCCACAGCACAAGTCGAAAGTGTTACCTGTGCTATTAGTATCTTGAAGTGGAACTATTGTAATCGTATTTCCTTGTAAAACCAGTTGAAATTCACTGGCTTGTGTTATAAAGGAATGTATGAGCATACCTTCCAAATTAAAAGTACACCATTTACTAGTCTGTGGGGGATAGGCAGCTTTACCAAACATGATCATACTTTGATCATGAATACACACAAAGGATAAGAACCTTTGACTAAAGACAGTTTGAATAATACTGTGCAAATTTAAAATACTAAGTCTAATTTTGCAATGTATTTGCTTAATGTGATTTCTTTTGTTTATACTTTGAATTGATCTCTGTTTGAACATGTTTTAATCATTTATCTAATTATTTCTGTTTTCATTGTTTATGTTTTCTGAACAACCTATGTGAAAAATCTCTACTGCATTGTCCAGAATTATTATTGTTCACTTTTTTCTGCTTGTATATTGGACATTTTAACCAATTTCCCCCTTTTCTTTCATTAAAAAATGTATGGTCAATTGTTTTGCTCCATTTGTTCTCCTTGGTACTTTCCTATTTTTCTGACTCTTTAGGAGCAGAATACTCGTTGGTTTGGAAAACTAATTATAAAACTGGACCTTAATTTTATGGTCATTTCACAGTGAGAGTTACAACTTTTTTTGTTTACCTTATACTTTGCCCCGAACTCACACTGAACACGCTGGGGGCTCCCCTTTTTTCGTAAAATATAAAGGAATGTATGAGCATGCCTTCCAAATTAAAAATACACCATATACTAGTCTGTGTGGGATTGGTCATGGTTATCCAGTGCACCAATTTTGGAGGGAAATCGACCTTTCAAACCCGTGATTAATCTTTAAAAATAGTGTGTTGACATTTTGCTCACGGAATACAAGTTGTTTTGCACATTTACAGAGAACAGATACTCTGGCCCTCATTACGACCCTGGCGGAAAGCGACTGACCGGAGCGCCACAGCGTAAATAGCGTTTCCGCCATTGTACGAAGGAGCAAAGTGCGGCCCATTCCGACCCATCGGGCACGAGCACCACGCCACGGCGGAAGTGCAAAGTCCGCGATGGCGGAACTGACCCCAAAACGGCCCACACCGCCGCCGTACGGCGCCCTAGGTGCAATACCGCCACCCCTCTTAGCGGTCACCGCAGTGTGCGCCTACCGGAAAGTACGGTGGCCGGAAATATACGGAAACGGAAGTTAAAACATGGGCCCGGAACGGGAAACATCCCGGCGTACACCTATAAAAACACTAAAACCACACAACCACTAAAATCACTACCCTGAAACACACCCCAACCCGTCAACCACCCTAGCGAAACCAAGAAAAATGGGAAAAGTAGCGAAGAAAGCGTGCGACCGCAAGCGGCAGGTCCACTTCTCCCGTGAGGAACTCACCGTGCTAACAGAGACCCTCCAGGAGAATGCTGCCGTCGTCTTCTCCACGCAAATGACCAGAACGGCACTTGCAAACAAGAAGACCATATGGGCTCTTGTGGCACAGCGGGTAAGTGCGGTGGGGACCGCACCCCGCACCCCACAGCAATGCCGCAAGCGATGGGACGACCTGCGGATACGCGTCCGCAGCATACTCTCTGCCAACCGCAACATTGCCACAGCCACCGGGGGAGGTCCTGAATCACCCATCAAGTTGACCCCCTGGGAAGAAATCTGTGCCTCCACCATCGGAATGGAGAGCATAGAGGGAGTCGGAGGGATGGAGAAAGGAGTGCAGACATCCGAAGATTCAGGTAGGTGGGCCAGATAAAACAATGCCAAATCCACACAGTCCATCCATGTGAAGTACCATGCGTCCACATAGTGCAACAGAAACACATGTCCAGGAGAACGTCCACACACATCGGCCTGAAAGCGCACGTCAAAACCCACAATAAATACATAAATAATTAAAAACCCCTAATACACGCACTACACGTGCAGCAGGCACACCCTAACTGCAGGCTGCCAAACAACTGCACCCTCACTCCACACACAAATCAAAGCACCTCCAAGACCCCGACCCAAATCACCCTCAGGTACCACCCCAATGCATGTGATACAATGCCATTCCAATTCCCACTGACCCATCAATAACCCTCGCCCTCCTTTACTCCACCACAGGGTCCGATCCAAACGACGAGCTACAGGACACCCCTACCAGCACACCTGCAAAGAGGGCCAAGACCAACGGCCAGAGACCCTCCACCTCAGCTGCACGCATCAAGACACGGCAGCAGCACAAATCAGGTGGCAGCACAGAGGAGGGAACATCAACAGGCACCCCAGCAGCCAGCATGCCCACAACACCACCACCACAGGTCCCCCCAATGGATGCCACAGAAGGCACTGCCTCTGGTGGCAGCAGCACCATAGGTGACACCCCATTGATGGCAGCATGCTCCGACACAGAAAACGGGGATGTCGAAGTCAGATCCATCCATGACCTGTCCCAATCCCCCTGTCTGTCCCATCCCGTACAACATGAGGATACCACGCAGGGGCACCCACAAGACAACGACTGGCCATCCCCCCCAAGCCCTGTGGCAAGGCAACATGAGGACAACAGCCCCTCTGTGACACCCCCGCAAATGGGCATGGCCCAGCAGAGGCAACAGTCCCTCGACAAGTTAATCGTCCAACAGCAGCAAATGGCCACACTCCTCAAGGACCATGCCGATGAATGTGGGGGCACCAAGGCAGACATAGAAACATCAACAGAGACACTTAGGGCAGAAATGGAGAGAGGTACAGAGACGCTAAGGGCACAAATTGAGAGTAGCACCGAGAGCCTGAGAGTCCAAATGGAGAGAAGCACCGAGAGCCTGAGGGGGGAACTGCATGCGACGTCCAAAGACGTATGTGCCGAACTTGCCGCAGTGCGCCGTGTGCTCACTGAGCTCTCGCAAACCCTTAGGGACATGCATGGACGTGAGCAAGCAGACACATCATCCGTTGCAAGTTCCGTCCAGGGCAGCCCCCAACGTAGATCTGGAAGGAACCTGCGCTCCACAGGCAGGGGTGCCCCTGATACCCGCAGAGGGGGCATGCAATAGCGACAGCCCACTGACAATGAGCATCTTTGGACACTGGTGTTCGGGGGGGAGGTAGGAGGGTGGAGGGGGTGTGTTGGGCTCACTTGGGTGGCGGGTCGATAGGGTGTTCAACATGATATCACATATGCCATAAAAAGTGCACGATCAACCAATGAGAAGTGTGGACATTGATCTTTGTGTACTAGGCCATCATAGGCGTACAGTCCATATTGTGCATGTCCCAGACACACGCAGTGCCACGAGTCCCGTGTCCATGTATCAGCCACCAGGCGTGAGTGCTAGAAGCATACATCAATGAGATGCTGACGAATGTCACGGGCCTCCGGTGCCTCGCAGACTCCATGAGGTGCTGCCACATCCCCACCCTCATCATGACCATCATCAGGTGCTTGCAGTTCAGCGTCAGGGGGCATGGGCACATTTCTACGTACGCACATGTTGTGGAGCATGACACATGCCATCACCATCTTTGCAACCTTCTCATGGCGGTACAGGAGTGCCCCGCCAGACCTGCTGAGGCAGCGGAAACGGGTCTTCAGTAGGCCGAATGCCTGTTCAATGACTACACGGGTACGTGAGTGGGCATGGTTGTAGTCCTCCTCATGCTGGTTCCGTGGGTTCCGGACTGGTGTGAGGAGCCATCTCTTCAGTGGATATCCAGCATCACCTGTATGTGGACGAGAAACGTATGATGTGGAATGCCATTGATACGTACGCACACCCCCCCCCCCTTCCTGGCAGGTCATTGCCAATTCACATACCCCACATCATCATGCATGTAATGAGACTCACCGAGTAGCCAGGATCTGTTCCCTGCGTGTCGCTCCATGTAGCGTGGTATTGTAGAGTTCCTCAAGACCATAGAATCATGGGTTGATCCAGGGAATCGGGCACAACAATGTGTAATGATCCTGTTGGAGTCACACACCATCTGTACATTCAGGGAATGAAATTGTTTTCGGTTGCGGTACTGGGCCTCCATGGCATGTGGGACGACCAATTCAACATGGGTGCAGTCGATGGCACCAATGCAACCCGGTATGCCGGCAAGTGCACGGAATCCCACTTTTGTGTTGGTTATTTCCTGCTCCGAGCGTGGTAGAGAGATGTAGTCGTCTGCGTGCTTCAGGAGGGCATCGAGCACTTGCAATAGTGTCCGTGAGAACAGTGGCTGAGAAATGCCATGCAACTGTCCGACTGTGTGCTGGTAGGTGCCTGTGGCCAGGAAGTGGAGTACAGACACCACCTTCAGTAGGGGTGGGATGGCGGTTGGGCTATCTATCATGCTGACAAGGTCAGCCTGTGTCATGTCCACAATGGCGGTTATGGTGTCCCGGTCCAGACGGTAGAGGGTGTGGATCTGCTCATCAGTGAGGTTGAACGGATGTGCTCGGAGGCGTGGAATTGCGGGCTGCCTGCGTGGTGGTAGTGGCTGTGCTGGTGGGCCTTGCTGGCCCTGCCTTAGCCTCCTCCTCCTCCTGCGTCTCCTCCGTGCGGCTGGTTGTAGTTGGTGTTCGTCTACTTCTTGGAGTCGGAGCACTTGCAGTGCTATCAGGTCCCCCAGGGCCAACATCGCGAGTCCTGCCGGTAGCATTTCGGTGTGGTTGTGGGAGGAGACTGGCTGTGCAATTTATGTGTTTTCAGGCTGTATGGCCTCCACCTGTGGTGATTGATTCCACCTGTGCAAACTGCTCTCCCCTTTGGCCGAGCACGTCCCGCGCACAACGCTGCAAATCGGGGAATTGTATCTTGCTATTGCAATCATGTATTTGTACCCGATGGCCGTGTAAGATTGGTTGATATGTTCATTGTGCTGTGGTCCCATTGTTTCACATACTATCTGTGCAGTCGCGAACAGACTTGTGAGGGGTCAGTGGGACGTAGTACTCGAGTAACGGTGGGCCCTCATGCATCACTGTACCGAGTTGCAACGACGGGCGGGGCGTCCCATTCGTGGGTGAAGGCAGTTGCCATTTTCACACACAGCCGCACTCGATGGAATAATTAGTGATTTCAAACGGCCACAGATGCCTTTTCGACGTGATGTTGCAAATGAGGAATTCGAAGGGCGGCGCTTTCGGTTTCCAGCTAGCGGCGAGGAGATGCCCACAGGTCTGACTGCAAATGTAACGTTCTATTGTTCTATGTCCTTGAGACAGGGCCCATGGCGAGGGAGCAATGATTGATATGAATAGTTTGGGATGCGCAATAGCTACGTGGGCGATGAGGCCGTCCGTTCCCAAATACATGTTACTTCACAACACTGGAATTACGGGCTGGGGCACTGTGGATTTAGCAGGCTGCATAACGCACAGACTCAATGGATGTTTCTAATGTTATGTGAGTAATTATTCAGGCATTTTGATCCCGGGATGAGGGAATGATGGATGGATGCATGGGCAGGTGATTTGATACAGAGTTTGCCATGTACAGGGCTTCTTGGGATCTATCCGCCTCCCCTACGCTATGTGATGCAGGGCTGCCATAGTGGGACCATCGTCCATCTGGCCTTGTTGAGCCCTCCCTGTCTCGAGGCGCCCTCAGACACTCGTTTCTGATGGTGTTTGCACCTCGATATGGATGGTTATGAGTCGCAAGTGGTTTTGGGGTGGTGATGTTCCTTTGGAGTGGGCTAGCATGCATATGGCTGTGGATTTCGTGTGATCATTGAAGTGAGTTGTTGGTATGTAGTTCTGATGGCCATTCTGTTCTTTTTCTTTTCTTTTGGTTGACAGGTATCTCCTCCCCTTTTGCCACTGCCATCTGTATGCCACTCCTGCAGATGGATTTTACTCCCGACACCTGCTGCTTCGTGTTAATCAGTGGAGCAGCATTACGATCTTATGGGACGATCGCCAATGGGCCACATGCCCTTACGCAGTACTGGTGGCTCGGAGCAACATTTCGGCCTTTCAGCTGGACTAGTGCCTCCCCATTGGGACGGCCCTGCGGTTCTGTGCGCTTCCATGTTGCCTTTTCGTACGTGAATGTGGCTCTGTGTACCATGGGGGAACAGGGCGACACACAGGTAGTGGCTGGTCATTTCTTGCGGAAGCAGCCCACAATGGTGATTAGTGTTTTGGAGTTCATGGCCTGATGGCTGTATGGGCTTGGTGATTTTGATGTGCATAAAATTTCTATTCTGATTTGGCCCGTGCAGCGTTTTTCTTTGCAAGTGATGTGGCATATGCCTATTTGGGGGGCGATGTATTGTGAGGAGATCTGCATTGGGTTCCAGCTTCGAGGTTTAGTTGCGTGGTACTGTGCTGTGCGCGTTTGCCTACGAAGCCCAGTGAGGTCAGGGATGGGGGCTGCCAATATGCCAGTTTGAATGTTGTCATGCTCAGGGGCGGGGGATTGGGTTTTGTGTAACAGATGCCGGTCAGCCAGGTGGACTGGTGGAATGATGTGGTTTTCGGAATATTGCTGGTCACAGGTGCCTGTGTTTGCGTGCGTTTCTTGGTGGGGGACTGTGGTCATGTCCATTGGGATGGCTTCTGTATTCGTGCCATCTGTGCCCTGCAGCTCCCATTGGCCCCTCTTGTGTTTCTTTTGTTCGTTGGCATGCATGGGTGACTTGTACATTTCAATGGTTGCATTGTGGCTTCATTGCACCTACGGGGAGTTGTACTTTGTGGGCAGGGAGCGGTGTACAGGCACTCAGTGGGGCCGTTTACGGTTGATTCGCGATGCCGTACTTCTCGCCATGGCGGAATGGTACATTACGCCGTGCCTGATGGCGTTAGGTACATGTCCGCTAGGGTCGGAATTGGCGTACCGTTGCACCATGGTGGTGTTTGCGGTTTGGCATGGCGCGCGCGCGCGTGCTTGGTGCAGTTAGCGTTGGCGTTCACTACGGTGTCGCTAATGGCATCGTACTTTGCGGTGACGGGTCATAGTCGCACCGAGCGCTATTCGATGGCGGTATTGCATTTCCGCCATCGTTTTTCGATTTCCGCCAGGGTCGTAATGAGGGCCTCTGTCTGTTAATTTTAAAGACTACCAAATCATACTGTTTCCGGAAAGATGGCTTGGGGATTGCTGCTATATTGACAGATATACTACGTAAGGCAGCCTGCCTTAAAGGGCTCTGAAGGCAGTCCATTTGGAGGGTTGATGAGAGCTTTCAGTAATTAGCGTCCTCACCACACCCACACAATGAAACCCCGAGACTTTTGGCTTTAATTATAACGAGCACTGAAATGGGTTGGCTAAATAAGCCTCTTATTATTAACATCTATCACAACCCACGTGCCCCTTTCTGTACAAAACTCGTGGGGACTCTAAACAGCATCCTTTTCAGTTAGTGCGAGAACAATGACAATGAAAATGTCATTGTTGCAGGGGACTTCTGGCCTCTGTGACAAATTCACAAACATTTTGCAGTGTTCCTCTTCTCTCTCCATTGGCGGTATGTTCCATATTTTGGAAGAGTGGAATTTACACATACTTAACGGTAAAGTCTTGTGTGATATTCACTTGAACTGTACTTGGCCAAGAGCCGTATCATCATCTATCATAGACTATGTTTGTGTTTCTAATCCGATTCCTCTAAGAGTGACCATAACATGCTGTCCTGCACTCTACGAGTTGCGTTAGAAGGAGGCACTGGAGAGATGGGTATACCTGAGATTGGGATTCCTGCTGCAGGACATCGTTTGAGGCGGATTCCGAAAAATATGAACACCTTTAATGCAAATATGGCTGAGTTGGTAGGAGGTTCACATTTTGATTGTAAACAACTTATTTTCTCTCCCTTGGAGTTTCCATGCACACGTTTTATATTGCAAAAAAAAAAGCATTATCGAAGCTTTTACCAGTATATGGCCTAAAAGTTCTAATAGTCATAAACATCTTGCAGACATGGAAATTGCCAAGGAAAAGAGGGAATAACGCCGAAAGTTGCACGCTCTCATAAAAAGAGATTGTGGCACTACATCTCATAAGTTGAAACAACATGATAGTAAATGGTTAAGTTACGCAAATTTACTATGATCAGAGGGATAGTGAGCAAATGCTTCGTACTGAAGTTCAACTTCAGACCCACTCCTTCAGGAACCTAGTGAATGGCCAATTTATGTCTCAACAAATGTTGCAGCTGAACCCAATTACTGTATTCTGTTTGGATTGACCAATATGCTCAATTATATTCTTTGAAAAAGATTGTGGTTTCCCATATTACTTTTGAAAAGCCTGTAACAGCTTAGTATCTACCTTTTACCTTTGATATTTATATTGATATTGATATTTTATTTGTATCGCACTCCTACACAAGTGTTTCAGAGGGTACAAGGCAAGGCAAAGGTGAACAAGGGAGAACAAAAACAACAATCTTACTAGTCCCAGTGATATTGAGAATGCGCAAGTGCTTGGGAGAGGGAAAGGGGAAAAGTGCAAGGATGGAGGGAGAAGAGTTAAGTGCTGAGGAGAGGAAAAACAGATAAATAATGGTTAGAGATACAGACCCCAGTGCAAGGTATTGCCAGGAGGCAGTGCGGGTGGGTGGCAGGGTGAGCAGGTACCTGGGCCCGGAATTCCAAGGGTAAGGCAGGTACACAGTGCCCAGAGAGAGCAGATCAGCAGGGGAGAGGAGGAGTGAAGGCAGAAGCAAAGAGGAAGGTCTTGAGGTGCTTCTAGAACCAGAGATGGATCTCCTCAAGTTTTAGAGTGGGAGGGAGACTGTTCCAGAGGGAAGCCCCAGCCAAAGACAGAGAACTGCCCTCAGCTCATTTCTTTGAAAAACAAGTGACCCTGAGGGAGTTAGAAGGAGAGGAGCGAAGAGCTCGAGTGGGGAGGTATTTAGAGAGGGACAGCTGAAGGTATTTTGGACCCATGCCCAAGAAAGCCTTATGACAATGCAAAGGGTTTTGAATGTAATCCTTGCATTCACTGGGAGCCAGTGGAGAGATTTCAGAGCTGGAGAGATAAGATCTCAGGGCTTGAAGCCAAGGACCAGTCTTGCAGTCCTGTTCTGGATGAGTTGGAAAGGGTGGAGAGTAGAGGCAGGTATATTTAGAAAGAGGCTGTTATAATAGTCCAACCTAGAGAGAACCAGGTATCGGGAGACAGTGATTTTCTGGGGGAAAGAGAGGAAAGGAAGAGTACCTCTAAGGAGGTGCAGTAGGAAGTTTGACTTTTTAGAAACATCAAAGATGTGGGCAGAGAAGGAAAGCGTGAGGATATCTCGTGAGGATATCTTTGCAAAAATTAGCAGGACCAGATGGGTTGCCGAATGTTGTTCTTAAAAACCATCCAACCTTGTGGGCCAATATACTATTCATACTATTTTCTTTGATTATATCACAGAAGGAGATTCCCATCTCATGGCAGCAATCAGCATTAATTCTTCCAATATTTAAACAAGAACTGGCAAAGCCAATAGTTTTGGCATTTTTGGGGGATTTTCAGCATTGTACAAGTGATTTTTTAGATTGTTTTGTTTAACTTTTTATTAAGGTACTATTTATTTTTATTTAGTACATTTGAAACAAATACAATCAGCCTGACTCAGCATGTCCTCAAGCAAGTGAAGACAGCCCATTGATACAGGTGTATGACAAACTACTGTGCCCTTACAACCCCCGGGACAGGAAATCTCCTACATGACCCGGTCCAAACATACCACGCAGCACACAAGCCGAAGCTCCACATCCTGAAACAAAACAAGGTGTGCCACCTGGAAAACTCAGCACAGGATCATACCTACCTAGTCTCTGGGCTTATCCCAGAGACTAAGGGTTTTAATGCTCTTTTCAGGGTCACTGGGAAGAGTGTGGAGTCTCTCAGTTTTCCGGCCATTGATGAAAAAAAACACATGGCTACAACACATCATTAAATTCTTGGAGCAGTTAGATGAAAGGACGGTAGGACATGCTCTTGTCCTACGTGTGTGATGCACAATCAGGAACTGTCTGCAATGCATTCACAATGAAACTGACAATAAACATGCAGAGTCAGTCGCAGCCCTGATCAAGGACCATGGGCTTGATCAAAAAGTCCTCTCCCCTACCCACATCAAAGGAAGGACCCTCGATTGGGTATCTGAACTGAATTGTAATATCAATATTACAGATATTGCTCCTCAAACATGGACTGATCATTATCTAATAACTTTCTCCGCCACACTAGATCTCCTGAGCCCCAAAATCAACTACACGGTTCCTCCTCTCCCAACTAGAAGCAAGAAGGATATGACTGCTGAAAATATTATCCCTCTCCTCCTTCCAACCATATCGGGACTGGAAAGTAACAACCCTGACGCCTTAGTAAATACTTTCAATGATGCTATGATTAAAGCCCTAGACGCTACTGCCCCATTCAAACTGCGCAAAGCAAAACAGGAAGCCCACCTAAATGCCTGGTTTACGCCCCACCTCAAATCTCTAAGACTACAAAAAAGAAAACTCCAATCTATCTGGCGCCACTCACCCACTGAAAGTAACAAAAATACTCTTACTGAATTTGCCAAAGCCTACAAAAAAGAAATAATCAAAATTAAGAAGAACACCTTCAACGATAGGATTGAGAAAGCTAACTCTAATACTAAAGAGCTATTCGCCATCCTCCGCGAATTGGAATCCCCCATTCAACCCATAGACAATGCCCCCAAAAACAAAATCTGGTGTACCAACATCCAAACTGCCTTCTCTAACAAAATGTCCTTGCTCCAAAGCAAAATTGCAAAAAAAAAGGCCACACTGTTACCCTCTGACCAACAAATACCCCAACCTCAGGAGAAGAAGTCTACCGCACCCTTCAGATTCAAGACTATCTCCATAATTGACACAGAAAAAATAATATTGTCCCTCAAACCATCCAACTGCAAGGGCGACTCCTGCCCTGCACAAATAATAAAGGACGCAGCTAGGGACTTAGCCCCCTTCATCACCAAGCTCATAAACTCCTCCTTTAAATCCAACACAGTACCTACCAACCTCAAAATATCATGGGTCCTCCCACTACTGAAAAAACAAACCTTAGACCCCACTATCCCTACCAACTACAGACCCATCACCACTGTGCCGTTTCTACTTAAGATCTTAGACAGAGCCGCTTACATACAAATCCAGGACTACCTGGAAGCCAACCACCTGCTTGGTCACGGCAATCTGGCTTCCGCCCACTCCATGGGACAGAAACAGCTCTATTAGACCTCAAGACACAAATTGAGGAACTAAAGGATATTGGAAAAACAGCCCTGCTCCTCTTACTGGACTTGTCGGCAGCGTTTGACTTGGTAGACCATGCAGTCCTATGCAACCACCTCGAATCTGCCGCCAACTTCACTGGAGATGCCATTGCTTGGGTCCAATCCTTCTTAGCTAATCGCACTATGCAAGTCTTCTCCACCTCCGACTCGGCTGACCCTATCAAAATAACTTGTGGTGTCCCACAAAGATCTTGTGTCTCCCCCACCATGTATAACATCTTCACCAAGCCTTTGTTTGACAAGTTGGACAGACTGGGTGTCACCTACACGAACTACGCATATGACACCCAGATCCTCATACCGCTTTCGGGCGACCATGAGACAGACTCAGCCTTGGTGAACAAGATATACACCCTCATTCAGGCATGGATGGCCTCACATGGCCTCTGCCTGAATGACGATAAAACCGAGATACTAATCCTAGGCTCCGAAGCTAATATCCAAAAACTAGGCCCAAACTACACATCCTTCAGCATTGATAACAACCCTATCAAAGTGATGCCTGTGGTTAAAACCCTTGGATTCTATCTGGACTCCTCCCTCACTCTCAAGAAGCAGGTCAACTCTCTCGCCTCCTCTACCACCTACATCTGCAAACTCATCCGCGCAGCCAGACCGTACCTCTTCAGCTCTAGCTGCATCACTCTAGCTAATGCTCTCATCATGTCTAGGCTAGACTACTGTAATGCCCTGTACTCAGGAGCTAACAAATACATCACAGACAAAATTCAAAGACTGCAGAACAATGCCTTGAGAGCAGCACTAAACATCCCCCATAGAGAGCACGTCACCAAATTCAGGAAAGAGGTTAATTGGCTAAAAATAACGGACAGAATCTTACTCAAAACAGCTTCCATCACCTCTAAATGTCTGAACAACCTAGCCCCCCCGTATCTTATGGAAAAAATTACGAGGAAAACCTCCACGCGACCCATGAGATCGGCCAATACCTTTAAATTAGAAACTCCCCGGTTTAAGCGATCAACCGCGGGAGGAACTAGCTTCCCAGTCAAAGCTGCTCACTGTTGGAACAAGTTACCTCTCGACCTTAGAACTGAACAACCGTACCCTAAATTTAGACACAAAATAATTAACTGGCTGCGGGCCAATGACACATAACCTGACTAACACCCCTACAAGTATATGATACCTAACCAATGACACATAACCTGACTAACACCCACCTACAAGTATATGATACCTAGCTTTATAGTTTGACCTATAAACTTAATCATATATTCAGCTACTGGACAGTCTTGCTAGAATGCTTTATACTCCTTTAAGCTATGTCTTGTACGTGCACACATGTTTGCATATTTTACTGTATATATTTCTTTTTACCTTGTGTTCGGTATACTCATGCCAAATATTGTATTACTGTATATATTTCTTTTTGCCTTTTGTTCGCCATATTCATGCCAAATATTGTAACAAGCTTAAGTCTTCATGTACATTGCTGCGCCCGGTTACCCAAGGGTTTGGTGCGCATTACCAAATAAATAAACAAACAAAACAAACAAACAAACATGAATGATGTCACTAAAATTGGGTTTCTTAGGCAAAAGGCACTTTTTGATCGTTACTCTCTAAGAGCTATGGAACTATGGAGGAAAAGTCGAAAATCTGGACCCGAGCTAGCAGGTGGCTGTGCATGACAGACAGGGGTGGACTGGCTTATACAGAACTCTGGAGATTTTATGATAGGCCTCTTTTGTGTGGTATTTCCAAATGTTCTCATAGGAAAGGGGTTGGAATTGCTGAACATGTGTAATATGGGGCCACTTTGTACATTATTTCCAGGGCCTCTTTTCGGTTCCCAGTCCGCCCCGGATGACAGCCATTTCATGGTGATCTACAGTCAAGTCATGTGGATTTTGAGACGCTACTCCATAGTTTGAATGGTGTGGTTAACTTTTTTACTTCCATTGAACTACTATATTTGTGACCCTTATGTGTATGGTGCTATGTGGAGGAAGTGAATGCAGTGGCAGGTGTGCTTGTGTGGTTTGTACTCGCCAAGCTTCATTTTACTTTCCTATTGGTGTTTTCCTATTTTAAGCTTTTTTTCCTGTGGGGTAGGGTAATCTGCATTCTTGTTATTGCATGTGGCTTTAAGGTTCTGCAGTGATGGCATGCATGATGAGTGTATTTGTCTAATATGTGGGCGTGGCATTCCCACGAAGTAGATCTCAAGGTTTTTCAATTTGGAATGTAGTCAGGTATGGCATGACACACCTTGCACGTGGAGAATGAACCGCCTGCAGCCGCCGTGTTGCCATGTCCGCTTATCATATTTGCAGGTCGCTTGCTGCGGTTTTTGTCCGCTTGTCTGACCATCTGTGCGCATAATTGGGCTTGTTTACATATTGTCCATTACACGTCGCCGGCTTCACGGACTGTCCTGTAATAGGCTGTTCAGAGCCCTTTATGACCAATTAATTACACCAGGGGCTTGGCAATCCTGCCTTTGTGTTTTGAGTCGGCAGCCGGGTTTTCTGGCTCTGAGCAGCTGAGCTGGACCCCGCGTGCACGTGGAGAATGAACGGGTTTGCAGGGGCTTGGCAATGCTGCCTTTGCTCCCCGAGTCGGCAGCCGTGTTTTCTGGCTCTGAGCAGCTGAGCTGGACCCCGTGTGCACGTGGAGAATGAACGGCTTGCAAGGTGCTTGGCAATGCTGCCTGGCAATGCTGCCCTTGTTTCTCGAGTCGGCAGTCGTGTTTAATGGCTCTGAACAGCAGAGCTGGACCCTGCGTGCCCATCGCACAAGCGGCTGGTAATGAGCCTCTGCGCTCTTCTGCCAAGTGTCACTGCAGGTTTTTGGACACCAGTCACCGCTGACGCAGCCCCTCACGCATTTGTTTTTAATAATTAACTGTATTGCCAAGAGTTTGCAACCTTTGGGTCCCTAAATGTTTGGGACTACAACTCCCATAAAGCACAGTCAAGTAATTAGTGTCAAAGGATCATGGGAGTTGTAGTCTAAAACTGTGGAGAGCCACAGGTTGCATGACCCAGAATAAGTGCATGTGTGCAACTGCTTAAAGTTCAAAACGTCCATGCGCACATTCAAACATTTGCACGTTCTATTTGCTCGTCCTGTTTCTTTCTTTTAGCCTGAAAGTGACACCACAGGTATGAATGGGCCATGACTATCACTGTTAAAAGCAGCCTTTCTACATGCTGGCCACACTATTGATTTCCATATGGGCATCTTCCACTTTAATAGAAAAAGAAAAGTAATTTCCTAAGGTAAAAAATGTTGAACTAGATTTCTTTCAAATGTGTTTCTTTTTTTGGCGGACTACCACACAAACACATATGCCATTTTGACGTTGAGAAACACAGAAAAACCATCACACGAGGCATGCAGAGAAACAGGGGTTTGTTTCAGAAGTTAATTTTTTGACGCTGCCTTCATCTCACTGATTTATTATATTAACTGCAAAAGGTCAATTGTGTCATCGGCACTGCCTCGCTAACCACGATAAAAAGGCAATGCAATTGCAGTTCTTAAAGGATAGTTCCGGGACTTTTTTTTATTGTTCCTACGGTTCGGCCACGTGTTTTTAAGCATAAATCGGTAGATCGTAGAAAACTTTCCTATGGACCTTACCCGACTTTTCGTCCATTAACGCACTCGAAATCAGCCGCCATTTTGTGATAATCCTATCATTTCCCCCCATCGACCTGGCTCACCTGCGTTTGCGGCACTAAATCAAATCCCCCGCCCCTGAGCCTGACATCAGCAGACGCGTACTGCCCATTTCCCAACGCCAAAGCACGTTTCGTGTCAACAATCGCTGCGCCTCAGCTAATGAAGTGTCGCCATGAAATGGCAGGACGCCTCTTTCCTCAATAAGTATAAACACACCGTTTCACAACACACAGCAGCAGATTTTCGATTCCATTACTCTCTCTGTGTTACTTTGAGTATTCTGTGACTCGTTTCTGTGCTCTGGTCAGCTACCTTCGCCGCTTCTAGGCCTTGTGAACACCTGTACCATCTCTGTAAATTATTTACTTTCTTTACCACACAATGGCTACAATAATGCCGTATATGTACGAGCCCGAGTACACCGAGGAGGAACTACTGGAAAGGCAAGCACGCGAAAACGATGGGGATTCGGACGGCAGTTGGGAGGACCAGTCAACGGATGAAGAGCCTGGACCATGTCGCATGGACGGCGTCTCCACCTGGTGCACGTGCAATCGGTGCGAGCTAATGCCAACTGAGGAGGAGAACTGCTGCTGCCTTGAAAATTCCGGGTGCTTGGCCTACATTTCGGAAGGCGAGCCAAGTCCGCAATGCATCACCGAGCTGCCAGAGTTCAGGGAAGCCTGCCTCTCACGGACCGTGTTGAGGATGATGATGGTGCTTATGCACGAACTTCGCGGCACTGTTCGTCCGCGTAATCCGAGTAACGAGTAAGTATACTCTGGTTGTGATGTCAGTGATGCCACTACTATTTCATGGTCGTCTCCCACATATAAAATTACATCTACATATCATTCGAACGCATGTAAATTGGTTCCATATTGTGCATTTTCTAGATAGAATTTTTTTCAAAGCAGAATGACATTTTTTACCTGAATCGACATTGATAAGAAAGTTTTGTCATTTTAATACAGTTTGCATCTTTCTTTTTCACAGGTGGTACAGGCTGGTGACCTATCGTTGCTTCACTTGGTGGCTTCACGGGAGGCTCGGACACCGCGTTCGGAGAGTAATACCTGCATGTGCGGTACTTGCCATTAGACAACATTTCCCCAGCGACAGTGGACAATACCGCGGATTTTCCCTGGATGTGCTGCAACCGGAACTTTACAATGTGTAATGTTTATTATTTATGTTCAATTGAAATTAAGATCTAAAATAAAACCCAACATACATTTTAACAATGGTTGTTTTGATTTTTTAAATGAATCTAGTGTGTCTCCATTGAATAGTCTTCCTGTGCCTTGTCTTGTCACACCACATGTCTCCGGCCAGCATCCTCCCTCACGCTGGCCGCCCACCTTCAATCCACATAACCGTTGAACCCATATGCAGCAGACACACATATGTTATTTTGCGGGTTGGCATCAAGCCTCCCGGCCTTGCCTCCTCCCCCAAAAATACTTACCACACCACTTTGTTCAAGCGTTGGCAATAAAAGGCCGTTGGATTTTATTGATACAAAACATGGTTATAGGTAAATAATCAATATGGTTGATCATAATAAATCATCCTTTTGGGCACCGGGTACAGAGATGACCCCCTCTGGCCCGTGCCGCCTTGCCACCACAGGCCAGCCTGCTGCTGACTAACTGCCTAGGCATCCAGGGTCTCCAGGGTGAACTGCACCCATATATTCTCCTGGGAGGGTGAGGTATTTATAAACTCACCCCCCTGCCTTCCATGTACTAGATCCTGCAGCCTGCCTCTTACATGCAGTTAGATGGCCTCTCCTTGGTGAGGCCCTGCGGCAAACGAGTCTTGTCTGCACGACCACCGCCCCAATCCACCCCCCGCCCTATCAAAGGCAGTTCGCACTGGGGTACTTGCGCTGGCAAGTGGAGCTGTCAGGGAGCGATAAAGGCCAAGAGGTGCCAAAGACCATGTACACTTCAAAGTGGTCTATAGAGCATGGTTTGTTGTTCCCATGTCTACCTCCAGACCCCGTGTCTCCTGCCAAGCATCCCCCCTCACGCTGGACGCCCCCCTGCAATCCACATAAGTGTGTCTCCATTCACGAGTCTTCCTGTGTCTTGTCTGCACGACCACCGCCCCAATCCACCCCCCCCGCCCTATCAAAGGCAGTTCGCACCGGGGTACTTGCGCTGGCAAGTGGAGCTGTCAGGGAGCGATAAAGGCCAAGAGGTGCCAAAGACCATGTACACTTCAAAGTGGTCTATAGAGCATGGGTTGTTGTTCCCATGTCTACCTCCAGACCCCGTGGCTCCTGCCAAGCATCCCCCCTCACGCTGGACGCCCCCCTGCAAACCGCATAATGCCACGACATATTCACGTCATTCATTCACAAACACACCCCTGTTTCGAATTCTTTATAACCCACTTCATATTTCTAATGAGAACTTCTTTGCGCTTTGCTAGTCAACCCGTGAAGGTGCTGGTTATCTTCTCTTCGTCTCTGTGAACTTCCGTGACCACTTCGAGCAAACTCGTCAGTTTGCAACCTGTGAACTGCTCCCTGTTCTACGACAAGAAACTACTCTGATCCCTGCATCTAACTGTTTGTTCGTCAAGGTAAGGCCATGTACCATAATCATTTTGCGTCCAACGCATTGACGACAACCGTTGATGTCACTCAGATGCTCGAGGTACGTTTCCGGACAGTTCCATTGATGGAGATCATCAGATCTTGCATTCTTGTAGCGTGATTGTTACACACGTTTCTTTCGTTTTTAGCCATTGATATGTCCTTCTGTCGTCGCCCTCCTCTGTGTCTTCTTTTTTCAATATTGTGTTCATTACTAATGAAAGTCCTATGTTTCAGGGAGTCGATGGAGCATTAGTCCAAGAAGAAGGGGGAGCATGCAGTTACGGGTCAGCGCAATGTTCTACAAGAACATCACCCCTAGTAGTTGATGCAGATCTCTGGGTGGTGACACTTCCAACGATCGAGCAAATCGAATCATATTTAGATATCCATTACTTATTTTAGACAACTGATCATTTGTGCAGGTCTATTTAGATGAGCCGTTGACGCCTGCACAAAGTTTATGTTCTTTTTAACAAAATAGAAAACCATAATAATGCAATTACTGTGTTTCAGGGAGTTGCTGAAGCGTCATCATCAATAATATCATCAATGGAAGTCTATGCGGAGCCCGAGGTATGGATCTTGACAGTTCCATCTAACTAGATCAACAATGCGTGAATAATTGTCGTTTGAATGTTCTACACAATGCGTTCATTCGTGTTTTGCTATTGAGATGTACGTGGGTATTGGTCCCCAAGTACATTTTGTGTTTTCAATATTATTATACATACTAATGAAAGTTCTATGTTTCAGGGAGTCGATGGAGCGTCAGTGCGTGATGGATGTGCTTATCATGAAAATATAGTCGTTGCAGCGCAAGAGGAAGTGGAGACATGCACACACGAGTCGGAGCAACAGCGTCCTGATGTTGAAGTTCGAGGCAAGAAAGTTTCAAAGAAAAGAAAGCAAAAGAAGGTTAGTGTCCTGGTCACTATATTATGTTGTTTTTCACTGTTAATAGTTCAATACTGTAAGTTGTGTTTGAACTGAACATCCCTTTTCCAATCTGTCCTCTAGTTGCGAGTGGGTGTACGAACTAGATCTACACAGACAGTGAAGCGAACGAGAGATGTTGCTTGTCAAACCTTTTGGCAGGGACTTGAGACTGGAGATGCATCGTGCCAATGGGAAGAATATGAAGTGATTGACAACGGAGCTATACCACCACCAGCCATTGATAGTGAATGTCCTCCTGGTAGTTCGGATGCAGTCGGAGATCAATTCACAGAATCCACACCCGCAAAAACTAAGACCGCGAGAAAGTTGAAGAAATTGTTTTATTCACCCATCGCCGGAGAAGGAACAGATGTTGCAATGGAAGAGAATGAAGTGGACGACAATGAAACACCATCAATATCACTGAACACAGCGGAAGACGATATCAGAGATTCTACCTTTCATGTGAGTGACATGTCCTCAACGTTACAGGCCGAACCAGCTGGGATGCAGAGTGACAGTATAAGGAAAGAGGCCAAATTCATTGTATTCGATAGTTGTTTGATATTATTATTAGGATGAAATGTGGGCATTCGGTTGGTGGGGAAGTATGTGGGGAGCCATTGATTAATGTGACTCGTGCAATTCGAGGGACTAACCTTAAAATACATGCCACCTGTACAAAATATCATCCTTTCTCATGGTCTGCACAACCCATGCTGGGGCAACTGCTAGCAGGCAATCTACTTTGTGCAGCGGCCGCACTTTTTAGTGGTTCAAGTTTTAAAAAGTTAGAGTATTTCTTTCAGTTTGTGGGAATCCATTTCATTGCGAAAACTCAGTTCTACAAATAACAAATCGATTATCTATTTCCAGCCATTAGCGAAGCTTGGAGAATGGAAAAAATGTCTATTGATAGTACATTCGCGGGCAAACGGTTGAGGCTAGCCGGTGATGGACAGTGCGACAGCCCAGGATTTTCAGCCAAGTACTGCACCTACCACTTTCAGGACATGGAAAGTAAGAAAATTGTGAGTTCGGTGGTCGTGCAGGTGTCACAAAGTACATCCTCAGTGGCCATGGAGAAAGTTGGCTTTGTAGCATCATTGCAAGAACTACAATCGCGGGGAATGGTGATCGACCTGATAGCCACGGACAGACACGTTTCAATTGCCAAGACAATGAGAGAAGAGTACAAAAATATAAATCACCAATTTGACGTATGGCATCTTGCAAAAACAATCAATAAAAAAATGTCGGCTGCAGGTAAAAAAAAAGATATGCAAGGTATTTCACAGTGGTCCAAGTCAATCAGCAACCATCTTTGGTGGAGCTCAAAAACATGTGGAGGGTCGTTGGAAATTCTACTGGAAAAATGGCGGTCAGTAATGCTACACTGTAGCAACGTTCACCGCTGGACCACAAACCAAAATTTCCACAATTGTGACCATGGCCATTTGTCCACAGAGGAGGCACGGAAGAAGAAGTGGTTGATTCCTTCATCACCCACTCACAAAGCCATTGAAAAGATTGTATTTGATAAAACTATAACAAGAGATTTGAGGGGACTCACGGAATTCTGCCACACAGGAGATTTGGAGGTGTTCCACAATATGTGCCTAAAGTACAGGCCAAAACGATTGCATTTTGGCATGGAGGGCATGATAAATCGGACTCTTCTAGCGGTCTTGGCACATAACCATAATGTTGGCCGTCAACAAAGTAGGACGACCGGAACTTTAGGGACGCTTCGCTACAATAAGGCCTTCACTAAAAGAAGTAAACAATGGGTGATCAAACCAGTGTTTCAGGATATGCAATATGAGTTTATTGAGAGACTTATTGTTGATGTCCTAGATAGGCACATACATGGAGTTGTGAACGAACCTGTGCAGGGGACAACTGCATTGCCACCCAACATTGCCTCTGTTCCATGTCCACCTAAAGCAGAGCTCATTGAGAAATACACATCACGGTTTGAATGATTGTAATTTGATTGTCTGTTCTCTCGAGTCTCCTCATGTTGCAGGCCCATTGAATATGTGTATCTATGTAATGTGTAAATAAAAGTGATTGCTCAGTGTACATGCAATGTGTCTCTCCACCGTTGCCCCTCCCTTCACCGTGCAGTTGTGCGAACCACCCGGGTGTCACCTGTGACTTTGCTCTGGAGTCTCCTCATGTCGCAGGCCCATTGAATATGTGTAGCTATGTATTGTGTAAATAAAAGTGATTGCTCAGTGTACATGCAATGTGTCTATCCAACCTTGTTCATTTGCGCATTAAATTAAACCAAACAGTAATATAAATCATTTTTCAAAAAATATAGAATGTCTCCGTATTTATGGTTCTCTGGGGCTGCAAATGCACGCAGACAAAATGCAAAGATGGAGTGTAAATTTCAAGTCCTGTGAGATGGCCTTACACTGAATGTAGCTAACTAGGAATGTGTGCTCGTTCAAAGTGAAGGTCAGCTGCTTTGATTTTTTGCTCGGGTGCCGGAATGGCCCACGACTCAGTATAAGGTTCTATTGTTATTTGACCTTGACAGGCCAGGACCATCCCGAAAGACTTCTTTTTGGGGGTGTGGTGCAATAACGTAAACGATAATGAATATAATTTCAGAAACGAAAGCCATTTAATGTTCGTTCATTAGAAGAAATAACGTCGGCATAGAAGGAGTGGTATTTTGGGGCTGCCCTACGCACAGACACAATGGAAAATGCAAATATAATGTAAGTAACTCTTTAGATGAGTTTATACCGCAATTTAATTACTATACAGTAGCTTTAAAGACGGGTTAAGTTGTACTTGTTCGTTCTATGTGGCATATTGTTTTGTACCGCGCACTATCTTGAGGAGAACCATCTCCTTTTACGGAAGCACGTCAAAACCTTCCTCTTTGCTTCTGCTTTCTCTCTCCCTCTCCCCTGCTACAACTGGTCCACTGTCTGCGACCTCGGTCCTGGGCCCTTCCACTCTCCACCTGCACTGCCTCCCTGTCAATCCCTGCACTGGGGGACTGTCTCAGTATCCTACAGCCCCCCATTCCCAGCACTTGTTCTGCACTTACCTTGCACTCGCCACTAGCTGGCCCTATGTATTTATTATATTATGCTACTTACCTTGTACTCCACTTCCACCCTCCCCTTTCCCTTGCACTTTTACCTTCCCCCTACCCGTGCACTTGCGCAATCTGAATGACACCTGGCCTAGTAGGATCGTTGTCTGTCTTCTCCTTGTTCCCCCCCTCCCTGCCTCGCCACGCCTTGAAAAACTTGTGTATAGGCGCGTTGCAAATGCCATATTATATCATATCAGTGACGAAGTGGTCCACTGGCGCTCAGGCGGCTCTGAAAAAGGCGGAGGAGAGGGGGTGGGTTACTGGAAATGACGTATAATACCCAGTTGCACTGTCCTAGCTATGAAATAATTTCCCGACCTAATATATAAAATGAATAATTTTAATAAAGATCTGATGGTGAGACTAATTTCATTTTTTATGTTTTTAAAACAGGTACATCCTTCATTATTGTATGTGTCACGAGTACCAGACACCGGCGGATGGCTTTTACAACCGCCAGTTGCTTCTCCGCGTGAACAACGTTACCACCCTGACCATTTTATGGGACGATCGCCAAGTACAAGTATGCCCTTATGCGGTACTAATGGCTAGATGCAACATAGATACCGTTGTGGTGGCCTAGTGCCTCGTTGTTGGAACAGCCATGCGATTATCAGTGCGACCGAAGAGCTTATTTTATCGTAAACCAACACCCTGTGTACTGCACACGAACATCGCTTGCCTCAAGACGAACTATTTTGGATCGAGAGCAAAGAAAAATGCAAATCGCTGAATATTCTCTAAACATTTGATGTCAAATAAATGTACTTTACCAAATTTACAATCTTGCGGTTTGATTTAAAAGTACAGTTTCATATTCCGAATTGTGGCGCGCTGTGTTGTGAGCTGATCTGTGTTGGTTTCCGGGTTCTGTGTGGAGTCGCGTAGAAGACGCCTGGGCGCGTTTGCCTACGCAGCACAGTCACGTCACGGATAGAGGCGGGGAATATGAATGTTTTGATAAAGTCTGTTTCAGGGGCGGGGGATATGATTTAGTGCCGCAAATGCAGGTGAGCCAGGTCGATGGGGGGAAATGATAGGATTATCACAAAATGGCGGCTGATTTCGAGTGCGTTAATGGACGAAAAGTCGGGTAAGGTCCATAGGAAAGTTTTCTACGATCTACCGATTTATGCTTAAAAACACATGGCCGAACCGTAGGGACAATAAAAAAAAAGTCCCGGAACTTGCCTTTAATTCTGCACTGCCTTTCTACAGACTAGGCACCTATAAACCTATCTTCCTGTCTGAGAGGATTTCATTCCCATTTTTCAAACGTCATCCTCCAATTAATCCAGCATTATTTATTTATTTATTTATTTATATTTGCATTTATTTCAGCACACAAAGCCATGAGGCATGTAGGCGCTAGTTACAGAGAGTGCATCTTACACTTAGTGAAGTGCTGCAAAAAGTATATCAGATAAGGACAAAATTGGTGTGTATGCAGACTGTTAAAGCCTTACCTCATGGTGCGGGGGCTACATCAGCTGTTCAGACAGGCATGATAGATGAAGTAAGTGGGTGTATGCAGACTGGCAAAGCCTCACCTTATGGTGTGGGGGCTACATCAGACTTTCAGACAGGCATGAGAGACAAAATAGGTGTGTGTATTCAGACAGGCAAATTCTCACCTCAAAGTGTGAGGGCTACATCAAACATGCAGACAGGCATGAGAGACAAAACTGGTGTCTATGAAGACTGGCAAAGCCTCACCTCATGGTGCGGGGGGCTACATCAGACGTGCAGACAGGCACAAGATACAAAAAAGGTGTGCGTATGCACACTGGCAAAGCCTGACCTCATTGTGTGGGGGGCTACATCAGATATGCAGACAGCTAATATCACTAGGGCAAACATTGCCCTGGTGCAAACATGCATCAAAAATGTATTTTTTTGCCCTACGGCAATTTTGCACTGGTGCTAATACCATGCCAAACTGTATTTGTCATGGTGCAGTATTTTCAAAAATAGGGCACACTTTGCCCTAGTGCCAATAGCATGCAATTGTGCACTTGCACCAGTGCAATGTTTCTGTAATCTGGCCCCAGATCTATCATAATAAATGTTCAGTGACTCCATATACCAGGCCAGTCCAATAAGGCCAGTTACTGCCACCTTATGTCAATTATATCCTCACGTGCCAGGTACTATCCTCATATTTTAACAACTGAAGTCTGACATGACAGGTACTTCCATCATGTTCTAAGAACAAATACATGTACATATCAGAGAGAGAGGATATGCCTTTATTAGAATCACTGTTATTAAATCACTGATGAGATAATGCAGATTCAAATTAAAAAGATAGGAACCGGTTTGTCAATGACAATGTATATAGGCACATTTTTTGGCAGATCACACAGACATTGATGAAAAACTATGTTAACATTTTTTTTAAATGATAATTGTTTTTTTATAACGCGCCTAATACCATACCTGAGTTTGGTTTCTAAGCATTGATCGCGGATTCGAAGCTCTGTTGCTCTGCATGGTCTTGCTTCCAAGACAAGTGCATTGCCCCTGTGCTATCCTCTGTCTAATTGACAAGAATGATCCGTGTTTTCCTTTAGCATTAGATTAGTTTGTTCTGTACCGGTTCAGGGTGCTGCCAAATCAGAGCTGTGTCAGTGCTTAATGTGCGGGGGTGTTTCCCAGGGCTCAGCCGTAGCAGTTATTTCCAAGCTCCGGCCCTTATTGTCTTACTCATATTGATTATGAAGTGATGATGGCCAGAGCATCCATCAACCCTAAGGAGCTGGCGCGAGCTGTAGTTAAACCCCAAATGTGTTGACACTGTAGGGAGCAGCTGTGGGTGGTGGCAGCAATGGTGGGGAACTGGCCACCCGCAGTGTCACAAGTGTCCTAGGAACAATCAGGGCCCTGCCACTCATTTTCTCACAGATGAAGCACTGGCTGGGTTTCTTCTCAAGCTCCGAATCATATTTGTGGTGGTTGATCCGCAAAGAAAGCTGTGCCACATACCAGGGCCCAGTGATCCTTTAAACATACAGTACCTTGGCATCACATCATGTTCCGGATCTATGCATGACTCTGCCTGCATTGTATACGCAACCAAGCTGTGCATTATTTTAAGATAAACTGCATTAGCACAGCATATTGAAAGCTTAGCCCTCATGGTGCAAAGCATTTTGAGATGCAACTCAGGACAGTAATTCGCTCGAATGAAATGCAAAGAAGGAAACTCCAACACAAGTTGTAATATATTTGTCTTTGGGTGGCTAGAGGTTATTTGTAGCACGGTCTATGTCTGCATATGTTAACACTTTAAAAGATGGAGTGAGTTAAGATTAAGTCTATGGGGAAGAGTGCATGCAATTAAAACGACGACAACTCCGAGAGTTAACTATGTCTTAAGCATGATTCCCCTGAAGCTTAAAAAATGTTATTTGAAGAAAATGGAAAGCTTGATTCAGTCCTTCCTGTGGGAGGGAAAACAACCGCGTCTAAAACTATGGAAACTACAACTTTCACAAGCATGTGGTGGTCTAGGGGTCCCGGATTTTGAAAATTATCATTTGGCGTCTGGGGCTCGCCACTTGGTGCCTTTCATAGAAGATTCTTATGATGTCTGGACAATGGCGGAATCAAGTAGGTCTTCGCCTCTTTCCCCCAGGGCAATTCTATCAACAGTGGATGGAACGGGATATAAATCATCTCCACTAACAGCGTTTGTGAGATCCTGCTGGAAGAATATCTTGAACAAGAGCGGAAATAATGTTTCAGAGGATGGATTTACTTCGCTCTGGTTGAATCCAGCCATTACGTTAAATGGAAAACCTCTTTTCTGGTCAAACTGGCTATTGGGTGGTGTGCAGTGGCTAGAAGATCTTGTTGAGGAAGGAAAAATGATCAGCTTTAAAAGACTGAAGCAAGTTAAAGATCTCAGGGATTGCACAATGGGAGAGTATAGGAAACTGAAAAAAAGCTCTGGTCAACAAGACTCCGGATGGGTGCAAGACGTGGCATGTTTGGCTGAAAGATTATAAATCAGAAGGTGGCATGGCTGCAAAGGTGTACAAGAATCTTGAACAGTATAAAGAACCAAATTATGACTTACTATCAAAATGGTCAGACATAATAGACTCAGAGATGTCGGAGGGCAGATGGAGAAATCTGTGCAAAAATGTGGCTCTAACATCCTTGAATCTAGGAGAAAGGTGTAGACAGATCAAAACACGTGTTCAACAGGATATCCCTTTTCTCATAAGGGCCCTACCAGATTTGGGAACACCAGTCAAATGTACAGAAGTTACAACTACCGCACAGTTTGGGGTCTCCCACTAGAATGGCATAGGTTTAAAAAAGAGCTACTTTAATCACCAGACTGAGAAGTCGATTTTGAAATAGGTTTTGACAGATATGGTTTCTAGCACCGAGCTAGAATCACAGATCACAAGGCTATGAAAAATACCGGATCACAATTGTGGACAGGATATCACTGTTCCTTACACAATAAAGAATAACTGAACCAGTATTGAAATCTGCCAAAAGCAGTCATTGTTGAATCTTCCTTTTATCTGCTTTGAAATTCACAGATGCCCATTGCTAGCCATTACTAAACATCTACTGCAGATTATTCCCTGCCCCATGTCCCGCTACACCCACATTCTGACATCTTATCTGAAGGAGAACCATCTCCCAATAGAGAGACAGAGGACCAAGTTGACAGTCACCCATCATTTCTCAATAATCCCCCACCATTTGAGATGGCATCCACACACACCAGAGGGGCATGATGGGCAGAATGGCAAGAAGTGTATGCAGATTCACGGAAGGATCTGTGCTGGAATGATACTACAACACAACCAGGAATCTTGTTACATATGGTTGCCAACAACATGTTTGAATTTAGATACTCAGGCTACTGTTTGTCTTCATGCTAACTTGGATGGTATGTTACCTCCTGTTTTGCTCAATGACCAACTTTGCTGCATCCTACTAAATACTTGTGCATTAGTGAACCATGCTAATGAGGTTTCTGATTACATTCAAGACAATGGCCCTCATTACGAGGTTGCCTCAGGCCACCAGTAGTACTGTTGAGGGGCTCTCAAACCCTCCACCCCCAGCATAGCGCCAAGATGAAGGATGCCACCCACTGAAGCAGCCCCACCGACCATGCCCGAATGACATCACCAAAGTAATCATGAAAAGGCAACATGGTTGAACATACCTGCAGAGACATTAGCCAGATGCAAACCAACACACATGAACTGCTTTCTGACACGAAAAAAACAATTAGCATGAACAGCCATGAAAGCAAAATGGAATCCACAGCTGCATTGCAAAGAATTGGGATACTCTGACTTTTCTGAGAGACGCAAAACAGGCCTGGCAGAATGTCCAGCCCTGCCAAGGACACTGGGGGAGAGAGGTTGAGTCAGCTGAAAAGACACAGCACCTGCAAGGACAAAAAGACAGAATTCCCTCATATATGCCAGCAGAGAAAATCACTTTTATGGTCCCTGTACACGTGACCTGGAGCTGGGGAACAAGGCCCATTCAGACAGATAATGTTGTTCCCATCAAATCGAAGACAGAAGATGAAAACATTTAACACAAACATGAAGATGGAGAATGGAGTATCCTTGTTCAAGGCCTGGGAACTCAGAGGGGTGAAACAATAGTGGGAAACAGGCGGTGCTCTGTGCTCACCTTCCCCACCCATCATTTTTGCTCACATGCTGGTACATTTCCTAAACTGACAAGGCTTGCACAGACCTCATGGGGTTGGTGCCAGCCAGAGCTACCAGATCTAGCCAGACCAATCAAATTATCTGTCCCCTATAGACTGTAATTATGCCTATACTGTTCACCCAAACCCATTTTGCCTAGGAGTGAGGAATGTATCTTTTGGTTGTGAGTTCACAGAAGTTCAAAAACTCACTTCCTGCTTGTAATGAGCTGAGAGGGCATTTGGAGCTATAGAATCTGTGTGTGTATCCCTGTTGGATTAATAAAGCAGCAATTTGTCACATTTCTGGACTCCTTTGTTTTTTGGGAATGAAGGGATTTCCCTAGAGACAAACTCTGTTTTTCTAACTACACTTCAGTACCGGCGGCCTACCGGCAACCTCAAATTACCGTTCCCGACACCCGATATACCGGTAATAACAGGTTATTATGGGTGGCGGCAGAACAATATGTTCCCATTCCCATTCCCATAGGACTCCATGGAATTGGGAACACTGAAGCACTGGCACCCCCACCACAACCATCTTGCCTACATTGCCTATATGTTGGGAACCAGAACGTGAGACATGTGCAGTTCCAGTGAAGATACCAATACCAAGGAGAATATTGGAGGCAAGTGTCCCACTGAGAAAACCACACCTGCATACAAGACAGTATGATGGCCACTTGAATGAAATCCTGGATGAAGCAGAACCAATGAGTGAAAGAGCAGACTGTTGATGACACAAATGAAGATGAACCAACAACTATGGAAGAGATGGAGAGGTAAGAGAATGAAAACATTATATAAGGCATCAAGAAAGTATCCAAGATAAGTGGCATCTTGGGCTCAAGATGCAGAATCGTATGCTATAGAAACAATGAACATATTAAGTAATTTTCTATGTGTAAATACACAGTGGAATGCAAGCAGATGAAGTATTCTTAAGGCTGGCTACGTAGTGTATAGATTGCGGCAAGCACCAATGTATACAAATAGGAATCAAGTGAAGTATGGATGTTTTCCACAACGTGTGTAGCAGAGCTAGACTTAAAAGAGGGGAGACCTCTTTTATCAGTGTGTCGCAGACAAAAAAGCAATTGAATTACAGGAGCAGATCTCCGCAAGTCGAGTTTGGATGAAGACCAAGAAGACAAGGTCTTATCAGACGTGAATGAGCAGAAAGTAGTTACAAATCATGTGAAAAAACAAAAATCCTGTTCAGCGGGCACAGACAAAACAAGGAAGACTTCAGAGGTCTATTAAAGAATAGTATTTTAAATACAGTAGAGCTCGAATTTATGGTCTTCAGTTCACGTGAATGGATGAAGCTGGATGAACACAAAGGGCACACCTACACATGTGAGCAGAGCGTGCCTTCACTCCCCTGTATTCTCCAGAGCAAAGGAACATTTCCAAGGCCAAGTTCAAAGCCTTAATTGACAGCAAACTACTGAGGTGATGATGGATGATATGCTAAATTGGTGGGAAGCTATGATTATGACCAGCTCACCAGCACCTGGAAGTCTAGCCTGCGTGCTGCCAAACGTGGGTGGAAAAGTACTGACAAATGCAAGAGTGTTAACCAATGATAGGGGGCCACATGATTGATAGCCCTATAGTTGTAGACCCGATGCGACGTCTTATATTTAGTGATGTTCATAGTGACCAGTTTTAGGGTGAGGCTTAGTTGCCCACCTGACCTTAGAAACCCAATCACATCTCTGTAGCCCATAGAAAGATATGTAGATGTTCCTCTTAAGCCTATCACACCTATCGTTAGGTTTTAGAAGTTTGCCATGTAGGATGATGTCAGTAAATACATAGTCTCACATCATTTGTGATGAGTTTTTGCTATATAATGTTTGTTTTTTTCTGAAATAAATTGAGAGATTGCTGTGCGATGTCGGATGATGTCCTGTGTAACTCCCTGTTTTAGATAATTGATATTAAAATAGTTAACCTTTTGACAACTACCTGAGTCGTTTCGATCATTGATGTTTGAGTACATTCTGCATCCCCATTCATCTCACTGTAAGCTACCTTGTCTTAAAGGGCTGAAGCATATCACTCAGTTCAGTTGTGTGAGGTGCTCATGCATCAGTGAAGGTACTGCCAGTAGGGGCCTGAACTACCAGCAGATCAGGCCTGCTAATTGTTCACAGCCGCTACCAGCAAACACGAAGTGAGCCGGTCCAGAAAAGGTGCCTGTAATGTTGTTACCAACACCTTATTTCCAGACCTGATCACTTGTAATGAGGGCCAATTACATATACTTTGCATTTTTAACAGAAACCTGGCTTTCATCTTCTTCAGGCCCTGATCTAGCTTTGGCAGTGCCAGAAATATATTTAATTATTAACTTGGATAGAATTACTGGTGTTGGAGCATGTTTTGCTAATATTTATTGTCATTCCCTGCACTTTCACCATGTTATGTTATGTTATCAGAATTTATAGCGTACACTTGCACCCGAGGGCATCTTGGAACGAGGAAAAGTAAGGATATCACCCATTACAGTGGTCCTAAAACAGGAAAGTTTTCTGCACCCACCTAAACTGTAGATGGTTCACAGTGCCTCCAAGGACCGATGGAAGCCCATTCCACAGTTTGCTGGCTGCATATGAAAAAGCCTGTCCGCCCACACTGGCCAACCGGACCTTCGGGATTTTCACTAGATTGGCATTACCTAAACAAAGTAGCTGTCTCTGGATGTAGGGAAAATTTATCCGGAAGGTATTCCGGCCCCTGCCTGAAAAAGGCATGATGCACCAGGCACAAAGATTTAAATGTAATCCTCTGGCCCACCGGGAGCTAGTGAAGAGACCGAAGCACAGGACTTATATGGGCTCCATAGGAGGAGTTGGTTGCCACCCTAGCTACTAGATTTTGTAGCAGTTGTAAATGATGTATCAACCCCAAGGGTTGTGCAAATAAAGTGCATTACAGTAGTCAATACGACTAGTAATGAATGAAGCTACAACCAGAGGTCACAGATGGTTCGGGCAGGAAAGGAAGAACTCTGTGCAACACTCTGAAGAGAAAATGTCCAGTCTTGCACACAGTGCTAACTTGAGGTGACAATGATAGGTCAGATGACAGAAGGATCCCTAAATTCCTAACCACCTTCACCCAAACAGGAAGATCTCCCAAGTTGGAGGGCCAAAAAGAAGCAGACCACACATCTGTGGCAGAGGGAGAACCCACCACCAGAATGTCGGTCTTTTCCCCATTAAGCTTCAGCCAGTTCACACTTATCCAGTTACCCATTCCTGACAGACACTTGGTCTCGTTCAAGGCTCACCAGAATCTGAGTGTCATCGGCATAGGAATAACGGCGAAATCCATAAGAAGGGATGAGGTGAATCTGCGGCTGAATATGGATGTTAAAAAGCATGAGGGACAAGGCAAAGCCCTGCAGAACACAACAAAATAACATGAGAGAAGAAGATAGAAAGGGAGGCAGAGAGAATGACTGACTCCTGTCCTTAAGGAAAGATGAACCAGGCCAGGATGGGCCCAGAGAGGCCGGCTGTCTGCAGGTGAGATAACAGGACAGAGAGGTTGACTGTGTCGAATGCCACAGACAGATCTAAGAGAATCAGACCACCCAATCTGCCCTCATCCATCAGCATGGTATGGTCATCGACCACTGATACCAGGACACTCTCAGGACCCCATCCCAGTCGAAACCCCGAATGAAAGGAGGACGCAAAAAATGAAGATTCCAAAAAAGAAGATCGAAGGGGTGCTAGAAGAGACTCTAGCAATTTCATGAAAAAAGGAAGAAGAGAAATAGGACGAATTTTAGCCAGCACCGACGCATCCAGGGAGGGCTTCTTTAAAAGCCGAATCACAATAGCCTGCTTCAACTCGGCGGGGATCGTGCCCTCTTGACAGGTAGAGTTAACTTCATTGGCTGAATATTTGGGAAATTTGTTCCATCCCGTACTATCGGTAGCAGTTGTCTCACAGGTCAAACCCATAGCTATGCGTTATTTACGACCAGACATGTAATTACAAATGTCCACTGCTTTAGTATAGACATAATCTGAGAGAGAGTCACAGAGAGTTTAAGATGTCGGCACGATAGGGGATAATAGACAAAAAATCAGGATGAAGAGATCCGACAGAAAACAGAGAACTTCTGTGTGTGTGTATTTATTTTGCATCAACACAGGAAGTTTCGGGTGACTAGACAATTTATTTTACAGTTCTTTCGATAAGCACGAAAGGTAAGTGAAATATAAACGGACAAGGTCGGTGATGGATAGTAGTAACACAGATAGGTGTCGGCCTCAGAATTATTGAGGTCCAAACTTCAATCGGATGCACATTTCCCACAGATGGAGGGGGTATAACAACCCTATAAAGCAGGGAAACATGCGCCTGAGACGTATATTATACGTATACCCACCTGGGTAAATCAGGACCCCGCCAGGTGCCCTACAGTATGTACCCAATTTGGCACGATAGGGGAGAAATGAGTAGCCAAAGAAAAAGAGTTAACACAGAAAACAGCTCTTTAGATTAAGAGCTCGCTCAACCTTGCTAGTGAAATATGTTTGTTTAGCTATCACCACGTCCTGATGGTATAATTTAGCAAGATGCGTGTTTTAAGAAGCTATAAGTGAATCAGTAAACCATGATTTGGATGGACCTTTTCGGACATGAACTAATTTAAGCAGGGCTAAATGACATCAAACAAGATGCCTGAAAGTTAGAAGTCGATAGTCACTGCAGCCCTGCAATGATCCACAATCTCGGAGGATAGCAGCTGATGGTCAACTGTGTGCCAGTTCTGTCTCCAAGACGTAGCCAAGGGTACTTTTGCCCGCCATGTAGGCCCCAGAATATCAAAAGATAAAGTCTGTGGTCAGACCACAGTACCTGCTTCCCCTGTACAGCGAAAATGCTGACAAGAAAATAAGATCCAAGATGCCACCATGGCCATGTGTCGAGTCACAAACAAATTGAGACAGTCCCAAATCCAGCTTAGCATCACGAAATTGGGATATTCCCAGGGGTATGGGACCATTTAGCCTCATATTAAAATCTCCTAACACCACCAGGTTCCCATATTTTACCTGAAGGGCCACTCTAAGAAAGGACTAAGAAATGACACGTAGGGGCCTGGTGGGCGATATATAACAAGTAAATGCCAAGAATAGGAAGTTGATACTGTTAGGCGTACTAACAATGAGCTAAGGGAATCATAGAAATGTGAAGAGCAGCCTTGAATATCACAGCAACCCACCACCAAAGGATGGACAGATATCCGATCCAGGTGAACAATATTGTAGTGGGCAGGAAGGACATGAGAAAGTATCGGAGTAGATGACTCGGTCACCGAGTCTCATAAAGACCAGATCCGGCTGTGTTTCTGCTAATATCTCATATAGGAAATAAGCGTGTGCCACCATCGATCAAGCATTAATGAGTAGGCAGCTAAAGGCTGTTTACCAATTTTCTTTGCTGTCTCCACCTGATAATCCCTGCACTGACATGATATAGGCAGAATCAGGCCAGCAGGACAGTGTGGGCTGAGAGAATCCAGCAAATAGTGCCTAGAGAAGTAAACCCCCCTCCAGACCCATGCGCGACCCGGACGGGCCCAGAGGGGCTTAACTTTGGAGAAACTTTGGCACAGAGAATGCTTGCCCACTGCACACGACCACTGCACTTTCTACGCAATGGTTCCATTTCAACTCTTGGGATTACTGAAGCCAAACTGGTCCTCCTACCAGCAGGCAGTGAGGACAGACTGCCCCTGATGGTGAGTGAGGTGGAGATGGTAAAGAAAGACTGCGCTGATCAAGAACGAGCCTCGGAGCACAGCTGAGTCCAGGCACCCTCTGGCACTAGTCAGTCTACAAGGAAATCATGCCGAACAGTAAAAATCCAAAGGAGTTAAAATGAAGGAATATAAAATATGAGCACTAACTAGTGTGTGTAGGCAGTGCCCAGCCACGCGCCATAGTCCGGAATAGAATCCGGTGCAATTAAATGGAAATTAAATGTCTGGATCATAAAAACATTAAAGCAAAAAGACAGAACGCACAGCTCTGTAGAGGAGGTCCCAAATAAAGCCTCTCCAGTCGGCTATTTTGAAGTACCAGGAACATTCACACCGAAATATGTGATGTATGATGAGCAAATAAACCAGCAGAGAGCTGGATTAGGGCTCTGCCCAGTACCTATCTGAAGAACAATACCTATTGAACTACCAATAACCACACAACCATGGACAGTAAGGTACCCATTAAGAAAACCCTACCAGCAAATGAAACAAAATGAAGATTGCTTAAGTACTGTCCAGGAAGAAACCAAAAAGTCCTTAATGGAAGACAAATGGTGACGTCTCGAGGGCCTGGACTAACACACCCATAGAAGATATGACGACCCAAGGATGACACGAAGAGACGGAATGCCATGCATAAAGATATTGCGAAACTGAAAGAAGAGAACGTTGATGAAAGACAAAGGAGCATAAACTGTAAGCAGGATGAAGATATTCAATCCGCTAACGCCTGTCCATATGCTTGTAACTGCAAGAAAGCTAAGAAAACAGTGTGGCTTGCCATGCTAAGTAGAACAATAGAGCGGAAAGCGCCATTATACACAATCTACCTCAAAACGAAGCATGTTATATAAGTGCAAGTCCACTTTACACAAAAGCATAATTAACTCAGGTTACTAGAGGTCAAACAGGACAGGATACATATTCCAGCTAAAACGACAAGAGATGGCTGAATCGAAACTCAGCAGAGGCAACGTGCACCAGGAAGAGCCAAGGTCAGACCAATAGAAGGAGCGAACAGTAGCTTCGCGGAATCGAAACTTAAGAACAGAACAGCCTATCTCAAGAAGGCCGGGATAAGGAGGCTCAGACAGGTGGCAAGCCGAACAAGAATTAAATGCACAAATTGAAGGAAACTAGGCAGATTCACGGTGTGAGCAGCATGTGACCATCCGAGCAAGAAGAGGCATGGGTTCACACCTACGCCTGGCCGTCGCCCAGACAGAGATATCATAACTTTTTCTGACAAGAAGATACAGTTTCGAGACCGACCACAGCCAACTAATTGACACATAGCCACTAAAGTAATGATGGATTGAGGGAAGGCAGGGTGAATCTTGGGGCATCCTGCACCTGGCTGACCATTCTGTGTGCTGCTAAGTAAAGTGGAAATGTATGCATGGGGTTGAAGCCAACCCAATTACAATGTACCAAATAATCTAGGGTCCTATAGATAGTAGAACCAATGGGACATCGTACTCTTAGTGACGTCTACAAGAGTAATGTTAGAAGGAAGGGCTTAGACGCCCACCTGATAGTGTTTATCAAATCCCCTCACTCTGTTACCATATACAGATATAGTACCTATAGTAAAGTTACCTTTTCCTAACCAATAGAATTGCATGTTAACTTTTCGAGTGTTACACGTCAATGATGACGAGTTTTGAGTATAAATATTACTGTTTGTATGAAGTTCTTGGGAGTTGAAGCGAGACGGTCTATTGCTTCACTGTTGATTTCCATGTTTCCCCATTTTTTGTACTTGTCATTAAACTGACTCCCCTTTGCCAAACCATTGAGTTGTCCTTATTGATTGGTGTTGGAGTAAGAAAATCTGCACCCCATCCATCGCAAGGTGCAGCTATCTTGTCTTAAAGTACTCTGGAGCAATCCCTGACTCTATGGGCCGGACGAAGGTCTCCCCAGTACAGCTCGATGCCGTACCTTCAAATCCAAGGTTGAAATGGAAGCTCCTAAAGGTACTGAACTACTCCTTGTTATGGTATTGGTTAATCCTCTTATCATTTATAGTTTCATCGTACTTTAGAAACCACCTCATTTTACTTCGACTTTTGAAGAGCAATTTTTATTGTTACTGCATTCTTTGTTAAATCCTCTGGAAAGGTCATTATTCTCAGAGACTCTATGGGCCGGCCGGGGGTCTCCCCAGTACACTTGATAGAAGAGATTTGATGGTTATCGACTATTGATTATTTGATTAAAGTAAGACACCTATTGACCGTCGACATAAAGTAACTCTAGGTCTTTGGCAATATCATGAGTCCTTTGCCATTCGGCTGAGTAGACCGTGAAGCTCCCCGTAGACAATGGTGGTGTAAGAAAGAGTCTGCAGAAAGGGCCTGAAGGGACCCGTTTTCCCACACTTCCCTTCCCATTCCTACGGGCAGCTGAGCGAGCGAAAAGCTGAAGGAGGCGGTAACAAAGCAGGTGATCCCTAGGGTCCAGAGAGGAACCATGCGAACGGTGAGTGAAGCAAAAAATTGAGTGCTTTGGCAAATGGTGCATGCCTTAGAACAAGTAAAGGGAAAAGGTAACGGAGGGAGGAGGGAAACAAAATATAGTTAGAAGTAGAGAAGACTGTATATATATATATACAAGGGGATAATGACTCGAGAGCAATAAAAGATAAATGAAAGATTACCGGGGTGGACACCCAACAAGAGAGAGGTTATCAGGGCGGACACCTGAGAAGTGTGAGGATTCGCCTTATTCCTGCGCTTTAATATAGCAGCCAGAAGAAACGTGTACCCAAAGTCCCACATAATGGCAGAATGCATAGGCTACCACAACGATTAAAGACATTGTGAAAGGGGTATGTTTACACTCCATGACGGGGTAATGATTAGAGGCAGAGATATTTGTGTTCAGCTGGTGTCCGTCTAGTCTGTTAAGTGTCTGTCTTACATGTTTCTCTGTTGTGACGTCACATATATGCATTGACATTTTTTTGAGAAAACTGATTTAAAATGTCTTTCACGCGATTTGATAGCTGAGACAGAATTGCACATGAATTGATGTGATTTTTGAACAAATTGTTAATATAACATTTTTATGGAAAATTTGGATTGGAGCTTGCGATATTTGGTGCTCGCTCATATTATTGGAAGTGTTGAAGTTGCATGAAAGCATTGACAAGTGTTATATAAGAGGAAAGGGAACAGATTTAAGCATGGAAGACATAACTCCATTAGCACACTTATGCAAGCAATTGCCACAACACGCTACCGCCCACAAGATGTTTATGCCGTGGCCACAAAATGGGTCTTTATCTAAAGCCATCTTTCAACATATGATGACATATTTGCCGGCCACATATGCAGGCAAGATGTTAGAGAAACGCCTTGCTGTTCTCGAGTTGTGGAAAATGTACAAACAGGTAAAGGAGGAAGAGCCGCCAACAGATTGGATACTTAATGTATGCAAAGAGGGGGGTGTGACGCCTACCGCGCCACCTGCTCCGTCCGAAACAAAAATCGAAGAGAGTAAGGATGAGGGATAATACCCGTTAAGGGAACTTAAAGCAACCACGGGGTACAGCAAGCCGGCATATGAGAATCATGGGAGAGATAAGGACAAGAATATTACCTCCGCAGTCCCAAGGGACAAGGGGAGACGCGATGATGAAAGGAAAGAACAGGCACATACAAGTGCATCTCTCAACAAGGAGAGAGAAGGGAAGAGATGGACAGGGAGCGAAGACAGAACTGATGAGATAGCATTTGCAAAAGACAAATGGATGGGAGGACAAATTCTATTGAAAGTCGATGGGAAAGGCATTGATGACGCAAGGTAAAAGGAGAAGTTAGATGAGACACAGAGGAAGGGGAAGGACAAGGAGTTAAGAGATGAAAGGATAAGAAGGAAAGACAGACAAAGGCGAGAACAGCTATATCACGAAGAGCAAGAAAATCAGCTTGATCGCAACCCAGGAGCAGCCTACGATGAAGACAGACAGAAACAGCAAATGTTAGAATAAGAGCAAAGGATACGTGAGAAAAGAATAACAAGACGAAGAGATGAGGAAATTCAAAAGGCAGATGAACGTAGAAATGAAAAGAGAAAGGAAGAAGATAGGGTCAGAGAAGAGGCGAGGAAGCGCTAAGAATTTGATGACGACACAGAAAGTAAGCAAAGACAGAGAGCACGCGATCTTGAATATCTGGGGAGAGAGGTTAAAAAACTTGCTCCAGTAATAGATTGGGAAGACATCGAAGAATTCTTTCCTCTGTGCGATTCAGTACCAGGCACGTCTAGGGAAAAGATTGATGATGACTTCGACACCAGAAGCATCGGAGAAACGATCGATAGAATATATGATGAAATGGGGCTAGAAGAAATACCCCAAGGAGAGGGGGAAGACGAGCGCCTGGAAAGCACGCAGCTGTATGACACTGAGGAGCTCACTCGAAGTAGTGGGAATAGAGAGCTATCCCTGGATAGATTAGAAATAAGCATGAACAAGGAGGATACGAGAAGTTGCGTGAATTGGGGGCAGACAATGTCCGACTCCGAAAGGGAAAAGCGCTAAGAAAAGGAAGAGGGGAGGCGAAGTGAAAGGCGACTCTCAAGGGAAAAGGAAATCAGATGGTCAGACGCTAGTGAGTCTGCACCAAGAACGTCAGAGTCCGCCACGAAGCCTGACTGATATGAAGAAGTATCTCACGGTCAGAGGGGGGTGCCTTCGCCACCCTATGTAGACAGACTAAGGACATTGCCAGGTAGACGGTGATGCAGGAATATTACTCCTGCAATAGACAGGAGGACAATGAGAAAAGAGGAAGAGGGCTACGCATTCAAACTTCCGCTACTAGAGAAGGGGGAATAAGACCATAATATATTCCATGGCCACACATGGATCGAGAAAACTGGAAAAACAGGCTTCCAATGCTGACATTGTGAGCCGGAAAATGTATACATGAGCTATAAAAATGACTGGAGGCAAAACACTAGCTATATGGGACATCAAAGGTCTCCTGATCCTCATACTTGGTGAGAGAGCAAACAATGTGTGGGCACGAGCAGGCTACCCTGGTGTAACCACAATTAATACCGCGCATGACGGGACGCCATTTAACAATTGTAGAGCAGCAGTATGGAAAGCGCTACGAGTACTTTACCCAGATACTTCCGATATGGGAGCTATAATGACTCAAAAAATGAAGGATTCTGAGGATCCGCTAATTTATATACAGAATTTCCAAGACGCGTGGGTGCTCGAAACGCATGAATCTTGGATGAAATCTATACCTGTGTTTTACCATATTCTGTGCCAAGGGTTGCTAAAACCAGTGCAGAAACAACTCAAGAAATTGGTAGGAGTTGAGGCTAAACCTGGGGCTGAAATACAGATGACTATTGCACATTATTGCAGACTGGTGCAGGAAAAGAATCGCAAAAATGAGGCAACTCGAAAGGGTGAGGAAGCTAAATTGGTGCAGAAGAAATGATCAAAGTATGCCCTTGAAGGGCCATGCTAACTAGCGCAGCTGAATCAAGCATGCAGCAGGTGGCTAGTCCACAACAAAACAATCAGGGTAACGTAGGGTTTTACCCACGGGGAAGAGGATTTAGAGGAAGAGGATGGCAGAGCAATCAGGGAGGTTTCCAAAATAATCAAGGAGGCTTTCAAAATATGCAAAATGGTAACCAAGATATGTCAAATGGGCAAATGATCCGACCCCGACCACCGCCAGTATGTTGGCTGTGTGGAATGACAGGGCATTTGGTGCGCACATGCAGAAGTCAAGGCATGATGCAGAATGGCCAAGGAACAGGAGCAGGCATCGCGAATCCACCTGCAGTTTTATAACAGGGCATTGCACAGAATCACACAGTGCATCCACAAGCGCCAGGAGCGCAACAAGGGGCGCAACCACAAAGCATGGGGAATTTTCCACAAGGACAATCCCAACAGGCACCGCTGCAACTATCACAGACCATGAAACCCTGGAAGGGGAAGTAACAATGGGAATGGGGAAAATCCACAAGTGCACGGTGGGCCAAACTTGTATATGAACTAGGACAGCTCACTGGGAACCCTGATGTGCTCTATCCTATCAGTGACACCAGACCCTCATAGGGAACCTAGGGTGGATGTTGTTATAGGGGGTAAAGAATATTCCTTCCTAGTTGACACGGGTGCGACACGCTCGTGCATACGTGAAGGCAGATTTTCCTTGTCTGGCGAGGCCATAGATACTCAGAGTTTTACAGGAGCTCACAGTCGAGTTCCCTTTACAAACGCACTCCCAGTCTCCATAGGAGAGTGCAAAATGAATGTACCTTTATTGTATTCACGTCAGACCCCAGTAAATATTTTAGGTCGAGACTTAATGACAAAGTTGAACATGACAATTTCTTTCACGGAGGAGGGCATAGTATGCTCCACTCCAGGAATGCACTACTCAAATGTATGTGAAATGGTTAGAGCATACTCAGGACACATGGCCATGAGGGCCATTCCATTAGAGCCAGAAATCTTCGCATATGTCATGCAAGTGCTTATGGCGGGATTGCCAGGCCTTGCAGACAAAATCATGAGAACCCCTGATGAGTTTTATTCAGACCAAGAATACCTATGCACGAGGAGGAGGGACAAGTATTTCCCTTAATGATACACACAGCTGCAGTGCAAGGGAAAGTGGTCTTGGTTGACGGTTACGATGATGAAGGCAGACAATGGTGCGCAATAATTGACATTGAAGAAGGATATTGAGTGACTGACATCACCGATGATGATCTGTTTGAAGAACAAACAGAAATGGGAGAGACAATGGTGGAAGTGAGTCTCACCCTTTGGGTAAAGATGATTAAAAGAGAAGTACCTCAGAAAATTATGTTGGCACTTAAACGTCCTGAATATTTTGATGATGATATAGCTAAAGTGCCTGTCTCAGAGTGGACTATTGGAGCCTATGACGTGGGTCTCTTGAAGGGGGTTGGAGAAGTAAGGATTAAACTGAAACCAGGAGCAATTCTACCAAGAGCCCGACAATATCCCATATCCAGAGAGGCAGATGAGGGGATTTTTAAGACAATTTCTGCCATGATGGACCAGGGCATCTTAGTGACGTCAGAGTCACCATGTAATACGTCAGTGTATACTGTCAAAAATCAAAAGGAGGGTCTTGGCATTTAATTCAGGATTAACGCCCAATAAATGATATTGTTGAGGCCGAGTTCCCTTTAGTCCCTAACCCGGCTAAAATTCTATGTTATATACCTGTTGAGAAAAAATATTTCACGGTAATTGACTTGAAAAATGCATTTTTCTCAATCCCTTTGCACCGTGACTCACAAGATCTGACAACATTCACATTCAGACAAATGTGTCTGAAAAACACGAGGCTGCCACAGGGATACTTTGAGTCTCTGTCTATTTTTAACAGAGTCCTGCAGATGGATTTGAGCAATATTGCACTAGAAAGTGTTGTCTTACAATATGTGGATGACATCCTAATCTGCAGCACAACAGAAGAGGAATGCTTCGACTACTGACTATACTGGCTGAGAAAGGATATAAGGTTGACAAGGAAAAGTTACAATATTGTCAACAGAAAGTGCTGTACATAGGCCAGCTAATCTCACATGAAGGAAAGAAAGTGACCCCAGAAATCGCTGAAGACATATTGAACACAGCTAATCCACAAATGATAAAGCAAATGCAGAGCTTTCTAGGCCTGTGCAACTATGTTAGGGCATGGGTTTTCAATTACAGCTCTTATACTAAGCCTTTACTTCAGGCCCTAAAGAAGGCCCAAGTGACAAAAGAAAAGATTGAATGGTCTGAGGCCATGGAGAAGGGGTTTTCTGAACTCAAGAGGGCAATCTGTACAGCTCCAGATCTCGGAATTCCCAATTATGCAGAGGAATTTTACCTGTTTTCACACACAAATGGCAGCGTCATGACGGCAGTGCTCGCTCAAAGAACCTTGTTGGTGTCACACCTCGGCTCCGCTCCACACTACGACACCGTGCTCCATACCTACCTCAGGGCCGGCTGCGGAAAAGGACATCCGACAAAACTATTGCGCTGCGCCGTTCTCTTCGGCATTCTGCAGCGCCATTCCTGATGAAGTGGAAAATGCCCTGGAGGCTAACGACTACTGCAACAGCCAGACGGTTCCGAACTACGATTCCCATGAAACCTAAGGGAATTCGTAGTCCGTAACATCACGTGATCTCCACTCACTTGGCTCCACCTCCTCATTGATATAAGCGGCTGCAGCCCGGAGGACGCTGCTTCTGTTTGATAGTTACAACCGGCGCTTAAGTTCCTTCTTTTCGCCCTACTTCCTGAAGCTCCTCCTTACGGTTCTATTCTGCTTCATCCCGTACTCAGGTAAACAAACCCTCTTTTGAACTAAGGACTGCCTGTCTGCCTGCTGATTCTGTTACCTTCTTGCTCGCCAGTGTACCGACTTGTGGATTGTTATAAGGACTGTCTGCCTGCTGATTTGGTTACCTTCCTGCTCGCTCGTGTACCGACTTTTGGATCGTTATAAGGATTGTCTTCCCATTTGGCTCAAGAGTTCAAGGACATTGGTTGTATCGGATTCCGTCCTTTAAAGTGCACTTTGGGGACGCCTTGCAGTTGTGCACCTACCCGGATCTAGTGCGTCCCTCGTTCCGCCCGGGACTAGTTACCCAACTAACATTCCCCGTTTATTATTTTGCACTATCGTTGTTGTTCTGCATCCTGGAGTAAAGGGAACTGTGACTTCCTAGGGGACTATCAGAACATTGTGGTATCAGGCTCCTAGGATTGGGTTGTTCAGGTACTATTCTGTCCTATCTCCATCTATTGATAGTCGCTGTTATTCCAAGTGATTAATTGTATGTTGTTTCTTGCAGCTGGGTCCGTGGCGGCGCGTTTTCTCCCCGCTCTTTCGGGTGATCGGTCCCTCTGTCTGGCTTACATATCAGCAGTGGGTCATATCATCAGAAAGGTCGTTTTCCCTCATAGAGAGGAGGCTCGGGTGGAGGCTCCAACCCGAGCTCTTCAATCAACGCACAGTCTCGCTGGTTTGGCCTCCTATCTTGTCCACTCCCGTGCGGTGAGTAACAAAAACAGAAGCCATGGAAGAGACGGACCCTTTGGCTGCTCTGGTCCGTTTGGTATCCGACTTACGGTCGGACATGACGGCGGCATATGATGCCCTGCACCACCGTATTGATGGTTTGCAACATTTCCCGCCTCCCCACACACTGGGGATAGACACATCTGGTGCCACTGCTTCTGGTTCCGGTGTCTCTCCGGCCTCCACGTCGGGATTTACAGCAGCCCCTGTTCTCATGGCCACACAGTTTCCATTGGCCCCGCCAGAACGCTTCACTGGCGATCCAAAGCATTATCGGACATTCAGCAATCAATGCAAACTGCACTTCCTTTGCCGCCCCGCAGCCTTTCCCAATTCAACTACAAAGGCGGCGTTTGTCCTCTCACATCTAGGAGGGACGGCTGCAGCCTGGGCCAATCCGTTACTCGAAGCAAATAGCTTCCTATTATATGACTGTGATGCCCTCATCATCGCCATGAACACGGTTTTTGATACCCGTTATAAATCCCAAGCTACAGACCTAGAGTTCCTGAACTTACGTCAGGGTACTTCTTCTCTGTTCACTTATCTTACCAGGTTCAATCAACTTGCTGCTGAGACTGACTGGCCCGAAGAAAAGAAGTCAGCAGTGTTCTATAAAGGGTTGTCAGAAGAGTTGAAGGACACCCTAGCAACGGTACCAGTAGTCCCTACCCTATTTGGTGAACTCCTGGACCTGGTATTACAGATTGACGCTAGAAGAGCTGAAAGGAAAGGGGAACGCAAGTCAACTACACCAATACCCCCTCCCTTGGATTCTGTCAGTCTTCCTTCTTCTGTTCCAGAACCTATGCAGGTGGGAGCCGTCCGAGGTCCTTTAACACCTGCACAACGGGAGCACCGGCGATCCCATAATTTATGTATGTATTGTGGATCAGCCGAACATTTGCTAATTTCTATAGGCGTTTTATCCACTCTTTTTCATCCATTTCAGCCCCCCTCACTGCTCTGACAAGCTCTAAGAAACCATATCGATGGGATGAGGAGGCGCAGAACGCCTTTGAGGCTTTGAAAGCTGTGTTCTCCACCGCTCCGGTCTTACAACATCCTAATCCTCATCTACCCTTTCTAGTGGAGGCTGATGCTTCTGGTTCCGCCATTGGGGCGGTTCTGTCTCAGCGTTGTCCTGACTCCGGGGAGATCCATCCAGTCGCCTATTATTCTAGAAAACTAACCCAATACGAACGCAACTACCCCATCACTGAAAGAGAACTCTTGGCCATTAAGGACGCCTTCTCAGAATGGAGGCACCATTTACTGGGTGCATGTCATCTGGTCACGGTCTTCTCTGACCATCGGAGTCTCCTGGCGTTTAAATCCATGAAATGCCTCACCGCTCGTCAGGCCCGCTGGCATCTCTTCTTTTCCCAGTTCAACTTCACCATCACCTTCCGGCCGGCCCGACTCAACACATGTGCCGACGCATTATCGCGTCTGAATCACAACCCGAGCAATTCTGCATCAGACCATTCTCTATTGTTACCTTGTAGGGTGGTTTGTGGTTGCACACCCCAGCCTTCGCTTCGCTCCCTGGTCTCGGAATGGGTTTCCTCACATGCAGAGGAATGCATGGCCCTCAATCTCGATGTAGTACAGGGATTGCCATACATTCAGGGTCGTTTATACTTGCCACCTGGGGAGGCACGCCTCCACGCCCTGGAATGGTCTCATGACTCGTTAATAGCGGCCCACCCGGGTCAACAAAAAACTCTGGACTCTTTGCGTCGCTGGGCGTGGTGGCCCTCTATGTCTAGGGATGTGGTTGACTATCTGGCCGCTTGTTCTGTGTGTGCCCAATGCAAAATATCACGTTCCAAACCAGTGGGGTTATTGCAACCACTTCCGGTGCCGCACAAGCCGTGGTATATGGTCTCCATGGACTTCATAGTGGATCTGCCTCCGGTGGATGGTTTTGATACTATCTGGGTGGTCATTGACTATTTCACCAAAATGGCACTCTTTATTCCTTGTATGGGTCTGCCCTCAGCACCAGTTTTGGCATCTATGTTCCTCAAGCACATCTTCCGTTTCTTTGGTCTACCATCCATCGTGGTGTCAGATCGCGGCCCACAGTTTACCTCGCGTTTTTGGAGAGCCTTAACTGTATCTTTACACATTGACGATCGGTACAGCACTGCCTATCACCCTCAGACGGACGGGCAGACTGAGAGAGTCAACGCTACTCTAGAGCAGTTCCTCCGTTGTCTGTGCTTACGCTTTCAGTCTTCCTGGTTGACGATGTTGCCGCCAGCTGAATTTGCCTATAATAATTCTTTGCACTCGGCTTCTGGGGTGTCACCTTTCTATGCATTGTATGGGCGGCATCCACGGTCGTTGCCCTTGGATCCTTCTGTTCCCTTGGATAATCCAGCGGCTCAGGCATGCGTTCGGGACATCAAATCCGTCCACATGGCAGTTCGTTTGCATCTCCTCACTGCCCAGAATAGGGCCAAGAAGTATGCTGACCGGCGTCGGAGTCCTGCGCCGACATACGAGGTGGGCATGAAGGTCTGGTTATCTACGCGCAACCTGAAAATTCCTGGTAAACGCATGCTTTTGCCCAAATTTGTGGGTCCCTATTCTGTCACTGATGTGGTTAGTCCTGTGGCGGTGCGACTTTCTCTGCCCGCCTCATGGAAATTGCATCCTGTCTTTCATGTATGTCTCCTTAAGCCCTGTCCTCCTGCTACTCGTTTGCCACTCCGCCCCCCTCCCGTGCGGGTGCAGGGCGATGTTGAATACGAAGTGGCGGATATCCTGGACTTCCGACTACGCAGGGGTCGTCCGTTTTACCTGGTTGACTGGAAGGGCTACGGTCCTGAAGACAGATCTTGGGAACCGCTGCATAATATCCATTCTCCTAGACTCCTACGCCGCTTCCATGCGCGCAGGGGGTGGGCGCCGCCTTTGGGGGCGGATGCTGTCACACCTCGGCTCCGCTCCACACTACGACACCGTGCTCCATACCTACCTCAGGGCCGGCTGCGGAAAAGGACATCCGACAAAACTATTGCGCTGCGCCGTTCTCTTCGGCATTCTGCAGCGCCATTCCTGATGAAGTGGAAAATGCCCTGGAGGCTAACGACTACTGCAACAGCCAGACGGTTCCGAACTACGATTCCCATGAAACCTAAGGGAATTCGTAGTCCGTAACATCACATGATCTCCACTCACTTGGCTCCACCTCCTCATTGATATAAGCGGCTGCAGCCCGGAGGACGCTGCTTCTGTTTGATAGTTACAACCGGCGCTTAAGTTCCTTCTTTTCGCCCTACTTCCTGAAGCTCCTCCTTACGGTTCTATTCTGCTTCATCCCGTGCTCAGGTAAACAAACCCTCTTTTGAACTAAGGACTGCCTGTCTGCCTGCTGATTCTGTTACCTTCTTGCTCGCCAGTGTACCGACTTGTGGATTGTTATAAGGACTGTCTGCCTGCTGATTTGGTTACCTTCCTGCTCGCTCGTGTACCGACTTTTGGATCGTTATAAGGATTGTCTTCCCATTTGGCTCAAGAGTTCAAGGACATTGGTTGTATCGGATTCCGTCCTTTAAAGTGCACTTTGGGGACGCCTTGCAGTTGTGCACCTACCCGGATCTAGTGCGTCCCTCGTTCCGCCCGGGACTAGTTACCCAACTAACATTCCCCGTTTATTATTTTGCACTATCGTTGTTGTTCTGCATCCTGGAGTAAAGGGAACTGTGACTTCCTAGGGGACTATCAGAACATTGTGGTATCAGGCTCCTAGGATTGGGTTGTTCAGGTACTATTCTGTCCTATCTCCATCTATTGATAGTCGCTGTTATTCCAAGTGATTAATTGTATGTTGTTTCTTGCAGCTGGGTCCGTGGCGGCGCGTTTTCTCCCCGCTCTTTCGGGTGATCGGTCCCTCTGTCTGGCTTACATATCAGCAGTGGGTCATATCATCAGAAAGGTCGTTTTCCCTCATAGAGAGGAGGCTCGGGTGGAGGCTCCAACCCGAGCTCTTCAATCAACGCACAGTCTCGCTGGTTTGGCCTCCTATCTTGTCCACTCCCGTGCGGTGAGTAACAGTTGGGGTACAAGCCCCTGGCATATTACAGTGGGAATCTGGACCCAGTAATGAGAGGCCACTTCCCTTACGAACAAAGTTTAGCTGCCGCAGCATTCGCCATAGAGAAAGCAACAACCATTGTAATGGGATGCTCAATGACATTGTACGTCGAGCACTCATTATTTGCCATTCTAGAGAAACCGAAAGGCACATTAACATCTCAGAGAGCTTCTGCTTACGAGGTGATCTTATTGAATCCATCGATGAAAATAGTCCGATGTAAGATAGTGAACTCAGCCATGTTTATAGTAGAGCCAGTCACTGAGGGAGAACCGATACATGACTGCGCAAATTACAAAGAATTCTATGATGAAATCCCCTGGGTGAAAGAAAATGCCATGGCAGGAGGAGAGATCGTCTTTATTGACAGGTCTTCTAGAATCGACCAAAATGATGGGCAAAGATACACAGGCATCGCTGTCATGAAACACACAGCAAATGGAGAATTTTGAGTACTTGTTAGTGCGCAAATACCATCTCAGTACTCAGCACAGGCTGCAGAATTATTGGCGTTGATATTCGCCATTGAGAATCACGCAGACCAGGAAGTGACGGTGTATAGTGACTCCGCCTATGTGACGTCAACAGTGCACGCAGGCTTAGCGCACTGGAAAAGGAGGGGCTACCTCCGAGCAGATGGTATGCCAGTACAGCATGCAGCCTTATTGGACAGGCTGATTAAGGAACTACAGCTCTCAGTGGGCATAGCGAAACATGAAATGCGCCGCCCACACCAAAGGGACAGATTTTGTCTCACGCGGAAACCAAGCAGAAGACACGGAAGCCAAGCATATGGCATCCAAAAGTGAGACGATTATGGAAGTGGAATTGGTATGCACCATTGAAAGAATGATGGTTGTACGAACAACATCTGAAGCCTATAACGATCTTGAGCGAATGCAACTAATGGAGCTCCAAGGGGAGGCACCACAGGAAGAGAAAAACCTTTGGAAACGTCGAGGGTGTTCTTTAAACCCCTATGACAGCTTGTGGCGACAAGACAGCACTGGTAAACCAGTAATGCCTGTTGCCCTACTAAAAACAGCACTGGAGCAGGTACATTACCCAGCACATATGACAAAGGAGAATCTAACAGCAACGCTCGCGGAAGACTGGTTCATACCGAATTTAGCTGAGCATGTTGAATTCTTTATGGTGAACTGCATAATCTGCCAGCAATTCACAGCTGGGCACACATTAAAAGTAATGAGAGGAGTCATCCCCAGGCCAAATGGGCCTTTTCAGCACTTGCATGACGATTACGTCGACATGATTCAAGTATGTAACGGTAAATTGTTGTGGTGTGTCCATTCTCTAGATGGATAGAGGCAGGTCCATGTACACACCCAAATTCTACCTGTGCAGCCAAATCTTTAGTGAGTGAAGTGTTCCCCAGGTGGGGGGTGTGCGAAGTCATGAGATCAGATAATGGCCCTCACTTTGTCAATGCAGTGTTCAAACAGATTAACTTGCTGCTTGGTATAAAGCACAAGTTCTCTTTGGCGTATCATCCACAAGGTAATGGAATCTCTGAGAAGCTCAACAGCTTGGTAAAGGATAGGATAGCCAAGTTGAAGCTAACTCCAAGGAAGGGGTGGTTGCACTGCCTTCCACTGGCATTGTATGCTCTTCGGAACCAACCTGGCTCCGACCATCATCTTACACAACACGAGATAGCCACAGGAAGAAGAATGAGAACTCGCCTAACACCCGGAGATAGAGCTAGATGTGATGCTCAGTCAACAGGAAAGGTTTTAGTTCTGAAATGCAAAACTATCTAAACTGCATGACATCTTGCCTTACTGTAATTTCAGACCAGCTGCAGTGACGACGAAAAGGGTGCAGCGCAGCACAGGACACAGAAGGAGACACTGCAACAGACCCAGTTCAAGGTCTACGTGTTCCACTCATTTTCCCTGGAGACGCCATCTTTGTTAGGAATCACACAAGGAAAAAGTGGGACGAGCCATGGTTCAACGGACCGTTCACAGTTGAAGACGTTACTTCATCTGCAGTCAAGTTACAAGGAAGAAGAGCTTGGATCTTCCTGGGTGCTATCAAACCATTTATCGGAGGAATCTCCCTGCCTGCGCCCCACTGCGAAGAGACTTCAGACAACGGGGAAGAACGTGCAGACGAGATCCATGATGAGGAAGAAGGACGCTTGACCAGCAAAGTAAAAACAAAGAACTTTTTGCAAGTTGTGGCTTAACTTGGATACCTCTTGTAAGCAAAAAAGGGGATAAGGACATAAAATGGACACTCTGTGCATCCTAGTTGCAGGGTGAAGAAGAAAATTGCGCGTATAAGCCACAACATGTTTTGATGATTTGAGCTTTGAACTGAGGCACACTTAAGCCTTGGTGAGAAAAAAAAATGACTATGACAAATTTTGATCAAAGATATTTACATTGGAAACAAATACAGTATCCCGATTCATTCAATACCGAGACTTTGTTTGGAATCACTTATGGTGTCCCACAGCAGAGACATCACGAAGGACCTAGTCACCTACTTTGAACTTGTGCTAAGATCATACCCGTCATTGGTAGGGAGGCTCACAAGTGTCACAGACTTTCTCCAAGATCCTGAAATTGAAAAAATAATAAGACAACTGCTTACTGTCATTGCCGAACAACTCATCCTTCTCCCTGAGTACAGTGAGAAAGAATCCAATGCTCCCAACACAGGCGGAAATAGATGAGCTCATCAACACACTGTTCTTTTGCATAATCGAAGACTGTCCAACCATTGTTAGAAGAACGACAGATACACTAACATTTCTTCAAGACCCAGAAAACACTAAACATTTAAGCCATCTTTTAAATAAGATCATCATTTTGGTCGCACTCCACGCGACCGGACAGTGCAGACATTGTTTATATAAAGGAAAAAACCCATGATCCTGAATCTTAACAAAGACAGAACAGATGTCCTTGTCACCAGAAGACAGAAGATTGGCATACAACGTCTTCTTTCACCTTATTGAAGACTTTCCAGAGTCAGTGGGAAGACCAATCAATGTTGACGTACTTACATTTCTCGGAGATCCAGTAAAGTGTACTCAGCTAAACATGCTCGTGTATGGTATTATAGCTCAAATCAAAATAAATTTTCAATCTCCATTGAATCCTTAGGAGAAGATCGTGAAACTTTCCGTCGAGGGACAGATCGAGGGAGCGGAGTCGAGAACTCAATGTGTTATATTTGTTGTTATTTTTACCCTATTTCTTCATACTGACCAGTGTCCAACATGTCCTCAGGACTGAAGCAGATTCGAGGGGTGGACTGGGAGTTGACCTACTTTGAACATGCACAGTAAAAGGTTTGACTGAAGTGTTATATAATCTGTTTTTCCCATAGTCTAACAGAGGCACTATATCCTGAAATAAGAGACAATCCGTCCCCCGCAAGAGGGGGGACACTTGTGAACATCTAACACTCGCAAACGCAGTATTTGAAAGACGTAATTGCTTAAGGAAATAATAACATTGACATTTGGCGAATGATCGAGATGAGGGCCCAGAGCAGCAACCTGGTCCTCCCACAAGCAGAGAGGCACTCCCACCTCTCTGGAAGGAAATGCTGTTGCCTTACATATCGAACCTTAATGTACATATGCATTGTATTTATCATTATTATACTGTCATTAACAATCAGAACTGCATTCTTTATTGGTGCACAAAGCGTTCCAATTTCAGTGCTCCCACCTGATGATACACGCATGAAACCCACAAGAGCACCCAGACCCTATATAGTCATTCCAGTCCCTAGAAAATCTGATGGTAGAGTAAATGAACTTCAAATTAACGTGATTAATAGTGATATACACACACTTATGGTAACAAATGAGCAGGAAAGCCGCAGACAGGGTCGGCATACTTATGGTAACAAATGAGCAGGAAAGCCGGAGACAGGGTCGGCATGAAATGAATGAAGAAAAAACACTGACAACTACACGCACACACACACTGAATGCACATGAAACAGGCCTAGTGTCAATGACCACAGAACCACAAATGAAAACAGCAGAGAAGATGAGACTGCCTGCCATAAAAACCTTCACAGAAGATAGTGGGAGAAAACAAGAAGAATCAAGAGAAAGACCAACAGAAGCAGTCATATCAGAAACCCTTAAGAAAACAGAAGCGGCCTCAGAAAAACTCTCCGCAAGGATACAAATGTTAGTAGACTTACTATTCCCGCACATAGCCAGAGTGAGGAAACTGCATGAGGAACTGAAAAACAAAACCACAGAGACTGCATTACCCAGAATATATGTTCCAACACAAGGGACAAGTACCAGTTCCACAATACAGCCATATACCGGACCAGTGTCAGGCTGGTTGGCATGGGCATTTGCACGCAGCAGAGAAAAGATGCATGAGGACCAGGAAAGAGCTGCCAGAGTCCTGTCCACTCAAATGGCGCAGATGAAGAGACCTGCACCATGTACCAGGATACCCGAGAATCCTCCAGCAAGAAAGAGCCATTTAGATGCATTCAGAGATGTAGTAATAGCAAACTACATGAAAACCTTAAGAATCAAGAGAAGCATGCATGAAGACGAACTGAACGATTACCTGGATAGCAGAGCACACTTAGGTAAGAACATATGGTACCAGCATATGAAGGAAGTTGGAAGAAAAAAAAATCCGAAGGGGAATGCTTTGTTTGCGCACTCCTACCGTACAGCATGGGAAAGTCGAAGATCTTCGTGGCTGTAGAAATTGATGTCCCAACAGCACACTGTCACTCACACATAGCAATGTGCAATACCAGAGGCCAGTTCATTGGAAGTCATGCCTCATTGAGATGGGCAACTGAAACAGCTTATCCGGATGAAGATGATTATGTCCAGGACAATAAGACGAGAAATAGAGCCCATACTAGGAATCATGTGATCAGGTACGAGAAGCCTGGAGTTAAAGGAACAGGAATAAGATGGGAAGTAAACCCAAAACTGAACGTCCAAGAGAAAACTCCAGAAGAGGCTCAAATTTGGAAAAACAGAGGCCAAATGCAGTACTTCAGTACAGTACAGTACTATCACCAGACGGTTGGGAGCAAGGAATGGTGATCTGCCGAGCATGGATGGTCCTCAGAGCCTGCAAGGAAGCCATCGAAAACTCACAAAGACTGTGCAAACCACTATGGCCTAAACTTAGAAGACTACTGCCATGGGTCGAAGACAGAGGAGGTCCCTGCAGATAGTGCCACTAGAAAGTCCAAAATTGTGCTTCAGGAACAATGCCACAAGGAAAATGGGGGAGAATCAAAACTGCGGTCGAATTTTAGAGGCTCCAGGAATGACTCATGGGACTGCAGTGATACTGGACCATTATTGGGCATGTGGACCAAAAGCATACATCAGACTGCCGAAAAATTGGGGAGGCATATGCACAATAGTGAATGTCCACGTTCCAGCATTAGTAATCCCAAAAAGCGACCTGAATATTGATAGTTTACCAAAACAGATGCTCACCTGAGGAAGAGGAGATCTGTGGAACTGATAACTCGAATAAAGAGAGAAAATTACTTTTCCGCCAAATCAGAGGAAGCATTTCATGCAATCCCATATGAACACAGGCTGTGCAGCCTCACACCATCAGTATTCACAACGATTTTCATGCCACAAATCCAAATTGGAGTAAATACTAAATGGTTGCAGATAACCAGATGGGAGTTACTGCAAACCATCAACACGATAATAAAATTATTATTCAATGCAATCAAGGAAGAGTTAAGAGCCATCCGTCTGATGACTTTCCAGAACAGATATCTACTTGACATGATCACAGCTATTGACGGAGGAGTTTGTGCAAAAATAGGAGAATCATGTTGCACGTTTTAACCTTCTAACGACGAGGAAAAGGGAACATTAACAGAAGCTATAAGTATGCTGACAAACCTGCAGAACCAGAAGATCAATGAAACCGATGAAGTTGATGATGACAGCTGGTTTGGATCACTGTTTTCATGGGTTCCACAATGGATGGTGGATGCATTCAAATTATTGGGAGCCCAGCTAGTGATGATATTACTGGGAGTTTGTGTTATCAAGATAATACTCTTGCAATGCCAGAAAACTGCAAAGAAAGCCATAGGGATGAAGATCATGATTGATGTCAAACCAGGATGGAAGCCCAGAGATCTGACTGATGAAGAAATAAGAGACTTCGTAAAGGCTAGCAAGCACGCACCAGAAGGTACAAAGTTTCTTTATCCCAGAAAACGCAGAAATTATGAAGGAAAATGGATTTACTGCAGTCCAAATGAACAATGTCAGCTGATGACATGGAACAAAGACGAACATGAAAGGACAGCAGGAAGCCAGAAAGGAGTGATAAAAATATGGACTCCAAAGAGACACTTCTTTAAACCATCATGTACAAACCCAGAAGATGAAGAGGGGATGAACCCAGAAGATGAAGTGAAGATGAATAGAGAGGAACCAAATAAGATGAATCCAAAAGAGGAAGCAGAAGTGGTCGATGTTCGACCAGAGTGGGGAGTGTAGAGGAGGTCCCAAATAAAGCCTGCACTCTAGTCACCCATTTTGAAGTACCAGGAACATTCACACAGAAATACCAAATAAACCAGCAGAGAGCCACAGTAGGGCTCTGCCCAGTACCTGTCAGAAGAACAATACCTATTTAAGTACCAATAACCAGACAACCATGGACAGTAAGGTACCCATTAAGAAAACCCTACCAGCAAATGAAACGAAATGTAGATTGCTTAAGTACTGTCCATGAAGAAACCAAAAAGTCCTTAATGGAAGACGAATGGTGACGTCTCGAGGGCATGGGCTAACGCACCCATAGAAGATGTGATGACCCAAGGATGACACGAAGAGACAGAATGCCATGCATAAAGATATCGTGAAACTGAAAGAAGAGAATGTTGATGAAAGACAAAGGAGCTTAAACTGTAAGCAGGATGAAGATAATAAACCCGCTAACGCCGGTATGCTTGTAACCGCAAGAAAGCTAAGAAAACAGTGCAGCTTGCTATGCTAAGTAGAAGAATAGAGCGGCAAGCACCATTATACACATTATACACAATCTACCTCAAAACAAAGCATGTTACATAAGTGCAAGTCCACTTACACAAAAGCAGAATTAACTCAGGTTACTAGAGGTCAAACAGGACAGGATTCGTATTTCAGCTAAAACGAGAAGAGATGGCTGAATCAAAACTCAGCAGCGGCAACGAGCACCAGGAAGAGCCAAGGTCAGACCAATAGAAGGTGCGAACAGGAGCTTTGCAGAATCGAAACTTAAGAACAGAACAGCCTATCTCAGGAAGGCCGCGATAAGGAGGCTCAGGCAGGTGGCAAGTTGGACAAGAATTAAATGCACAAATTGAAGGAAACTAGGCAGATTCACGGTGTGAGCAGCACGTGACCATCCGAGCAAGAAGAGGCACGGGTTCACACCTACGCCTGGCTGTCGCCCAAACAGAGATATCATAACTTTTTCTGACAAGAAGATACAGTTTCGAGGCCGACCACAGCCAACTAATTGACACATAGCCACTAAAGTAATCATGGATTGAGGGAAGGCAGGGTGAATCTTGGGGCATCCTGCACCTGGCTGACCATTCTGCGTGCTGCTAAGTAAAGTGGAAATGTATGCATGGGGTTGAAGCCAACCCAATCACAATGGACCAAATAATCTAGGGTCCTATAGATAGTAGAACCAATGGGACATCGTACTCTTAGTGACGTCTACAAGAGTAATGTTAGAAGGAAGGGCTTAGACGCCCACCTGATAGTGTTTATCCAATCCCCTCACTCCGTTACCATATACAGATATAGTACCTATAGTAAAGTTACCTTTTCCTAACCAATAGAATTGCATGTTAACTTTTTGAGTGTTACACGTCAATGATGACGAGTTTTGAGTATAAATGTTACTGTTTGTATGAAGTTCTTGGGAGTTGAAGCGAGACAGACTATCGCATCACTGTTGATTTCCATGTTCCCCATTTTTTGTACTTGTCATTAAACGGACACCCCTTTGCCAAACCATTGAGTTGTCCTTATTGATTGGTATTGGAGTAAGATAACCTGCACCCCCATTCATCTCAAGGTGCAGCTACCTTGTCTTAAAGTACTCTGGAGCAAACCCCGACTCCATGGGCCGGCCGGGTGTTCTCCCCAGTACAGCTCGATGCCGTACATTCAAATCCCAGGTTGAAATGGCAGCTCCTAAAGGTACTGAACTACTCCTTGTTATGGTATTGGTTAATCCTATTATGATTTATAGTTTCGTTGTACTTTAGAAACCACCTCATTTTACTTCGACTTTTAAAGAGCAATTTTTATTGTTACTACATTCTTTGTTAAATCCTCTGGAAAGGTCATTATTCTCAGAGATTTTAACTTGTGGCTGCACGATTCTCAGAATCACTGTGCTGATTCTTTGGACCATTCCTTTATTGATCTTGGATTCTTTCAGGCTATTTAAAAGCCTACCCATAAGGACGACCATACTTTGGACTGGCTGTGCACCTCTGGTATTTCTGTCAAATCTCTGGAGGTCCTACCGTACACATGGTTAAAAAATGTCTTTTTAAAGATTTGTACTTTCAGTTCACAATCATGATCTTATCCTCAAATTGAGTTGGCGATGAAACATAGTCTACCCAAAATAACACTGCTTTCTCTTAAACCTCCTAACTCCATCCCTTTCTCTAGCCCTTTGTCAAAGAATATAGCAGCATCCTACAAACATAAACTATCTTTAGCTCTTGATACCATTGCCCCCTTGAGAATCTGCAAATCTACTAAGGTGGAAAGGCCATTGCAAACCTTGTATACTCAGGATCTGCGTAACCTGAGACCAAAAAAATAACTCTGTTATACGAGTCATAAAGGAGCATTTGAACATGTGTATTAGTCAAACTGCGTTGAACTCCAAATAACTATTTTTGATCTTGAGAGAGCTTGAGAAACACAATATTAATTTGGTAGAATCTGAGGTTAATGATCAGGACTTCTGCATCAACATTCAGCAGACCCTTTTTGAGAAGGTTTCTTTACTCAAAGCATCCATTTCCCGGAATCTCTCTAGTGTTCTGTTACCTTTAGTGTCATCGTCATCTATTAGCTCATCTTTATCCTCATGCCTGAAGTAGAAATAGTGAAACCATCTCTAAAACCTACTAACTGCCCTGGGGATCCATGTCGTTCTAGGCTTATAAAAACATATGCATCTGATATCTTTGTCCTGATTGCTGAATGTGTGAATGCCTCCTTCATGTCGGCTTGCATCAAACAAGCTTGGACCACTTCTCTAATAAAAAAATGTCACACTCGATCCAAATACTTCCACAAAATACAAATCCTTTACAAGGGTATCATCCCTGTTAAAGATATTAGACCACCTGGCATATCTACAGAAAACAAGAGTTTCTGGAAGAGCATGATTTGCTAGGATCTAGACAATCTGGATTCAGAGCCTCTCATGGTAGTGAATCCTCACTTCTGGATCTGAAAGCAAGTATGTCCCAGATTATGGACAATGGAAAGGTTGCTCTCTTTGCTCTTCTGAATTTATTAACTGCATTTGACCTTGTGGATCTTAACTTTTTATATGAAAGAGTTCAGTCCATCGCTTCCCTTTCTAAAAAAAAAACAGCTGATTGAGTTTTATCATTTGTATCGGGCAGATCAGCAAGACTCTTTCACAAATCTTGTACTGCCTGTTGAACTCCTCTGTGATGCACCGTAGGGATCTTGTCTGTCGCCCACTCTTTTTAATGTTTTTATGAAGCCCTTATTTAATATGCGATGACCAAGATATTTTATCCACTAATTGCACTGATGACACACAGATTCTGATTCAACTTAAACTGCAGATTCTGCAAGAGTTAACGCTGTTTTTGATTTGGTTCAAAACAGGATGGCTCATAACTGCCTGGTCTTAAATGATGCCAAGACCGAGCACCTGCTGATGGGTTCCTAACAAAGACTTTCCAAACTTCTTGATCTGTATACAAATTTTATTATTGCTGGTTTCTGTTTTTCAGTTCTTACTAAGTTTAAAAGCCTGGTTGTCCTCTTTGACTCCACTTTGTTTATGAAGGACCAAGTAAATGCAGTTTTCTCATCATCAGTCTATTACTTGAAGCTGCTTTGCCGCATTAGGACTTTTATCTCTAAAGAGAACTGTGCTTCTCTTGCTTGATCAATAATTGGTACCAAAATTTGACTACTGTGGCAGTCTTCTTGTTGGTACTGCTCAGAAAAACATTGCAAAGCTCCAAGTAATACAGAACAGTATGGTAAGAACAGCTTCCTATCTTAACAAAAGAGCGCATATTTACCTGCTAGATATGCATTGCGTTGATTACCTGTGACTGAATTTCAGGATTCTCTCCATTACCCATAAATACATATTTGGCAAAAGACCAGTCTGCCTTAAAAGAAGGCTGCAGGTGAAGCAATCTACACAATTGCTCAGATTTAATCAGAGTAGTCTGCTCATGGTGCCTCGTGTGAAATTGTAGATGGCAGGTAAATGCTCTTATGATTGTATTGCCCTGTCCCTCTGGAACAAGTTGGCTTTTATGGTAAGATTGGATTCCTCGCTCTCATCTTTTTAGAGTTCCCTTAAGACATTCTTTTTTACCTGAGGTGTTTTAGCCTAGTTTGGTCCGGTTTTATGCTGCTGATTTATTGCTTGGTTTTCAGTTTGTATTACTGATTTTGGTGATTTTATTCTCCTGCTTGTTGGTTTTTATAGTTATTACTTTTAGTGTGTTTTTACTGTGGATAATGTTTTATTGTTTTTTTCGTTCTCGTTTTTATGGTATATGTTTTGCTGTTTGTTCTTGTTTTTACGTGCGCCTGTTTGCCTTTTGGCCCTAAGGCACATTACAAGTTCTTAACATAAACATTAACTTAAACATGAAAACTATTTTTGGCACAATTTATTGATTTTGTATTTATTTGTATAGTGCCAAAAACCAGCAGGCATCTGGGCGCACAAGAACACAAGAGTACGAGGAGAGAAAACAGGACAAGAGGGGAAGGTAGAGAGTGGCAAGCCAAGGAAGGTCTGATACATCTGCTTTAGCTAAAAAGTAGTCTTTAATGACTTAGGGAAGCGCTTTAGGTTTGCTTCCTGTTGTAGTTTTACAGGTACAGAGTTCCAGAAGAGGGCGCCATAATATGGAAAGACTTCCCAAGGTCATTTGTCTGTTTGAATCTGGGACAGACGATCAGGGCCAATTTAGCTGAGCATAGGGTTCTTTTAGGCTCGCATATGACCAGTTGTGTTTTCAGGTAGGTTGGAGCTTTCGTGTAGAGGCTTCTATGGACCAGTGTAGCAGTCGTAAATGGAATGCGTGCTGAGATTGGGAGCCAGTGCATAGCTTGTCTACTGGAGGATATGTGATCTCTCAGAGAGATCCCTTTCATGATATGTATAGTATCATTATGGAGAACTGGGAGTTTGTGGAGACATCTTTTGTTGGCGTGGATCAAAAGAGCATTACAATAGTCTAACCTAGACAGTATAATGGCCCTTGCTATAGTTAGGCTATTTGCCTCAGAGATTAATGGTTTTATGTTTTTTAGCAATCTACGGTAGTGCTCGCAATTTTTGGTAGTCTGTTTCACGTGTGCTTCAGCACTGAGGGATGATTCTCAGTGACAAAAAATCAGATCATGCATGCACATTTGCCTAAAATAAGAAAGGTATCACCCAAAGAAACACCGATTATGAGAGATACTCAACTTCAACCAAAGCAGCCAACTGGAAAGAAAAATCATGGCAGATTCATTAAGTGCCTGCAGAGCCGCATTCAGCATTGTGAATTCCAAAATGCCTCCAAAGATGAGGCTATACCGCTGCATCTCATAGAAGGCTTCATCCCTTCAGGGTTTGTAATCGACTCCTGCCAGTACTTGATTGGACTCAGAAGGGACTAAGGGTCAATGCTCAAACAGTCGATACAGAATGCATCCAACAACACAGAAAGAAACATGCTGCTACCATGTGTTAAAACTGAAGTTATCAGACGACACTACATAAGGAAACACAGTTACCTTATTCAAGAGACCCCTAGACAATACCTCGAAATTCTGCTACAGATGCAGCTTGCAGAGCCACCACAGTCAACATTGTATGGAGTGACCAATTCTTTAAGCTCATATAGAAGTTCAGGATAATGCTCCAAGTCCTGTGTTAACCAGTGGGGAAACACACGCCATTCATGCCTTAGAAAATGTAAACGCAAGCTCAAATATAAAAGACACCTCAGACAAACACATTGTAAAGGGATCCACAAACTGTAACTGTTATCTGAGCTTCTGTACCACCATGAAAGTCAAACTATTTGGGATAAACTACAATATATCAACTGGAACTGAAGCATTTCCAGATATACCAGCAACATACCCAGCACTTTTCATCGGAATGTGAACACTCAGACAAACGTGAACATGCAACACAAAATGATGAGGTGAAACCAATCCCGTGGAACCCTTGGAAAGCTGGAAAGCATTTACAAAGGTGGTTAAAGTTGATGTAGCAGCAATTCTCACAGATGAATCAAACGAAGGAATCATGAGGCCTACACCATGGGGTTTGCCACTAGTAGTATTTCCAAAATTGGAAGGATATGTCAGGCTATGCGTGGACATGAGATAGCAAAATACCTCCATAGAAAGGGAATGCCACACAGGACCATTCATACGCATGTGATAATACATTCCAACCAAACAAAGGTATTTTCAAAACTAGATATGCATGAAAGGTATCATCAACTTGAACTACACCAGCCATTATGGTATGTTACCACTTTCTCCAGCCACCTGGGACTGTATGTCTAAAAAAGACTTCATTTCAGCATCTTGCCAGTCCCAAACATGTTTCAAAAGACAAGAAGATGAGTCCTCTGATTTCACAAGGCAAACAATGACATTCCTAAACTTGGAGATTCAAGAGAGATGCATAAGTGCACCCTTGACAGTTTCTGAAAAACTCTGTTGCAAACAACAAACATGCAGCAGTGTCAGTTAAAAAAGGACTCCTTGAAATTCTACAATCCTATCATTTCCTCAAAAACAATGGAACAAGATACCAAAACGGCAAATACTATGTCCTACCTGGAAGTTCCAAAAACATGTGAGTGACACAAGCTCCTTCTTAGGAATGTCAGGATGTTGAACTTGACACCTGTATGACATTGCTACCACTACTACACCACTGTGAGAACTTACACCTATGTATATGCATACATTATTCACTAGTCCTTCAATGATTAGAGCATATCCTCTAATATTGAAGGACTGTGAATAACCATTCACCAAGACAAAGAGACAACTGGAAAGAACAAGGCACCTTTAATTATTGAGCACAAAAAGGGTGATCCGTTGCATGTGAATATTTGACAAATTGTATTTTGCAATTCAATATGAAACTTGATTTTTTTGTATTATTTTACCAAAGTTGTGCAAAGAACGCAAGGTGAAAGTGTAACCCTAGCAGAAAAATAAGAGACTCTAAGGCATACAAAACAGTACAAAAACATCACAGAAATGACATCCTACAATTCATCATCTTCAATAAGAAGACTCACAAATGTTCTACCAGACACAATGCACTCATACTTCCACCAACCAAACATAATACTCAAAGAACTCTAGATAAAATATTAAAATACTAATTCGATATCAAATTGCAAACAACGCCTACAAGTGAAAAAAAGATGCTTTATCCTGAATGCAAGAAGGTCCTTGTTCAGATGAGGACTGGTAACTAATCCCTGTCAGCACCACATAATAGATAGAGTGTACCACCTCTCTGTAGCAACGTGGATCAAAAGTGAATTCACACCTACATAAACATACAATAAATGTGGATAATTATCTCAACAAAGGAGCAGCGCTAATTCCTAATGCCTACTTGAGTTTCGATCATATAAGGTTACATTAATTCAAAAATACCCAAGCCTTCATCAGGGAAAATTAAAAATCTTGAATGAGTGGAGTACCATTATTCCAACCATCTACAAGGATCAAAGAAAACCCCCATTATGTTTGCAATGAAAAACATTTCACTATGATTCTTTTAACAGCATGTACTCATACTGATACCTTATTCTTTTTACTAACACTCATATGCACAGACTATAATCATACAATACCAAAATGAACCAGTGTAAACACTGGCTGGGCCCCCTCTACCTCTCAGTGACCCACCAGCAGGTGCCAAACCCCAAGCTATCACACCGAATGTAGTAACAGAGGATGAACCACACCTAAAAGTAAAACCAACAGGAACTGAAGGATTTAATGTTACAACACCCAACTTGGTAATGCAGCCCAGTGCATCTACCCTGCTATCATGGCGTGCCATAGGCCCAGCAACCATGTAGACCAGAAGACATATCCACCTGCTGACAGTGCACTGAGAAAAGGACATCTCTGCAAAAGGCTGTTGTAATCAAGTCGGAAAAACTTGGTGACAGCAAAGTGACATGCAGCTGTACCAAGCCCTAAATCCTGCACGAGTGCTGGGACATTAGAAACCCTTACCAGCATTTGAATCTAAAACCAGATATAATTAGAGCTGAACATCCACAGAACGTAAGCCGGACACAGGCTCATAGATTGCAGCCCTCGCTGCTCACCACATACACCGGTTACACAGGTTACACAAAACTCAGCAGAAGGATAAACATGCTTGCTGTAGCCTAAAATTGAACAAAGCATGTGCCCATTATCGAAGACGAACATCTAATGGCCATTGCTTACTGACAATAAATTGCAGATAGCAAGCAAACTACCGTGGGACTTAGTGGGTAAGAGTCCAGCCAAAGGAAAATCCAGTAACACAACACATTTCTTTACCTGAGAGTACTCGTACAGTACACTTGGCCTGGCGGCACTTGGGACTCCCTCATATTGCTGGGAGTTCCACAATCAGAAAGGCCAGTCAAGTGTAGCATCCTGAAACAGTGGTGGGCGCATGATGCCAGAGGACAAATCGGGCAGGCGACATGTGTCCCAAATACAGAAACTCGAAGACACCACTAAAGTCTGTCTGCCTCTCTCTATATTCATGCTCGAATGTGGCTCGAAGTCATGCATGAACTCAATGCCCGAGCCAGCCTACAGCAGCCATAATGGAGTAGCTAAGCCACCGTAACTACATAGCAAAACCCTGCAAGAACTAGGGGAAGTGTAACATCACTGGGACAGCTGGAAAAAGGGAAATTATAAAATGTGTGAAATAAACTATGCAATCAAAATAAAAATCATAACAATGACCAAAATTAAAATCACACAAATGCCCAAATGGGCAAACATGGACTAGGCAATTAAGAGACTTTAAGAAACACAGAGACTGAAGCTCCCCTAGTCCTACTGGTAGACTAGTAGACTAGTAAACCATGTACACAGACTCATGTATGGCCCTGCATGGCACACTAATCGTTATGCAGCTCACAGTGCCTCCACACACCAAGGCACCCCAAAGATCATACGTACGGGAGCCCAAAACCGTTGGCCCATGGCACTGGCCCCCTGTCTCTCCCAATGAAGGATGGCCAGTGGGTCTCTTCAAAAAGGCCAACAAGGTGTGATCTCAATATAAGAATCCACCTCTGTTTAAGCTTGAACCACCATGTGATCTTTGAAAAATTCTTCTCATCAGGAATAAGATGATCGAATTCTAGCCATTTCAAGTCATCAGACCCATGATGTCCCCTAAATACTGTTGCACCAAGGGTGCTGTCAAAGTACCATTCCTTATTCTACACCTATGTTCATTAATCCTGACGGAGATTTTTCTGGTGATCATACCCACGTATGCTAAATCGCATGGGCAGATTGTAATATACACAACATTGGTCAAGTTGCAATTAGTGAATTTAGTTAATTGCCAGTCGAAAGTCCCAGGGCTAAATTGCAGTGTCTTTCTGGTGAAAGGGCAGACACTGCAGTTGCCGCAGGTATGGTGACCTCCTCACCCATTGTTAAACAGTAATTATATAGTGTCTCCTTAGTATTTATATTGGCCTAAGCCTATTCGCGCTACACGGAAAACCGTATTGCAAAGTTCTGATATTTGGTTTAACTTCGCCGCCATTTTAAGATTCATCCGCCATTTTGATTTTCACTCATGTGTTCTACGTTCTAAAATGGTGGACTATGTTTTCGACTTGCATCCAAGCCTTCTAACCTTTGAGTTCTGTTAATGATTAGGTTGTCCGAGAGCTGACTGTTTAAACTGAGCAAAGAGACCTTGTGCTTCATATGAACTGTCATTCAAGTGTTGTCTGTGCTCACACACCTCATCCTTGTATAAGCATTGGGACAATGAAGAACAAACCTCGAGCATATGCTTTAGCTGAACTACATTGTGAAGAAACTTGGAATAAGGCTTACCGCGGGATCCGAGAACATACATCACTATTGTGTTTTCATGGAAATACAACCTTATGTAATCCTTCGCATGATATTGTAAAATCTGTATGTGAACTAGGCACAAACTCTAGACCATGAATTATTAACATGAAGAGAGGCTGTATAATATTGCATGAAATGTATAAATACGTGAGTGTTTAGATGTTCAGCACTCTCTCACCTCTCTTTGTCGGCTGGTACGCACTGCGAGGTGTTGAGATCCAGATAGCTATTTGTTTTGCTTTGTAAACTCTACAGTAATAAATCCTTTTAGCCCGTGATTGGTGTATTTCCTTTGTGGTACTCTGCCTCGATATTTCTTTGTTCTTTCCGATGGCGCCTGAATAGGGACCCTCAAGATTAATGCCACCTCGTTGAAGAGTAGACGCGGCTATCGGACCGGGATCGGACGGTGAGAAAGAGGGGGCCCCTTTTGGATGAGATGCAACACCTCAACAGTACTGCACAATCCGATCCCTGGACAGGGAGCACGCGGTCCGAGACGGCATCTTGACAAGGGTCCATATATCGAGGTGGGCAGTTTTGCTGAAATCACCGACCATGAGGGTCCTTTGTCCTTTGTAATCCGATTGGACCACCCTTTGTCCTTTGAATCAGGTGAGTCGTGTCCCGATTCCTAAGAATCCTGATATTTGGTTGTAGATTTGTACTCGCAAGCACAAACGACGCCAGGTAACACCAGTAATCTGACATGTCTGGGAAATTGTCTGCCTGTTTCAGGGTGTTATTCCGCAGAGACAGGCAGTCTTTGGAATTTGGCCGACCGGCACCACAGGAGGGGTCGCCGGCATGTACTATGTACTGTAAATACGGCATTGTTAGTATAGTATTCAATGATATTTGGCACAGACAAACTAGGCATGCTTCTGAACTTCAGTGACCAGTCAATGGTAGTTTTGAGATTGCCCGAATAGAGTATTTAGAATCCATATTGTTAAAGAAAAAGCTAGACCTGCAGCATTTGATATAATACAAAATTGGAAAAAGGAAGCTATGCAGCAACTTAAGAGTAAAGAGAAGCATGCACATCGTCATATGTCAAATTCCGAAAAGGCATTATTGTACGATCAACAAAAACAGTCAGAGTCTGTTAGAAACATGGATAGGGCTTTTCAACTTGGTATACAGAAAATATATCTGTCTAAAGATTTTCATGCCTCAGATGAGCTAATTGATAAACTCTTAAATGAACATAGGCCTGGTGCCACTGCACCATCTCCTTATGTGCCTCTTCTTGCTGTCTTACCTCTTCCTGCTGTCGTTCCTCCTCCCGTAGCAATTCCTGTTCTTCCTGTTGCTCCTCCGCCACCAGTTATTACTCTGTTTCCTGGTGTTCCTCAGTCTGTACCTTCACCTTTACTCGCTGTTGCTGTTTCAGTAAATCCGTCTTTGTTGCCAGTGGTAGTGTCTCCACTACCTGTTGCACAGGATTTGCTCTCTCCTTCCCAAGTGGTTCTGCTCCGCTTGTGGCTAATAAAGGGGCGAGTGCTGAATCAAAAGTTGCAACGTGGAACACAGTTTCCAAAGAGAAGAGGAGAGATTTGAATGCATGGGCTAATCAATGTATAGAGAAAGGTGAAAAATCTACAGTTTTAGCTACACTCCTCAATCTAGAAATTATTCCCGATCAGAACGTCTTTATTGAGGAGATGGGGATACATTTGGCTGTAATGTGGAATAGATTGACGGACACAGATGTCCCACAAGGGTTGAGGGATTTGAATGTTTTGGCTTATTCAAGGGATACTGCGGAGAAAGTACACGAGCATGTCGAGAGGGTTTTTGAGTTTAGAAGGGAGTTAGAACGGTTACAGAATGATGAAATGGATGGTGATAGTTTAGACTCTTTTTACGTGCACAAACGGTTCCTTCCTCTTTGTAAGTCAATGAGTGAAGAAACGCAAATTTGCACAAGGAATAGATGGATATCAGATATGTCGATACCTCCCGTAGAAGTATATGATACGTATAGTCAGTATACTCCAGAAATGCAGAGGAAAGTGTGAAAGGTAATGGTAGAATACCTACAGGATGAATATATAAAGAAAAAAGTTTGTTGTCCTGCAGAATTATTGAATATTTATATGAGAGCTTTTGTGTCTGATACTGCTTCCACCACTTTAGCTCTTGATTTGGCTCTGTTGCTTAGTAAACGTTTGGAGTTGCCTACTTCTCAGTTGCCTATGAGAGAGGTTCCTCCGACAATCGTTCCTAAAGTTGAGATTCCGGCTAATGTTGCAACAGGTGCAGCAGCCATCGATATTAAAGCTCACTATGTATCGCAGTTTGTTCAAGTCCCGTTCTCAAGACAGGAAGTGAATACTATTAGACAGTCGATTCCAGACATGAGGAAAAATCCAACAGGGTTTTACAAAGAAATAGAATCTGTCCTGCATTCGTCAGTGTTCACTTTGGGTGATATAGATTTGTTGTTTCCTATGATCCTACCTGCTGATTTATGGAAACAGATTAGGACTGTAGATGATCCAGCAGGTTTAGGTGACACGTGGGACAACTTGGTTAGGTTAGATGGAGAAAGTAAAGCTGGTGAAAGACCACCTCAAGTGATACTGACTTTGCCAGATAGAATAGTAATGAAATGAAAGACTTTGATTCCAGAGAGAAGGATTGTTTGGGACAAACTCACTGCTTGTACCGAAGGAAAATATGAAGGTGCTACCGAATTCTTTAATCTGTTCGAACAAGTATCCTCAGATTTTAGCGGACAGGATTTAAGCACCGAGTCACAGAAAAGATTGTTTGTGGATAAGTTTGTGCGTGGATTGTTGCCTATTATCCAGTCACAAATTATGACTTCCGAGAGTGCATGGCAAGCTAAATCACAGTCTGAAGTATTGCATATGGCTCAGTATTATGAGAATAGAGTCAATAGTGAAAAAGAAAGGATCGAAAAGAAAAGGTGAGATTTAAAAACTAAGGTATTATTGCAACAGATGGCCAGAGGGCCTAGAGGTGGGAGTACACAGTTTCAACATCAATTTGTTCCACAAAGTAATGTGCCGTTGGGTCCTGTACATGCAAGCCAATGTGCTTATTGCAGATAAGAGGGTCATTGGCGAGCACAATGCCGATCCTTCAGCAAAGGTCGAATAACACATATGGGGCCTCATTACACGGTAGGCGGTAAGGGTTTACCGGTACCGGTAAGGGCACCGGTACTGGTAAACCCTTACCGCCTTACTACGAGGTCCCTTTGCAGGACCCGACCTTAACGGCTGGTGTAGACCAACCGTTAAAGTTGGGACCCGCAAAGGGACCTTGGTGCTAATTACGGTACCGCAATTTGCGGTACCGTAATTAGCCCCTTCCCTATTCCCATTGAACCCTATGGGCAAAAATGGGGAAGGGCCATGGAGAAAGGAGGAATTACCACCCCGCCAACCTTGGAATAGGGTGGTAATTCCCCTTTTCTCCATGGTGGTACCGGTATGGTACCGGCGGCAATCATGGCGCTAATAGCACCATGGTTTACTGCATAACGTGTAATGAGGCACATTTTGTCATGAGTAGATGATCTAGAGGCCGCCCTGGGGTAGGGGGTCCTGGTAGAAGCCAGTTGGCTCAAAATTCTCAGTCATTTTCGCAAGACAATCAGCAACCTAGTGTAGATAGCAGAAATATTTTTATAATCCTACCACTGCTTATCTTTCTGAAGATCTCGTCTTTGACGATATATTGTTTTGTTAGTACAGCCCGAAGCATGGCTGGAACCAAAGCCTATTCCCTTTATTCAGAAAGGTCCCTATGTTGAGATGATAGTGAGGAATAAGAAGCATCTATTTTTGATAGACACAGGAGCACATAAGTGTTCCATTAATTAATCACGGGTTCCAGACATTCCACTGTCAGGGCAGAATAATGTTTCTGTAGGGTTTTCTGGTACGCCAGTAGTTAGTCCGGTTTCTCTGCCAGTACCGATTTCACTGGGGCCATTTACGGATCACTGTCCGTTTCTTCTGACAACAAACTGTGGAGAGAATTTGTGGGGGTTGAATCTGCTGAAGGAATTAAATGTGGTAATTCATTGTTCTTTGGATGGAGTGTGTTTGACGATTTCACCTCAACACTCTTCTACCTCACAGTTTTTGACTAGACCTTTGCTGCCAGAATTTAGTGCAGTTCCAGCCTATTTATGGGTGGTTGATGACAATGATGTTGGTATTTTGCAAATTGAGCCTGTTAAAATTCTTTTGAAACCAGGAGTTAAGTTGCCACGAATTCCACAATATAAGATTTCAGTTGATGGTGAACAAGCTTTGAAGTGTATAGTTTCCGACTTTGTACATCGTGGAGTAATCGAAGAAATTGCAGGCAGTTTGTGCAATAGCCCAATTTTACCTGTGTATAAGAAAGGGGATAATGCAATTCCCTTCTGTTTCATTATCGATTTGCGCGCTATCAATAAGATTGTTGCTCCACAATTTCCAATTGTGCCTGATGTAACGACGATACTAACAATGATTCCAGCTTCTGCTACTCATTTCAGTGTGGTGGATCTAAAGAATGCCTTCTTTAGCATTCCCATGCACATGGATAGTAGATATTTGTTCGCATTAACCTTAAGAGGACACTTGTTTACATTCACCCGTGCACCAGAAGGGTACACAGAGAGTCTGAGCATTTATAGTAAGGCTTTGAAAGAGCAACTCGATGCACTTGAGTTGTCCTCTACTTGTACATTGCTGAATTATGTCGATGACCTTCTCTTAGGTGCAGACTTAGAAAGTGCTTGCAAGGAAGGCACTGTGTTATTGCTTACACATCTAGCAAAGCATGGCCAGAAAGCTTCGTTGAAAAAGTTTCAGTATTGTCGACAGGAGGTTGCCTATTTAGGCTACCTCCTGTCAAAGGAGGGAAGAAGATTGACACCTGAACGGATTAAGAGTATTTCTAGCATGTCTGTCCCAAATACACAGAAGGAAGTCAGAGCCTTCATAGGAATGGCTTCTTACTGTAGACAGTGGATCCCAAACCTTTCACTAGTGATAAAACCAATGTTGGCATTGACAAAGAAGGGCATTTCTTTGCCACTACCGTGGAACTTGGACCACCAGAAAGCTTTTGATCTGCTCAAGACTGCACTGTGTTCTGCACCGGTTTTCGGTACACCAAATTATGATAAGGCCTTCGAGTTGTATGTGCATGAACATGATGGATGTGCTTTGGCTGTGTTAATGCAGGAACATGGGGGAAGAATAGACCGTGCGGTTATTTTTCCTCCACACTTGATCCTGTTGCATGCCCTTTGCCAAGATGTTTGAGGGCTGTTGCTGCTGCTGATGCATCTGTAAAACAAAATGAGGGCATGGTTCTAGGCCATACTTTAAACGTGATGGTACCTCACTCTGTAGACGTTCTATCAAATAGAACGCAAACGTAACACCTTACTTCCGCGCGATTAACAAGATATGAACTGATCCTATTTGCACCGCATATCCAAATTAAGAGGTGTTGCGTATTGAATACGGCTGAATTGATACCTCTTCCGCAAGAAATTGCTTGCTATGACGAAATGTCACCTGACTGCCTTTATACCACAGAGCAAGAAACTAAAGGCAGGATTGATTTAAATGATACACCTCCGAATGATCCACAAGGGGAGCTGTTTTGCAATGGATCCTGCTTCAAACTTCTGGATGGTACATCCACTGCTGCTTATGCCATCACCACACTAAGCACGATCGTGGAAACCAAGAGAATTTCACATAACTCAGCGCAGACCGCAAAGATTATCGCACTGGCTCAAGCTTGTGAACTTTCCGAAGGGCTTAGAGTGAATATCTTTACCGACAGCCAGTATGCCTTTGGGGTGGTCCACAACTTCGGTAGACTATGGGCAGAACAAGGTTTCTTGACCTCACACGGAACAAAAATCCAACATGGCATCTTGGTAGTTCAGCTACTCTCAGCACTTGCGCTTCCTACTCAACTAGCAATCATAAAGTGTGCCGCACATCAGAAGGTAGTAGATGATGTAGGGAGAGGGAACGCTTTTGCTGACAGGATAGCTAAACAGACTGCTACTGATTTATATTCAGAAATGTATGTTACGAAGGAAGCCACAAATACCTGTACAATAGATGAAGGGATTGACTCGATAAAGAATATTCAAGCTGATGCCACTCCAGAAGAACTTAAACACTGGGCTGAGAATTTAGCAAGTTTGGATGAGGAAGGGTGTTGGGTAGACAGTTGAATAGGAAGATGGATGCTACCCGATGCAGGTGTCATCCCCATGGTCACAATGGCTCATGGTCCCACTCCCATATGTGCTAGGAAAATCTGGAAATTACTAGAATCTGTCTGGGTGAATGTCAACATCCTAAAAACTGCTGACCGTTTTGTCCAGAATTGTATGGTTTGCTTACAGCATAATATGGGGAAGGGTACAACGACACTAAGGGGTAGTTTTGGTCCCCCCTCTGTGCCTTTTGAAGTGATTCATTTTGACATCATCGAGGTGGAGCGCTGTTATAACTACAAATATGTCTTGGTAGTCATTTGTGCCTTTAGCAAGTGGGTTGAAGCCTTCCCTGTAAAAGATGCTACAGCAATGACAACGGCAAAAACCATGCTTAAGGAATATTTTCCTTGTTTTGGTTTGCCAAGGGTCATCTGGTCCAATAATGTTCCACATTTTATCGCTGCGGTTATTCTGCAAGTATGCGCGGGATTACAGATCAATAAACGGTTCCATTCGGCTAGACACGCTCAGAGTGCTGGACTTGTAGAACGCCATAATGGTATATTGAAGAATAAACTTGCAAAGGTCTGTGTCAGCAGTAATTTGAAATGACCAGACGCCTTACCTATAGCTCTACTGTCCATGCGGATGACCCCACAGACTGGAACTGGGCTCTCCCGATATGAAATCGTGATAAGAAGGCCAGATAACATTTGGAACCTGCCAAAACCCAAAGTACTAAAAGATGTGGCGCATTTGCTTCTTGCTGAATACTGTGACCAGTTAACTCAAAACCTGTATTTGATTTATCAACAGGTGCAAGAAGCCCTCCCAGTTAAGTACGAGGGGCCAGATCACAGAGTTCGACCCGGTGACTGGGTGCACACAAAGTCATTTTAGAGAGCATCCAGCCTCGCACTGCGCTGGAGAGGACCGTTTCAGGTCCTGTTAGCCACACAGACTGCTGTACGAGTAGCTGGCCAACGACACTGGATACACGCCACACACATCAAGAGGATACCTTTCCCTTTGCCACACGACGGAGACAAAAAGAAGGAAATTGTTTGCTCTCCTTCTGGTGATCAATCGGTCTTGAACAGCATCAAGAGTATTTCGGAGACTCTTCCTGAGCCCGTGGGGCCTGGGGAGACTGCTGCTTTGTCTCTGAATTCTTCTTCGGATCTTTCTGCACCCTTGAGCGACTTTGCCTCTGTTTCACCACTTCCATCAGGAAGCTATGACACACTGTTTGCAGATCACCCAGTGCTTGGAGTCTTAAGGTACGATCTGCATCCGCGGCACTAGACTTACAGCACAGCATGGCTGTGCCTACAGGAAACGACTTTTGAGCTTGTCCTTTGCCACTTTCACGCTGAAACAGAAGAAAGTGTCTGGGACCGGCAAAAGCTATCTTCAATCAAGGAAGATCGTGTGGTCAGGAGACCACCAGCAAACAAACTTACGGAGTCTATCTCAGAAACTTTCCGGGAAAGAGCTTTGAGGAACAATGCCTGTCGCTATCTCTACTCGTACGGAGCAACCGATCGATTGTGTGGCTAACAAAGACATTGGACAGAAAAATACATGGTCCTTGAGGACGTACTGTTTTCTTGTAATTATATTAACTGGCCTGACAGCAGTAATTGCTCTTGGGTTTTGGTACATTGTGGGGGTGCATCCACTTGAAACTTTTATACTCACTGAGAGTGCTCCCACTATGTCTTCTCCTTTCGTGCATCTGCACACTCTATCTCCTAGGGATTCCCAACACAGACAGAGTTATCACAACAATACGCTTTTGTTAATCATGAATGCGACACATGCAATCTTGAACTGAACTAATTGCTGGATATGTTCGCATCTGCCACAACACGGGGAAAAAGGGTTGGGCTGGTATATTCAACCTTTACCTCTAACTACTGCATGCATTGCCTCTCTAAGGCCATTATTCTTTGGTCGTTGGAATGATAGCATCTCAGGGAACTTTGACGGGACTAATTTGAATGAATTAGAAAAGCGAGTCCTGACGCCTCTGATATGCTCCCTTTTCGCAAATAGGAACAAGCTTAATGTTGCTTCTATTAGGCCTTCCGATAGACTTTCTAGACCTTTCCAATCGCTAATTTCTTTCAAGATGGCTCCCATAGGCAACCGGGATGCTACGCCTCCTTCCTATAGTATCAATCACATCCCCAACTCTGTTTCCTTCTGCATACAAAGGAATGGTTCTCAGTCAATGGGTACTTTTGAGGGTTGTACCAATATTGCGAATTTGACTAGTGAGGACAGACCCTTGTATGTAGGTGATCCTGTTTATTTCATTTGTGGCAATGAAGCTTATCCATGGCTACCTAGGGATTGGCAGGGTACTTGTTATTTAGCTATCTTGCTATTCGTGGTATATGTAGCTAGCACCTCTGAGGTCACTAGGGCTTGTCCACGGCGGGACGAGACCGGTGATACTCCCTCACAAGTCATGGGTGATGTAGCAAAATCCTTTGTGCCATTTTGGGGACAGATCATGAATTCTGAGGATATTAGGAGACTAGCAAGAGTATTGGAGAGAATCATCAACCCGGACCACCAATATACTCTACAACATGACGTTAGAACAGAAAGCAATTAGATTAGTATCTCTACAGAACCGGATGGTGTTAGACGTCATCCTGGCTGAGCGTGGTGGAGTATGTAAATTGGTGGGATCTGCTTGTTCCTTTTTCGTACCTGACTCCTCCCCTACCATATTCAAGGCAATACAAAATCTGCACGTCCTAAGTACAGAAGTACATGTTCCCGAGGAAAACTGGGATCTTATTACTTGGTTCTGGGGCTTATAACGGTCATGGGGATGGAAACTCTTTTCAGTCTTAATGGTAATCCTTGGTATTCTGTTGTTGTTGGTTTATACAATGTCTTCCTGTCATATGTTCGATGTTAGGAGGATGTTGTGCGCAAACTGTACGAACATTAGGGGCCTCATTACACGGATGGCGCTAGGGATTTACCGGTACCGGTAAAATACCGGTACCGGTAAATCCCTACCGCCCTACTACGAGGTCCCTTAGCGGGTTGGGGGATTTAACGCCTGCTTTTTGCAGGCGTTAAAATCCAACCCGCTAAGGGACCTCGGAGCTAATTACGGACCGCAAAATTGCAGTGCCGTAATTACCGCCTTCCCCATTCCCATAGAGCCCTATGGGGCAGAAATGGGAATGGGGAAGGGCAATGGCGGAAGGGGGATTTACCGCCCCTCCAACCTTGGAATGGGGCGGTAAATTCCCTTTCCGCCAAGGCGGTGCCGGTATTTCTAATAGCGCCATGGCTCACTGCCTTCCGTGTAATGAGGCCTTAGGACTGAAAATACACACATCCGAGAAGATGACTAATGTTTTTGTAATGAAGGATATTACTGTCAAACATTTGATGGCAATCGATATATCTGATGAATGTGATTCAGTATGTACGGACACTGAAATGTGGAGTTATGAGTAAAGCGAATATTTTTAGTAAGGCTCTTGGCTTAGGCCAAAAGGAGGGTTTGTTAAACGGTAATTAAATAGTGCCTCCTTAGTATTTATATTGGCCTAAGCCTATTCGCGCTACACGGAAAACCGTATTGCAAAGTTCTGATATTTGGGTTAACTTCGCCGCCATTTTAAGATTCATCCGCCATTTTGATTTTCACTCATGTGTTCTACGTTCTAAAATGGTGGACTATGTTTTCGACTTGCAGCCAAGCCTTCTGACCTTTGAGTTCTGTTAATGTTTAAGTTGTCCGAGAGCTGACTGTTTAAACTGAGCAAAGAGACCTTGTGCTTCATATAAACTGTCATTCAAGTGTTGTCTGCGCTCACAAGCCTCATCCTTGTATAAACATTGGGACAATGAAGAACAAACCTTGAGCGTATGCTTTAACTGAACTACATTGTGAAGAACTTGGAGTAAGGCTCACCATGGGATCCAAGAACATACATCGCTACCTGTGTCTTCATGGAAAAACAAACTTATGTAATATTTGTATGCTATTGTAAAATCTGTATGTAAACTAGGAATGAACTCTAGACCACAAATTATTAACATGAAGAGAGGCTGGACAATATTGCATGAAATTTATAAATACGCAAGTGTTTAGATGTTCAGCACTCTCTCACCTCTCTTTGTCGGCTGATACACACTGCGAGGTGTTGGGAGCCAGATAGCTATCTGTTTTGCTTTCTAAACTGTTCATTAATAAAAGATCTGTGAATCTTTTTAGCCCGTGATTGTTGCATTTCCTTTGTGGTACTCAGCTTTGATATTTCTTTGTTATTTCACCCCCACCCCATTCTGAGTGCACTAATCTGTCCCTGACAGTTGTCCCCCTCTTTTCTGTGTAAAGAAAAACAAGTCATAGGGCCTCATTACGAGGTTGGCAGAATGGGTTTACCGGCACCGGTAATGGTGCCGGTGCCGGTAGACCCATTCCGCCCTATTACGAGGTTCCCTTGCGGGACACGTTCAGAACATCTGGCCAGACCAGACGTCCTTTGCGGGTCTCACAAGGGGACCAGAGAGCTAATAACGGGCCCGTTATTAATGGTCCCGTTATTAGCTCCCTCCCCATCCCCATTGAGCCCTATGGGGGCTCAAATGAGAATGGGGATGGGTTTGTTCAATGAGGAATTACCGGGTCCCCCAAAGTTGGAATAGCCAGGTAATTCCTCATTGAAGGAACCCGGAGCTGGAACCCGGTATGGAGGCATCCATGCTACCTCCATACTCGTAATGAGGCCCATAGTAGGCCTGGGAGAAACCTGCCACAACAGAGTGGAGATAAAGAGGCACCAAGAACCATCACATAATATTCTAGTGCAGCGCAGTGGAGCATTGAATTGGTATACTTACAACCAGAGAAGAAAAGCTCAGTTATGGTATGGCCATGTGAGTACTTCCCCAGTTTTCTCTATCTTAAATGATTCATACTAATTATGGACCACTGAGCACTGATAACCAAATATTGAAACTCAAAGGCAAAAGTAGCACCATGCATGGAGAGGTGGGGTATTTGCTTACAGGTTTCTGATTTTTGCAATATTGGACAAACCTGAAAAAGAAATGAGCATATCAAGGAATCCTCTAAGCACTGCTATTAGACTGGAAAGGAAGGAAGTAGATGAGTATTTACATTTCATGATATATCATGGTGCCACCATTGTTATCTAACAAGGGAGGCTGCAAAACCAATGTGAAACATCATAGACAGAAAACACAAAGGAGTTGAACGTGCACAGCAGGGGCCAGATCACAGAAACTTGGCACTGGTGTAAATGCAGAAACGCACTGTATTAGCACTTGGGCAAGTTTTGCCCTAGTGCAAAAAACATTGGGGCCATATTAGACACCATTTACACATGACAAGTACAATTTTCCATGGTATAATCACTAGATAAAAATTACTCTAGCGCAAAAAACATGCATTTCTGCACCAGGGGAAAGTTTGCCCTGGTGCTAATACGGAGTGATATTAGCACTAGGGCAAACTTTGCTCTACTGCTTATACGTGAAAAATTGCATTTGTCATGTTGTAACCGGTTTCTAAGCAGCCACTGCTTACACCTGTAAACTCATCAATGCCAGCAGACCTTACCTCTCACCATCCAACTGCATCACCTTAGCCAGAGCGCTAGTCCTTTCCAAAGTTGACTACTGCAATGCGCTATACTTGGGAACCAGTCAGAAAAACATCAACAAACTACAAGTCATACAAAACAACGCCCTGCGAGCAGCCCTGAACATACCCAAACATGAACACATCTCGGACGCCAGACGCACCTGCCATTGGCTATCCATACCAAAAAGAATTGAATACAAAACCATCTCACTCACACACAAATGCCTAGCTAACCAAGCACCCAGATACCTATCCGACAACCTCAAGCACCACACCCCAGTGCGCCCTACCAGATCAGCTCAAACACACTGCCTAAATATCCCAAGATTTAAGCTCCAAAAAGCAGGTGGCTCCAGCTTCCCCGTGCTTGCCTCCAAACTTTGGAATTCACTTCCACTCGAGCTGAGATCAGAACCGTCCTTTCACAGATTTAGACACAACACCAAAACTTGGCTTCTATCCAAAGAAACTGCCTAGCCCTACCTCACTAGCATGCACCAAGACTGTAAATTTGTAAATATGTAATCGATTTGTACATTTCTGCTGCATTATTCTTGTTGTACTCATTATTCTTGTTGTATTCATCGCAAGCGCCTGGATGCCCTAGGGCCAGGCGGCGCTATACAAATAATAAACTAAACTAAACTAAACTATGGCCCTGATGATGTGCCCTAGTGCTAATACAGTGCAACACTGCATTTGCAATGGTTCAAAGTTTCTGTAATCTGGCCCCAGGTCCAGACACTTCCATCAGGTCTCAATCACCAGGAACTGACAATGGAGATTACATTGGCTAACAGTCATTGGTGTAGAATGAATGGTATCAAAGGAAGGTATATTCATGAGAGGCATGAGAATAGTCATCCCAAACAAGCAAAGGCGAGTCTTGATATTAGGTCATAAGGGCCACAGAGGAATGGCCATGATTGAACAACCTGGCCACCCAAAGATGTGTCCAAACCCCCCAGCAACCAAACGACGAAACACACAACAAAGCAGTCCAACCTGGTGCACATCCACGTGATAGGACATACTGGATGGATTAGAGGGAATGATTGGAGTGAATGGAGTTCATGGATGGAGTAAACAAAGTGAATAGACACAGTGAACAGAATATCTGAGTTGATCGAACTGAGAAAACAAAGAAGTAAATGGAGTGGCTGGAACGGATAGACTGAATAGAACGGATGGAACGGATGGAACGGATGGAGCGGCTGGAATGGATGGAGCGGATGGAACAGATGGAACAGATGGAATAGATGGAACAGATGGAACAGATGGAACGGATGGAGTGGATGGAACGGATGGAGTGGATGGAACGGATGGAACAGATGGAACGGATGGAGTAGTCGGAACGGATGGAGTGGATGGAACGGATGGAGTGGACGGAACAGGTGGAGTGGACGGAACGGATGATGTGGATGGAACCGATGGAGTGTATGGAACAGATGAAGTGGATGGAACGGATGAAGTGGATGGAACGGATGAAATGGATGAAACGGATGAAACGGATGTTATGGATGGTGTGGATGTTATGAATGTTATGGATGTTACGGATGTTACAGATGTTACAGATGTTATGGATGTTACAGATGTTATGGATGGTGCGGATGGTACGGATGGAGTGGATGGTGCGGATGGTGCGGATGTTACGGATGTTAATGATGGTGCGAATGTTACGGATGGTGCGGATATTAAAGATGGTGCAGATGTTATGGATGGTGTGGATGTTACGGATGCTGTGAATGGTATGGATGTTACGGATGGTGCAGATGGTATGGATGGTGTGGATGGTGCAGATGGTATGGATGGTGCGGATGGTACGGATGGTGTGGATGGTACGGATGGTGCAGATGTTACGGATGGTGCAGATGTTATGGTTGGTGCAGAGGTTACAGATGGTGCAGAAGTTACAGACGTTACGGATGGTGCAGATGTTACGGATGGTGCAGATTGTGCAGAGGTTACGGATGGTGCGCATGTTACAAATGGTGCGGACGTTGCAGATGGTGCGGACGTTGCGGGTGGTGCAGATGTTACTGATGGTGTGGATGTTACGGATGGTGCGGATGTTGCGGATGGTGCAGATGGTGCAGATGTTGCGGATGGTGCGGATGGTGCGGACGTTACGGACGGTGTGGATGTTACAGACAGAACGGATGGAACGGATGGAACGGATGGAGCGGATGGAGCAGATGGAATGGATGAAACGGGTGGAGCGGATGGAACGGATGGAGTGGATTGAACGGATGGATTGGATGGAGTGGATGGAATGGTTCAAACGGATGTTGCGGATGTTGTGGATGTTGCGGATGGTGCAGATGTTCCGGATGGTGCAGATGGTGCAGATGGTGCGGATGTTGCGGATGGTGCAGATGTGGAGGCAACACATGTACACCATGATGTTGCCGTAGATCTGTATCCCCTATATATGTTATCTACCTGTATCCCCATATATATCTGTATCCCATATATGCCTGTATCCATTGTGTCATTATATGTCCGTATGTCGCTATGTACGTCCCCACTGTCCTCCTCACGTGCCTGGTCTCAGGCGCTTATACTGATAACCACCATATCACACCACTAAACCTACTCTGTACTATACATCATTATTCAACCAGAACACAGCTATACCCCTGTTAATTTGGCGTAGCTGTTCACATATGAACACGACTCCATGATCACCTCATCACCCTAATAAAGCGCAGCTAGCTGAGCACATTCCGGCTAGCTGTTCGCACCAGACTGAACACATCCAACTGATTTCCTGAGCACCACAACTATCGCTAGGAAGCAGCTATCATCCAACAACTACATCAGCTGCACACATATCTGGTGCACCCCCAGCACCGTATGACACTCTCTCTCTCTACTGACTTAAACTATGGTTCCCGAGGGCGTTCAACCTACCATCGCTTTGAGATCATACCAATGATACATAAGGCACTATACAAATGCCAATTAACATAACATAACATAACCAAACATGGTTCCCAGTCATGGATTAGATGATTGAACAAGCAACCAATATATTTCTCTTATGACAGTGCACATCGGCAGGTGACACACCACCACCAGTTTGATTGTCAGAACATGCAGCTAGAGTTTGGTGAGAGGGGGCTGTTGATTTCTATGGCCCCTTGGAAGCAAGACTGTAAAATCTAGTACTAATGATGGATACTTACATTTCCCAATAATCAGAACTACACCATCCAATGCTTACTAGTCTGTCAGTGTGAACAATCGCCATCACGCAATGGAGCAAAGCCCTGGATGCTTTTGATGTTTAGTATATACAATGATCCAAGTGATTCCTTCTCCAAATGGGTAATCTACTAACCAGATCCCCTTTGTCGCAACTCCATGCAAAAAGCATAATACACTTGTGCCCTGATGCATCAGTAGCTTGATCCGCAGCACCCACTCTGCTCATGGCGCAGAGCAGGTTCAAAGGTCACAATATGCCTACTCAACCGCGACAGTGGCAGCAAAGTCACTGCAGGACAGGAGCAACATTTAAGATATGCCCCCTATACCCAAACTACAATGTTCATGAGTATGTCATGCTGGTGGGAGGGTCATCTCTAATAATAAGCTTTGCCTGAATATAGGCACAGTGCATGGCGATACTTATGATCATGGCTGCCTCATCCCAATTTATATTGCACGTGTGTTAGCTCCTGTGAGTCAGCTCTGCTCTGAAGGGAATGTGTATTTGGATCAGACAGGCCGATACTGCCACACAGCAGGACAGAAACCCAGAGGACCCAGCCTCTCCTTGGTCCTCTTTGGGAGGGCTGGTAATCTCCACCCAAAGAGACAGCCTCACAGCAGAAAGCTGTCCTCAGCCCTGGTATAAATGGAGCACACCCATTCAAGAGGAGTAGCCTCACACTAGGGTGCGGCATATCCAAAGGTCTTGGTTGTCAGTAGGAGGGAAAGGGGTGGGAGTAGGAGCACGGGCCCGAAGTCAAACCTGTGTTGCTCTGCATCGTCTTGCTCCCAAATCGGGCACATTGCCCCTGAGCTATCCTCCTGAGACTTGTTTCTCACTGTCTCTCTATCTCTTTCCTGGATGCTCAACTTCCTCTGGAGCAAAGCACTTTGGGTGTAAGATCAACAGGGCAAAGTCCACTTCAGCCAGGAGCAGGGATTGGTCCCCTAACAAAGGATATCTCTAGACCAATCACTTGAGGACTTGTGCCTTTAAAGCAAGGTGTATCCCACCCCTTTAACACCCCTTTAACAAAATTCCCTTAGTTCCTCAAGGATCCTTTAAGGACAAAGAGGCGTTCTGAACATTCTCACCTGGATTTTGTTTGGGACAGTTGTACCGTCCAATGTCCTCTGCCAGAGGTGAGGAAGGAGCCAAGAAAGAAGCAATATCTGTCCATAAAACAGGGAACATCGGGAGTGACCAGAACTGTTGACCAGGACCAACCATTCTGCAATGGATCTTCTGTTACGCTCACCCGATATCCCCGGGGGCGTCTGGAAGGCTCTGAGATCTGGAACGCTGGATGCGTGGTTGCCCAGTGCTGAATAATGAATCTGCAATTACAGAAGGGAGGATTTGTAAAAACTGTCGCTAGTGGGTGAAATTCCCACCTCCCTCTAACCGATCCCCTTCCCACTGAGTCTTTCTCACCGTAGTTATTTGTAGGGTGAGCTATCCGTCCTGCGTTTCTTGTGCAGGAGCGCTTGACATTTGTTGGTGAGCTGCCCGAGTTGCTTCACTGGTGCAGTGAGCCTTCCTTGTGCCCAGGCCTGCTGTGACCCCAACTCTGCTAATAGGCAGGTAGGTTTGTTTATTGTAAGTCTCTTGTTCTGTTTATGATGGGAATTCATTTAAGTCTTTATCTCCTTCTTTCAGGTGCGAAGGTCTTGATGCTGGTGTGCCGGATCGAGAGGCACGTCTTTTAGGTATGAGAAAGTGCTGATCGCGGCACCTTTATTGTCTTTCTAAGCCAACCTGTGTTTTCCTCTTCTTCTCCTCACATGCCGCTGTGATGCTGCAAGTAGATGAGAGCGCGATGAACAAACTGGCCCTGGAATCCGTTAAGGTAAGTAAAGCGTTGTGCGATTGTTCATTATTGCAAGCAAACCTGAACACGTCTCCTTTTCCTTTGCAGGATGTTGCTGTGGTTCTCCGGATGGCAGTGCTGCGTAGCGCGATGGAATACAGGTGAGACTAATGGAATAAGTTGTTTTGGAAGGGCGCGCCTTCTAATGTGGTTTTGTCCTTTTCTCGTTAATGCAGTCGCGATGTTTGAGCAGCAGCTATGGTAGCGGTTCGCCAGAAGTCCTTAAGGTAGTACTCACAGGTGAGTGATGTTTCTTCTTCTCTCGGTTTCCACAGATTGCAGGCCCGGTTGAGATGCTGAGTGTTGGATGGTGAATTCTCAGGTAAGGCAGAATAACCCTGTATTTGTTCTTGCAGGAAGTTGCTGAAGACCAGAAGCTGGACACAGTGAGCGTCACGCTGCTAGATGCAGAATAACGCGAATCGTGTTCTGCAGCCTGGGTGTGGTTTATATAGCCCGCGTAAAATAATACCAGGTAAAGTAGTTCCAGGCCCCAGCCAGACCCAAAACACTAGACCGCATGGTTTGGTTCACAGGAACTGAGCCATGCGGTTGCATCCAAGTTGGATTTAAAGGCCCATGTAAATAAATGGGACCTAGTTTGAACAGCCCTTCCTTCCTACATATGAGCCTGGTGCCAAAGGCGCCAGGACTGGCTCCAGGAGCATTTTTGCAGTGGTTTTAAGGTCCTCAGGGTTCTGGTGGGAGCATGCTTGTGGCACAATTTGTGCCCCCTCACAATGGCCATGACATATTCTGTGCCAGAATAGCAGACCCTGAACTGGAGTATCCTGGCCATGAGTCTTCTGCAAAGACATCACAGCAACCAGAGTGCCAGACCAGCTGAAGCTTCCTGTTCTATCACAATGAACTGGTCGCTCCATGTTCGCCACATCCTGAACAATAGGGAAGGCCCAGGTGTCTGCATTCCTCCAACCAGTCAAACTATTTCACTGCATATGAATCAGTTCAACACAGCATTGTGCACTAGGGAAGCATGGCACCTGCTGGGCTCAAAGTTTCTGTTCAATGACAGAACCAGAGCAGAATCTCCGGAGGGACACCCACCAACTCTAACTGGGGATTACAACTACGACTCGGCCCAGCTACCCTGAAAACTGCCGCCTCATTGAATGCACATTGACATACCCTTGATCACGACTTCAATAACCATCGCCTGCCAACTCAAACCGCTGAAGAAACACTCAACGACTCCCTCCAGTGGCTAAAGCTTGAATTAACCTGGCCTACTGCGAAATGTTATTGGGACTGCCTTGACTTGCATCACTTGAACCACTGCAGTTCGACTGCACAAAGCACCCGCATTTGCCCTACTCGACCTCCACTGACTGCCAGGGCCTCCACAATCCTACTTACCTGACTGAGCCCGATCAGCTTGCATCATCATTCGGCACCGGGTCTGATGCGTCAGCCCATCAAGTATGTAATCCAGGAACTGTGGCACTGAACTGCCCCACTGTCCACTAGGACTGTAGAGACTGATTAGGTCACGATCGCTCCTGGTTTTAACCCAATATCCTTTTAATGGTAGTACCTTACCTACCACCCCTGGAACTACGTTCAGAGTGCTACTTTCTCCAGTCTGTTGCATCTGATTTGTTCTTTCCTTTGGTTTGGATTTTTGTATAATAATCTCTTTTAGTCCTACTTGCAGATGGTGTTTTTTATTTAAGTGTTTGTATTTTTATAGAACATTTACATTCCCTTTATTTTGGACTTCGATACTGTGTTGTTTGGGTCACTATTATTTCACATTCACACCCCTCTTGCGAGTATAGCCTTCCCTTGGCCCACGTTACCACAAAAGTAGGTATATCTTTGTTGTCCGTGTTTTACCTCTATGATTGAATTGTGTTTTCCTTTGTAGAAGTGTGAGGGCTGAGTGGGACATGTTACCCCTACTCATCCTTGCACTCCTGTGAGGCAGAATCCAATTCATCACAGTCACATCTATTATTCCTGAGACACCCTTGGGTGGTGCCTCCTCCAGCCACGCTACTCGCTGAAGGTCTTCTAACTTCATATAATTTTTTAAAGCATAGATAGCTGTGCATATGTTGACTCACCTTGTGTCCTACCCACTTGTTGTATATTTAAGATAGTATTTCTAATTGCACAGGACATTTAATAAGTTTGACAGAAGCTAAATACATGAATTCCTACTTTTTCATAGGGATAATGTATGTCCAAATTTATAACATGAAGTACAATGTGTTTCACAAATTTGCAGTAATGGTTACACCGCCTGACCTGCGGAAATCATAGTTTACATAAAAAGAGAAATCCTGAATAGAGCTATATTTCTGAAAGTGGAATCGGGTCAAGGGTAGTTTGTTCATGTTATTACCAACAAAATCATGTTAATTCAAATAATCAATGTTTTTTTTCAATATAACATTGCCCAGTAAAGAGAGGATTCTGGCTTAAGCGAACTCCTAATCCCAAGTAAAAATGAAGTGCCGATTCCATTGCTACCTCAAATGAATGCTTGCATGCTTCTAGGACTCTATACATGAATCATGGTGTTGTGCACATTAAAATAAAGCTTCTGTCCTAAACGCAATCCTGAAGTATAAATAGCACAAAATACCACACCCAGGGGCTCATACCAAGTTTGGTGCTAAGGGGGTTTTTCGGCTGAATTACCACCAAATGTCATGGTAGGGCAGTGTTAGTCCCAATGTATGGCATCTTTTGGGGAGTTTTGACAGAATTACCACCAGCGGAATTACAGAGCAGTAATTCTGCTGATATTTGGAGGAATCACAACTCAGTAATTCCACTGGTGGTTATTTCAGAAAAACTTGCAATTTGGCAGTTTGGAAGAAATTGAGTTAATTCTGTTACAGCAAAAAAAGTGGCAGTACTGGAATTACTTCAGAACTCAGAATGAGCCCCATGTGTTTCATACTAGAAGCTAACACTGCCCCACATCTAGAGTGGAATTACCCTCACAATCAGAACATTATACGTGAATCCAATGTTGTACTATGGTGCACACACTTGTTGACTGTGCTGTAGGAAATCACGTGCAATTGATATTTTAAACATTTTCTCTGATTCCAAAACTTGTCGATTGTGGTGGAGAAAACTAAGTGAAATATTTATTGTAACTTACTGGTGAGAATATTTAAATGTAACAATGACAACCATTGATAATTTGAATGTTCATATCAATGAAGGTGCATATTTAGTCTAGAATAGTTATTCAGACTTGCTTTTATAAGAATGGATGTGTGTATGTATTATGGAGGTAATTATTATTAAGACAATATCAGGAGGTCTTTGTTTGTTCTGTAGACAAGCTGCCTCTATGTGTATGTAATTGTAGATGGCCTCCTCAGCATTTATTGGGAGACTAGATTTTTTTATTGTATTTATTATGTTGAATAAAGCAGAGTATACAGATTAAAAACAACCTGTTTCTTGTCCCAGAACTTTGGGTGGGATTACCATGGTGAGGTGTATATTTGTATTTATTTAAAAAATAGGGATGTCCATTTTCATCAAAAATGACATACAACAACATGTTTACAGATAGCAGAGGCATACCCATGAGGTGTACCTGTATAATAGCACAAAGATGAGATCAAGTGTTACATGAAGGGTTGGAGATGTAGCAGGGACAAATGAAAACAAACAGAAGCAAACAATATATATAAGAAACAGATTACTTACAGAGGTAACATTAACCTAAGGAGGCAAGTGCTTCAAACTAAAGAGGAGTACTACATACATAAGTTATAGAGCAAAGGTTGCTTTCACACTATGCACAAATCACAAAAGTCCATCCGTAAAGTGCATGTATTTGATTGAAGGTCAGCCTGACACGTGTTTTGTGCTATGTGCTCTTCGTCCGAGGCTGAACATATCATATACAAATGAGTTTTAAAACCACATCAAAATAATGTTTCCATTGAGGTAACACAAACCAAAAGACAGTTTAGCAGGGCAGAGAACCATAAGCCACATGACAATTCATTTGGGTTGGTGCACTTGGCCATTGTATATGAGCCATAGTACAGATGTCCATGAGGGTACGGGAGGGCAACAGTGTAATGTCTTAAACAACTGAGACAATGGCTATGTTCCTCCAGGCCTTCCTAGACTGACGGCCTATGTAACTCCCCCACGCACCATCTACCAGTACAACACCTGCTAGTTCTGTGCAGAGCAGCCCATGGCAGTGTTCATTGAGGCTGTCCAGCTCGGCACACAGCCACACACCTCATCCGAAAAGGGGACGTAAATAGGCTCAGGACACACATGTGCCCTTTCTGTGACTTGTGAAAATTATCCTTGCAGAACATGACAGGAGTTGTGTAGTGACAGTTGGGGAGGGGTGGGGTGGGAAGGAATAGTTGGGGGGAGTGGGGCTGGATAGTTTGGGAGGTGGAGTGGGGATGGATAGCTGAGGAGGGGGAGTGGGGAGGGAATAATCTTGGCAGAGATTGGTATTCCACATTTGTAAATAATTTGATTGTACACATTACAGTTGGTGTAGCATTGTAATCATGACTGGACATTGTTTTTTTTGTTGTAAGTGAGCTATTTATTTACTGTGCAGTTCCCTGTGCATTAGCTGGCCTGGGCCACGTGTGTGTGCGAAGCGCTCATAAATAGTGGTAAATCAGGTCATTGTGTGCAACACGGCCATCAATGGCATCCATGCAATGTTCCAATGGCAGTTCATCATCACTGTCAACCTCCTCCACCTCTGGTAGGTGCATGTCCATGTCGGGGGGCAGTGGGATGTTGCGCCTGATACACATGTTGTGCAACATGGCACAGGCCAGGACAATCTTGCCCACCTTCACCGTGCTGTACATAGGTGTGCCCTACGATCTGCTCAGGCAGGGGAACATTGCCTTTAACAAGCCCATGTCTGCTCTATTATACAACGAATACGGATGTCAGCACGATTGTATCCCTGCTCAGTGCTGGTTCTGTGTTTGCCTCACGGTGGTCATCAGCTATGGCATCAGGAGATATCCAGCATCACCTACACAGTAGTGACAGAAAGGGTAGAAGGTCATTGTTGTGGCTGTTTCATGTTGGTACAGTATGTATAGTGTTCACTACGCAATCCAAATTTACACATGCTAATTGCTGGTGATGTTGCATATGTCACAGTTGTGCATGTTAACATGCGCATTGTCAGTGTGAATGGATGTCGATGCATTGTATGGACCATTTTGCATAGCATCTGGGTCATATCAAGGATTTATATCTGCAGTCATTAATGTCAAGGTAATGGCACATTCTAAGTGCAATTGTGGCTTGTACAGGTTTAATTGTGCCGGTGCAATCACCAGGTGGCAATGTTTCTCGGCTTGCAAAATAGTATTTGGACTGACACAGCTGGTGTGCCCGACACAGCAGTCCCTGACAGTGGCCGCAGACCTGGTAGGCAGGTCTGACTCAGATAAAGACGTACATCTGAGTTGCAATGTGAGTTCATGTATTTTTGGGATTCAGTACATGCCTGAAGTCGTACTTGCATTCTGATTTACATGACGTGATGAATGGTAGTGGTTGCACAGCATCAAAGGTTATGGCAAAATGATGGATGTCTATATATTCACAGGGAGATACAATACAAGGAATTGCATGGATGGTGAAGGAAATGACAGCAGTATGATTGCCAACAAGCCATTATGCCTTGGCAATATGCATTGTGGGTTTGTGGTTTGTTGATGCTTTTCCATGGCTCATTCACACCACCTTGACCTCTGACCCTTTCACTTCAACAAACACATATGAGAGTGGTGTGTGTTTTTATTGTGTTCCAATTCTGTAGTCCTATGATGAGCATATCACCCATTCATAAACATGTCTGGCTTCATTTTCGAGAATAAGGTAACGTGCATGTGTGTATGCGGACTTGAAACAGGCAGCAGAGCTGGCTACCTGGTGTGCGGAATGCTAGTGGTACGGAGGCGGGGTGTTGTGATGCTGAAGAATGATTAGTCCATACAGCAGGTGGTCTGGGTTCTGCTGAGTGTATTTGGTACATGTAGTGGTTTTGATGTTGCAGTACCGATTTGATGTTGTTATGCATGCGCATGTCCCGTTTGGACAATTGACACACGCCGGTGAAGACCTAGAACCCTGACATGATATTTCAGTGTTGGACATTGCATTAGACACATGCAATGCAGATAGCTGTTGTACATCCCAACATTCAACAGTGCACATGCTTTGGTAGATAAACTCACCCAACAGCCAGGTACACTATGGTGTATCCTGCCCCCGCACCACCTTCAACAGTGCACATGCTTTGGTAGATACACTCACCCAACAACCAGGTACACTATGGTGTATCCTGCCCCTGCCCCCCCCTTCCACAGTGCACATGCTTTGGTAGATACACTCACCCAAAAGCCAGGTACACTATGGTTGATCCTCCCCCCCTTCAACAGTGCACATGCTTTGGTAGATACACTCACCCAACAGACAGGTACACTATGGTGTATCCTGCCCCCCCTCAACAGTGCACAAGCTTTGGTAGATACACTCACCCAACAGCCAGGTACGCTCTCCGCTGTGATCTGCAATGTACCTTGGCAGCGTGGAGTTCCACAGCTCCATGGAGTCATGGGTTGAACCAGGAAATCGGGCACAGCAGTGGGGATGTTTTGGCGGGTATCACACCATCTGCAGATTGAGTGAGTGGTAGAGTTTTCGGTTCCTGTACACTGCCTCAATGGCATGCCTGGCCACCATCTACACATGTGTGCAGTCCAATGCACCTATCACATTGGACATGCCTGCAAGGGCATGAAATGCAATTTTTGTGACATTGACCTCGTTGGCCATTTTGGGTAGGCCTATGTGATCTGCTATGTGCCGCACGAGTGCATCAATGACCTGGAACAGGATACGCAAGAAACAGGATTGCGAAAGCCCATGCAGTGCACCCACAGTGTGTTGGTAGGTGCCCGTGGCTATGAAGTGTAGCATAGACACTAACTTGAGCAAGGGGAGATGGCTATGTGGATCTGTATGAGGATGACCAGGTCATCATGGATCATGTCCACTATGGATGTGATGGTCTGGGTTGGGCTCAAGTTGCAGGGGGTGGCCATTATGCATGGTATAGGTGGCTGCCTGTGGGCAGCAACCAACTGGACATTGTTGTTTTGCAGGGCCATGATGGCCCTCCTTCTCCTCTTGCACCTCCACCACAACCTCTGCCTCCCTGCCTCTTCAAGAAGTAGGCCTGCATGCAGGGCCTCCAGCTCCAGTACTGCTACTGCTTCTGCTAGCATGGTAGTGTTGGAAGAAGTTTACAGTGCGGTAGTGATCCTTTTGTGCTTTTTGCAGTGCTCATTGGGGTCACCTGTGCTGATTTTGGCCACCTGTGGCCTGTTACTACACACCTGAATCTAGTTAACGCCTGGTCCGCGATGCTGGTGTTTCCGGTGCGGAAATCATGGTGCTACCGGCATGTTCATGCCGGTGTTTATGTGTAGGTGGTACTCGGAATGTGCATGTACTAACGCCATGCCGGTATCTCAGGCACGGCATGCGCGTTTTGCTGCAGGTTCCGGTCAAGTTGTTTACGGTTACGTAGGTCGCTTGCGGTGACGGTGTTAGCAGCATCTCAACTCAGAGTGTGCCGGACCGGAAAAAGATGCCAGTACGGAGCAACCAGCACTGCTATTTCCAGACCAGCATACTTGTAATGAGGCCCAATGTCAAGAAGAGTTCCACAATGGGTGTGTCCCTTTCAGGAGGGTGCAACGTCAGGGTTGGCTTTGTTAAAGAGCATATGCTTTAACTTCCTACTGTATTGTCTATGACACCATTATAATATAAAGAAATGCAGCACACATTTTCACAAAGACGTCTGTTTATTTTAATTGTGTAGTACTGTAATAAATACATTTAAAAAAAGACAAGGCCAATTCCAAAAACGAATTGGCACAGTTAGCGTTTGAACTCAACTCTCATGACTGCTCTTCATTTGGAGACCCATGTCATATAGACTTGCCAGTCCAATCACTTTGGACTGCAGCCCGAAGAAGTGCAGATGCACTTTAACACAACCGAAACATCACCATGCACTTGGCTCGGACAAAACCGTGCACATGGGCAGAGTGGTTTCTATCTGGGTTCACACCATGGAGAGAGCAGAGACATGCAATAGTTTTCTCTTCGGCTTTTCAGCAATGGGGGAAAACATCTAATCAAGCCGAGGTCACTCGAAGAAACAAAAGGTTTCAAGTAGGGGCTGATGGTGTGTTCTGTGCCTCCTTGTATTACAAATGCCAATGAAATATACTGCATATGGGGAGATGAGAGGGCATTATCAGCTTGACTGAGCGTAGGTGGCAAAAGCCCTTCTTGACCACGACTTTGATCTGTGCTTCCACAAGTAAATTGTATGTGCGTCACAAAAGGAATCAGAAGAGACACATATTCACACATTTGCAGGGGAGTTGCTAGGTCTGGAAAAGACCCGGGGCTAAGCGGTTGTCGGAACTGGTGGGACTGGGGGCTAGCTAGTCTTTTGGCTGTAACTCCTGAGATTCTATCCGGGGCTACAACCAAAAGATCAGGGGCTATAGCCCCCTTAGCCCCCCCCTAGCAACGCCCCTGCACATTTGTAAATCTGAAACTGCAAATACCCAGACCAAGTTCAGTGAATAAGGTATAATTTGCAAGTGCTGTTGTCTACTTAAAAAATAAAGGGTTCACAGCACAAGAAGCAAATAAAGACGTTGAAGAGGAATACAGTGTATATTGATCGGCATTCTGCTCCACTGGAACTGTAGGTATTATTTGGAAATCAGTAAAACATTCATGGGTAAATACAGCACACAGCCTGATTCAATCACCAAGCTAAATGAACAACAAATATATCGCACTATACAAAGATCATGTACAGTGCAAGGCTATGGGGCTCATTCATGGAATTATTTGTGCCTAAAAACTGGGATTTGTGTTCTTTTCTGCCCGCAAATCTCTGTTTAACAAATGGGGATTTGCGGGCAGAATGGCGCACAAATCCCCGTTTTTCGGCGCAAATAATTCCATGAATCAGCCCCGTTTCCTGGAAGACTACCTCCGTTCAGGCAAATCGAAATGTGACTTTCGTTGTGAAGGGCTCATTACACTATACTTAAAGATAATGCAAGCCTCGCAGTGCACACTTCGTACATTGTAGTGCACCATTATGGGAGCTGTAAAGGAAAAAATCAATCCTTGGCAACCCATGGAGACCCCAAGAAAATACCTGCCCAATCACGCGTGTGTTCTATAGACTTACCTAGCATGTGGTGCTTATTTCCCATGGTTCAAAGAGCCACGTGAAGCACCAAGCGATGCGTTGTCAAACACAAAATACATGAATTGCTTTTAAACATTGATAAAAAGTGATTTCTAGGCGGAAATAATTTAAATAGCTAAACATCACGTTTTAAAGGGCTCTCAATTTGTTTTGAGTTCTTAAGGAACCCGTGAGTTGGAAAGTCAGACATTGAAACACTGCTCACTATTTATTGGATAGGAAAATGCTGAATTGCTTTAAGAATTGCCCAAAGCTACAGAGCGCTTGTCAAATGTATACGTACCATGAAGAACCTCAATTAATACGTTGTATGTCAATTACTTGGATTGCGTGTCTTTTCAAATTGAGAGGTGGTGAAGAAAACATATACAAGAAAGCAGCGTCATCATGTCCTACTAGTGCTTAAGCTATCACATTTCAATGATCTTATTGGCAGTGCATGTAACCAAACAAAACACAAACACAATCTTAGAAATTCCATGGACATGTCGGACTAATAAAACATAGCATTCAAATATGCCAATGTGTGAATTAAGGAACAGTCGTCACAATGCTAATATCTTGGAAAGCATTTTTGCAGGCAACTTTTTTTGGAAAAAAGCATGTGACTTCCATCTGACCTTCTGCCACCTGAAATCAGTCTCTACATAGCCCGAGGGCATCGTGCGGATGCCATCCTTCTCTTGAAATTATCTCTTGTATTTTGGATACTATTTGGCCTGTTGAACTCTCCATAACTCATCTCTCTGGCATCTGCTGAAGGGTTCATATATCTCTGTATAAGTTCCTACACCATTTTCTAAAAATATGGGACCAAACACCCAGGGGTTTTGAAATAAGAACTCTGGTCATGTCATTGTCAAATCCTCTAAACCAGTTAAAGCCCTCCAGAGGCAGTGCATGGCTAATACCCAACTGCCTCAATCTCACGAGCAGTTAATGTACTTCATCTCATACTTTGTGTTATTGGGGGGAAGCATGATTTGGGGCCATGTTCTGTTTTAAAAGAGAGTTTGTCTGGGTGCTCCATAATAAGGAGGACCGCTGTCACAGGCTAATCATGGACCTACTCTGGACCTCCAGTAACTCTTCCTTCTATTTCCACCCTGTAGGATCTAAGATAGCAGTTGCTGTTTCCCACGGGATGATACTAGAGCAAACACCCTGTCAACCCCATGAAGGGCAAGTGATGGATTAAGAAAGGGCACAAGTCTAAGAAAGCATGATTAATGTAACATACTGAGTCCAGGTCATGATTAAGGGTGCCATACCAACGACAACACACACCAACAAATTCCTGAACACCTCCAACCACTCTCTTCTCTAGCTTTTATGTTCTCCCTCGTTGAGCTCTACCCACTGAGCCTCATCCACCAGTTTCTGAAATTCTACAGGGCTGGAATGTTCTAATCTGCCTGGCTGTTTCTGGCAGGCGCCAAACTCTGAGCTTACAATGCCACGGCATAAGAAACCTTGTACATGAAACATGTTAACATGCAGTGTTAAATGCAAAACATGTGCTGGTTACTTTTGGAAGAATTTATGATGATGGATTGCATGAAATGAAATCATGAATCAATTAAAGGGATGGTCTAATAAAAAATTTTATTTAAAAAATAGATAGGTCACATAAAAAAAATATACTAGCATCCTCCGTTTTAAAACTTCCTATGTAAAATTTTGAGCTATTCAAGCGCAAAATTCGAAAAATCAAGCACAGGGGCGCCGCCATTTTGTGAAATGGAGGCCCTCCTGTGCTGGCTTTTGCTTTTGCGGCACTAATGAAGGAAAAGCCAGCCAGCTGTATTAAACAAAGTCTACCGCTGGGTGGCTTTCCCTTCATTAGTGCCGGGACTCGGAGGACGCGGACCGGAGACCAGAGCAGGAAAGCTGCAGCTGAATCTCGGTAAGTGCTATTTATTTTTTTTACAAAGAATAAGCACTAGCTGCAGTTTTTTTTCTAAGTTTTCCGGGCTGGAGGAGCCCGGAAAACTTAGAAATAAAACCGCAGCTTTAAAAACTTACTTATGTTTGCGGTCGCTTTTGAAGTGACCGCAAACATAAATAAAAAGTTATTGTGTTGGAAAACGCTGCGGTTTTAAAACCGCAGCGTTTTCCAACACAACCGCGTGTGTTTCTGCCTGCTGTGGCTATCACTTTGGGAGCACCGGAGACCCAAAGTGATAGCCACAGCAGGCAGAAACACACACGGTTATGTTTACATGCCGCGTAGTGTTTCTACCTGCAGCTGATTTCCCATTTGGGGCTCTCGGGCTCCCCGTGGGGAGCCCGAGAGCCCCAAATGGGAAATGCTAAATGCTGCATTGTCTGCCTAAATCTGCTTTTCCATTTGGGGCTCTCGGGCTCCCCGTGGGGAGCCCGAGAGCCCCAAATGGTAAAGCAGATTCAGGCAGACACAGCGCGGTTGTGCTGGAAAACGCTGCAGTTTTAAAACCGCAGCGTTTTCCAACACAATAATGTTTTATTTATGCTTGCGGTCGCTTAAAAAGCGACTGCAAACATAAATACAATGTTTTTAAAGCTACGGTTTTATTTCTAAGTTTTCCGGGCTCCTCCAGCCCGGAAAACTTAGAAAAGAAAACGCAGCTAGTGCTTATTTTTTGTATAGCACTTACCGAGATTCAGCTGCAGCTTTCCTGCTCTGGTCTCCGGTCCGCGTCCTCCGAGTCCCGGCACTAATGAAGGGAAAGCCACCCAGCGGTAGACTTTGTTTACTACAGCTGGCTGGCTTTTCCTTCATTAGTGCCGCAAAAGCAAAAGCCAGCACAGGAGGGCCTCCATTTCACAAAATGGCGGCGCCCCTGTGCTTGCTTTTTCAAATTTTGCGCTTGAATAGCTCAAAATTTTACATAGGAAGTTTTAAAACGGAGGATGCTAGTATATTTTTTTTATGTGACCTATCTATTTTTTAAATAAAATTTTTTACTAGACCATCCCTTTAATTTATGGAGCCTGGATTCACTATTTTCTTATACAACTCAGCAGTAACTTTGGATGCCAAATGATGCATAAGAAGGGAACATTTAACGATTTATAGAGTCACAGAGAGATTTAAATGCAGTTTCTTTCTTTGAAATTGGTCAGCAATTAAACTGGAGTATTGTGGTACTGTTGATTAAGAACATGTATCCATTCCTAAAACCGAAAGCAGAAAGACATGTGAAATGCAATTTGCTTGTCTCCCTTGCATGTTTAAACTGACACCTATTTATGTTCCAGAGCTTTGCAAAGAAACTGAGTTTTAACCTGATTTAACATGTTCCACCACATGTTCGAGTAACTCCTAATGGGGTGGGGTTTGCATATAACTGGTGATGACTGTACATGTGCTTGTTCTTTGCCAATTCCTTTCACATTTACCAGAGGAGCAGTATTATCCTATTCATCATAAAATGATGACATTCCTTTTTGTTTACCATTAGGCTCTGAGCTATGTGTGCTAAGTCAGGCATAGGAGACAGACAAGAGGACATGGTTGTACACAATATTCTATTGGTAACATTAAAGAAAGAAACCTAGTCTAGTTCCTTTTATCTAAGAAAAGTTCCCTAAGATAAAAGAAACAACAGATCAGTGCTCGTCAGGACATCTTACAAAAATAAACTCTGTCCTTTTTCAAACACTTTTCAATACTATTTCCATCCTACCACTAAAAGGAAAGAAAGACTAAGACTTGACTTAGTCTCATGGCACTCCCCCTATGGAAATTTGGAGATTGCTGGTTTTCTGACCCCCTCCCCAATCCGCACATTGCTCTCAGAGTCTCCCCCAGCTCCTTGCTGGATATACGTGACCAAGAATAAAATCCAGAATAACAAAAAGAAAGGCCCTCGGTTTTACGATACCCCAATGTTCTTACCACGTAATTCAGAGTTTAACTAACATATCCCTTCTCCATGAATGTAGTTTTGTGACCTGGCTAGGTTGGACTGCATATGAACAGCAACACATTTTAGTCTCTATATGATATGATATGATATGGCATTTATAATGCACCTATACACAAGTGTGTCAAGGCGCGACGAAACAAGGGAGGGGGAACAGAGGGGATACAGACAACGATCCTAATAGGCCAGGTGTCATTTAGATTGTGCAAGTGCATGGGAAGGAGAAAGGGGGAAAGTGCTGGGATCAAGGGGAGGCGACAGTGCAGTACATGGGATAATGGAATAAATAAACAATAAGTAAAAGTACGGCCAGCAGGTGGCAAGTGCAAGGGTAAGTGCAGACATCAAGTGTCAAGTACTGGTAGTGGGACTCTACGGATACAGAAAACAGTCCCCAAGTGCAGGGGTTGCCAAGGAGGCAGTGCAGGTGTGTGGGAGGGACCTGGGCTCAAGATCAGAGGGTGGCCAGGTAACCAGTACAGTTTCAGCTAGGAGGTCAGCAGGGGAGAGGAGGAGAAAAAGCAGAAGCAAAGAGATTGGTTTTAAGTTGCTTCCGGAACCGGAGATGATTCTCCCCAAGTTTCAGGGAGGTAGGGAGGCTGTTCCAGAGGGAGGCCCCAGCCAAAGAAAGAGATCTACCACCAACTCGTTGCTTGGAGAAGAGACTGACCCTGAGGGAGTTGGAGGTGGATGAGCGAAGCGCTCGAGAAGGAAGATATTTAGGAAGAGAGAGTGATATGTTGGGTACTGGTCCAATCAGTAGCCTCGGATAGGCTCTGGGCCTGCTTAGTCCTGCAGTATCTTGCTCCCTTGCTATCCACTTCTGTGTTGTCATTTTTGTCAGCTCCAGGTGGGTTCTGGACTTGATTTGTCATAGTCTGCTGGATTCCTTTCCCCCTTTGGAGGACTCTTCTGTTCTTAGCCCCGGATGGGCCATAGCCCAGACGACTTTGCATCTTCTACTCCCTCGCATTCACTTCCTCAGCCACCAGTGGGCTCTGGTACTGCTCAGCCTGGGGTAGGGTCTGTCTGCCCCGCCCACGGGGCCTTAACTCTCTCAGCTCCAGGTGGCCTCTGAGCTTGCTCAGCATTATGTAATGGCTTTCTTCAACCCCCTTGCAGGATTTTACCTTGAAAAGCCCCAGTGGGCTTTGGGCATGTTCAGCCCTGCTTAGTGGTTTTCTGCTACCCCCTCATTGGATCTTTACTTCTTCAGCCGCAGTGGGCTCTGGACCTGCTCAGCCTAGGTTAGTGTCTTTCTGCTACCCTCTTTCAGGGTCTTGACTTTCTCAGCTCCCATTGGGCTCTGGGCTAGCTTCACACTGCATAATGTGCTTCTTCTATCCCCTTGTCCCCAGTGGGCTCGGGCATTACTCAGCCCACTGTGTCGATGGTCGCACTGCCCTCCAACCATTCCCTTTCTCAGATGCTTTCCTTTTTTCTTTTGACTCACAGTCACCCCCAGTGGGATCCCGCTTGCCCTGACTCCAAGTTAGGGTATTGCGTTGCTGGCTCACCTTCCTAGTCCCACAGAGGTGGCTCCCCCTTAGGGAGAAGGGACACAATCTCTGGATTAGTCATATTTATGAGTGTAGTAGTCAATCTTTGTTCAGTGCATGCCAGTAGCATATTTCTGTTTTCCTGTTGATCATGAAATTTCAACCATTAAAATGTATTTATAAACACATACAGATACTTTTTCTCATGAAGAATTATACAAAAACAGTTAAAAACATATTCATCAGCCTAAAGTCAATGTGCCAGAAGCACTATAAAGTGTCAATATAGCCCTAACAAGAGTTACACATGAAAGAGCGTGTGCTAATACAAAAGACAATTACTTCATAACTACACACATACTAAAAACAATAATCCAAAACACAATTTTGACATCAATTCACAATGTTTTCCTTGAGAACTAAGTGACTGGAGCACTTTAGGTTGGTAATCCTCTAAGTGGGTTGGTTGTTAGCACCACAGAATATTTGGTATGTGCAAGACTCATGGATGTTTTGTGCATAAAACCAAAAGATGGACCCTGCAATATTTGGATTCATATACTATGGTACAGGAATGCAATCTCTGGGTATTTTGGACTAAGGCTGCTATGATCCCTCTTTTCTATGTCTATTAACTGCCCGTTTGAGGTTTCTGCAAAAAAATGCTGTTTTTATATGGCCGCCTCAAAGCAGCCTCACAGACATATGCCACTTGTATCAGGGTGCTCCACTCCCCCCCTGATCTTCCCATATGAAGTGACCCCCACTTCACCCAGCGTACTTTGCCTTTCTCAACCCTGGTTCCCCTGTCCTGCCGACCAAACCCTTCATGTACGTTTAACCAATTCCCGAGTTCCCCCTCAACCTGCGTGCCCTTGAACCCCATGAACAATTTACCTGCTCACCCCTCCTGTGCCCTCCTCTCCCATCGTCCAGGCTTGCTCATGTCTCCTATGGTCTCCTTTGGTGGGCTTCTGTGGACAGCGTTTAATGTGTAGTCTTTTTTCAGGGTGATCCATAAAATGTGGCCCACAGAGCCGAAATGAATCCCTCACCATTGACTATGCTGGGTAGGTGTACTGGGGGTTTTAGTTCAAAACATCTGAAGATCTAAATGTGCATACCCCTATTCCATGAGGTTTTTAAGATATATAGTAAAGCCAACCATTTTAAGGGGCAGAACCAGAATTCTTTCCAATCCACCAAACTATGCAAGAATTAACTATTACACTGATCAGCTTGACCAAAAAAGAACTGCGACCAGCCTCCAAATTTTTACCACAGTTTCCTACAGACAACATGATTGATGCTTTTTATAAATCAGTAACAAAGGACCTGTATGAAATAGAAGATTGACAGAGAAAACTGGGAATACCGAGAAAACCTGAAAATCTGACAACTTTGGAGAAAAATGCTTTAAAGAAACTGCAAGGAAACCGTGCAATTGTGATCAAGGAGGCAGACAAGGGTGGAAATATAGTGATCATGAACCGCCCCGACTATATTAAGATGGCTCTTAACCATCTAAATACACCTAATTGCTATGATAGACTACTTAAGAATCCCAAGACGGAAATTATACAGGACCTTGGAAATGCAATTGACGGATGGTATAGGCAAGGCCTCATAACTGATGAGGAGAAAAGATATCTCTTTATTCCAAAACCAATTCTACCGACGATCTATTTTCTCCCGAAAGTACACAAAACATTTGTAACAATTCCAGAAGGCAGACCAATACTTAGCGGAATAGGCTGGGCCACGGAACATATTTCGGAGTATATTGACAACCTATTAAGACCGAAAGTTACAAATGTACAAGCATATTTGAAGGATTCAACCGCAGCAATAAACATTATTGAGAGTATTCAATGGCAACCAACCTATCTACTCGCAACTTGGGATGTTAAGGCGCTTTATACGTCTATAGGATATGACATTGCCCTAGATGCAATTGACCATACTTTTAAAAATGAATCAGCATCTTATCTCGCATTTGTTTGCATGCTTAAAGAAATGCTCATGGCTACTCTAGATAATAGTATCTTCATGTTCAATAACAGTTTCTACAAACAAAAACGAGGCGTAGCTATGGGGGTTAAATATGCACCGGCCCTAGCGAACCTAGTGATGGGCATGTTTGAAGACCTCAAGATCTATACTACAGAGACATTCGGCCTACATGTTGTTAAATGGACCAGGTACATTGACGACGTCTTGTTTATATGGCAAGGAACACCACAGCAATTAGAGCTTTTTCGACAAGAAATAAATGCCAACGAGTTGGGTATAGAGTTTACAGGGGAATACAGCAACACTGAAATAAAGTTCTTGGATTTAACAATCTATGTATCAGGCAATAGCCTGAAGACTCGAACATATCGCAAGAGCACTGAAGTAAACTCCACGCTACATGCTACCAGCTGTCACTATGCACCTGTTATCCGCAACATCCCCAAGGGTGAATATATTAGAGCGAGAAGGAACTGCTGTGAACAAACAGACTTTGAGAAGGAATGTGAAATCCTGTCTACTAGATTCAAAGCTAGAGGCTATCCGGGAACAAGCATCAAAACGGCATACCAGAAAGCTCACCAAATAACAAGATCACAAACTCTTTCACAACGCAACAAACCTACTCAAGACAAACAGGTACAATTTATTACCACCTTTTGTACCAATAACCAGTTGATTAAAAGAACCCTCAGAAGACACTGGGGCCTGCTCAAATTGGACCCACACATTGGACCACAAATACAAGATTACCCTTCGATAGTGTATCGACGGGCGAGAACCTTAAAACTGAGCCTTAGTCCATCATTACTACCTGACGAGAAAGAGGAGAAAACAGAGAGCTGGTTACATCCCAAAGTAGGGTTCAGAAAATGTGGAACATGCACCATGTGCAAGCATGCGGTTCCCATGACTGACTGCTTCGAGAATAAAGATGGCATCAAAATGAAAATAAGGGAGCAGATCAATTGTCGCACGAAATATGTGATCTATGCGATTATATGCATTTGCAGCAAAATCTATATAGGAAGTACGATCAGAGAAATACGCACAAGAATACGAGAACACTTGGCAGTGATTGGAAACCAAGATAAGAATCTACCATTGGCAGAACACTGGCAGAGTCTTCATCAATTGGATTGCAAGCAGGACATCAAGTTTATTGGTCTAAAAAAGGTATCCTTGGGATGCAGAGGTGGAAACCAGGAACTAAGATTGCGACAAGAAGAAGCAAAGCTAATCAAGTATTTCAGATGTATTGAAACAGGTTTAAACACAGACAATGAGATGTCCAATTTTTTATAATATTAACTCAAAAAGAGTGAACCAAAAAGGACTTATGTCCGAAAATGTAGAATCATGCGATTGAAAAGATTGAATCAAACACTAACCTTTGTGTTTTTACTGAAATAAGTGCTCCATGTACCAGTTGTTTGTATGAAATTGGCAACTATTGAGGTTTCCGTATATATTTGTGGACATATATTTAAAATCAGAACAATTCACTTAATACAGCAGTAACTACAATTCCCATAAGACATTGGAAAAATAGATGCACGTGAATTCACCACATATAAAAACTATATTGGTTTCATTAATGAAACAATGTTTAATTTTGATAATAATCAAAAAGTGTGTGAACCAAAAAGGACCCACGCAATAAAACTTGTAACTATGCCATTGATAGTGTTGAACCATTTATTAAACTTTGTGGTTATACACAAGCAACAGCTCCTATGCATTTACCGTTTGCACAGAATGTGTAAGTAATTGCATTTCCCTGTATATTTGTCCACATAGACTCGCACTAACAATTAAAAATAAGAACAATACATACTGAGTTAAAGGACTGATCAAAAGCTACTAAATATAGCAGAAACTACATTTCCCATGAGACTATGGGTGAAGGGATTAAAAGCCACTAAATATAGCAGAAACTACAGTTCCCATGAGACTATGGGTGAAGGAGATACACGTGACTTTATCACACAATAATAAAGATTTATTAGGTTTTCACACGAGCCAACAATAAAAAGGGCTCCGTTTGTAAAGCTAAATGCATAACTATGCATTTAAATTGCATCATGGAACTAAACTTCGTGTAACCTCATGACACAGGTTAATAGAGGCAAAGTATCCCAATCTATGGCCGACGGCAGGGAGAAGGTGGAAAGCGAAGTAGGACGAACAAATTACCTTGGTAACAGCATAAATACTCCCCATTCAGTAGGAGGCGAACGCCTAGTAAATACACGACGCTTGATGCCAGAATTGTGACTTTTCAGGTAAGCTCTAACTAAGTATGAGACTACCCATTGCTACCTTCCTATCAGTCTCAGATCCGCAAAAGAGACGAGACGGCCCATGGAGCCGCACTAACTCTAGAATGAAAAGTCAAATATATAATGAACTGCTGTTAAGAAGTGAAAGTGTATATGTGCCGTAGCCGGCCTCCATGCTATGTAAAAAACGCATTGTGAATGGCAGAACACATAGAAAAAGGATTACTTATGAACGTTGCAATTTTTATCAATTTATAATTTCGTTTTGTAGCTAAAACCCTTAAAAAAAAGCAAAGGCACCTGTCGCCTAGATTTGAATCCCTAAACTAGTAAATGGTGAATTGCGAGCGGGAAAATGAGGGAACCAACCCATTCCCAATATTTCATTCTTTTTACCTTACCAGGACGTACCTCGTCCACGAGTCTGACGGGACTCTCTCCATTTGTATCACCCACGTCATTTAGAGAAACCATGAACAACAAAAGATCGGTAAGCTCTATTTTAGACAATACTTGCACTTAATAAACAAATGATACTTGGAAGGACAAACGACATTAACCATATTGCTAAACTATTTTTGCCCCCCACCCCTCTTATTCAATTTTGAAATTTCGTTTAACCCCCTTTTATCTCTACTCTCTCTTTTTCTTTTAATTTAATTTACCCCACCCCTCTCTTTCTCCATCTCCATCGGAACACTAAATCACCACGCATGCACCTACCTTGCAACTTGACAATATATTGGTATGTGCGCTCTTTTTATTATTTTATTATTTTCTCATGATGGACATTTATGATGACAAATTTGTTTATCTCTGCATTATGATATGGTTTAAAATAATGCTTTTTGAATTTATTTATTTATTTATTTATTTTTTTCTTTTTTCTAAAATAACTGTGAAAATTGAATTTTTGTTGGTTCTTTACTGATTCTTTACTGATCAGTTTGGATAGTAATTTGTATAAGAATAATTGCCCAGATTTGAGAAAGGCAAAGTTAGAGTGCCGAAACACGTGTCATCAATATGGGCTGCAACTAAAAATAAACAAGGCTGAAAATGAACAAACATAACTGCTTTTGAACAATATTTTTTTTTTTTGGTGGCGCAGTAATGGATGCGTGTAGAACTTTATAGTTTCATTTTTGACAAGCGAAGTGGGGGAACTCTGTGTCTTCGCTCTCTACACACATCATTGCGACACGATTGAGTTTTTACTTTTGTATTAAGTCGCGGAGGTTTAAGAGTGCAGCTAGAAAAGTTCCCCAAATTTGCAAATTCATATCAAGGAAATCTGCATTTCATCAGAAATTTGAGGCCCCAAATGTCAGTGGGCAGAGTTTTTGAGTCACATAAGAAATAGCTAAACCATTACATTACATTTGAAAGATAATAAACTGCAACTGATAAATGTCTTAAAGATTCATTATTTCCTGGTTTTCAACACAATCTAAACATTCTCTTTTACCTTTTAATTTTATTTCTAGCACCTAAAACTTCAAACATTTTCAAAAACTTGAATCTAAAATGCATGTAAAACCAACTTTTAGCACTATTTGGGAATCTACAAGTATATAGGTGGGTGGGTAATTTGATAAGCCAGGAAACCATGTATTTACGCATAGCATTACTTGAAAATACTTTAAAAAATGTTGTTAGCTGACCTTCTGTTCAAATAAATTCAATTGCTTACTTTTGAAAAATTGTTTTTTTAGAAAGAAAGCCATCAAATTCACTCTTGTGTTCTTATCTAGGTCTATTGCTTGAGGGGTGTCTACTTGATTTGTCGCAGACATCACCCTTGTGGTTACCAGCAGGCTCAGGGTCATAAAGGAAATAATGACCAATATGTTGCAAGTTGTAGCTACCATTTTTGTGCTATACCTATTTTCCTCATAAATGTTTCATAAACGTAAGGGCCTCTCCAAAACAGTAAACCCAAAGTTTGGTTCACTCTGCAACTAATTATTAGAACACGCCAAGTCTAGTGATTGTTTGACTTAAACCCACTGAGAGGGATTTTTCTTTTAAAGAATGGCAATTTTCTCAGTGATTGCTAAGATTTTTATGAGTGCTCAGGCTATACTGGATCTTGTAAATTGCCATTGCTTCCACTACCCGACGTGTATGCATATCCTAGATCAATGTAAGTACCGTTGCTTTCTTGATCTGTTTTGTATCCTGGTCCAAATCCTAGCTTAAAACAGGGCTACAAATGATCATTTTACTTTGAATGTTCAATGAGTGTAGCGTACACAAGTGGCTATCATGGGAAACATTAGATAAGCAATTGGGATGTGTAGATATGGTCTTGAGAGTTATTTTATATGGTAGGTGGTGTTATTTCAATTAAGATCATAATATTAATATGTTGTCCTCTTATATATTGGATCATGCTGGATCCCTCAAGCTTCTGAGCGCTGGTTCAGTGCCTGTAAGTATTACCTAATTTAAAGGTACTCATTTGATTGACCCTAAAATATGAAAAGCTGATTTGGACTAGCCACAGAATTGGATTCAAACGTGGAAAGTGAAGGCTGTTCTCATGTTTGGGGCAGCATTTAAATTGTGAGCTATCCACCAGGCATATGCTGACACCTCTTTTGTTTTTGCTTCAACAGGCACTTCCGAATACATCTGTAGCCCATTCTCTTCCTCTTAACCTGTCTCAGTCTGGACCCCATCATACCAGTTTTACTAGTGATGTAAGGAGGATTGGGTAAAAGGAATTATAACTAACAACATTTAGTTAGAGATTTTGGACTGTCTACCTCAATTTGTCTCATGTTATACATGTTCAGCCAGTGTCTGGACAATCCCATGAGAGAACATCTATGCCTATTACATAGTACCCACTTTAGCTGGCAAGTCAGGACATAAGCTGCCTGTCTATCCTTTAAAAAACATTATAAAAATATGACTGTGAAAAGGTATTACAAGTAGGACATGTGCCCACAGAAAAGATACAAAAAAAAGAAAGGTATCTTTTTTTTATTGATCGAGCTGAAATCAATAATTTCAATAACATAAAGTACAATCAATCAATTTAACCATACAATACCACAAGTAATATTAACAATGTGATGCTTTAGATCTCTGTTCAAAATTCTTTAAAAAAAACAAGATATAAAATTTCATTTAATTAATAAGTAGATAAATCCACATGTAGATTTTACTTAATCAACTTGCATTTATTGCTCCAATTTTAGTGAATTTAAGAAGTTCACATTTGCAATTTGGATGGAGACAGAAGACGTAGATAACATTAGTGACCACCGGTCCTGCTCACTCAAAAAATCAAGATGACTGCAGTGTTTTGAAAATGGATCATTCGCAGTTCAGGAAAAGCAGGGCACATTGAAATAAAATGTTCAAGAGTTTCCTTGCAGGTAAGGTTCAAACAAAATCGGCAAAAGTTCTGATCCACTGATATCATCCTTTGTGTGAACCAAACATCTCTTGTGGGCCACAGATTAAAGCAAAAGTGCAATATAGAGGATCGATGTTGTGGTGACGGTGACTTGCAGAGATAGCGTTCCACTGTGCAAAGTCGTTTATCACAAAATCTCTGGTTAGAGGAGTGTTTGTACCATAAACACTGCTCCCTGTTTTGGATCCAATTATTGTGTTAGATATTTCTCTTCTCTTTATTCGGATTTGAGATCAACATTTCAATAGTCACATCTGTGTTTGCAAGAATGCAATAGACACCCATGATCCAGTTCCGCACAAATAAATGTTGAGATGAGAACAAGTAAGTAGCCAATACTTTCATCATAACATTCACATTCGTGGAGATCAAACATTTTCTGAAAAGAGCATAAATTCACCATTGGTAAAGAGCGTTGAGCGAAATGAGACCCAGCTCATATCGCAACCAGGGCCCTGGAGTGCACTGCGGGAGACATAAAATGTTCCTCCAGAATTAAGCTTCAAATGTATCTAAGGTCTGGCTCAGCAAATGAGCCCCCGTTTCCAATCCATATAATAGACATAGTATCACCTTCATATTCCAAAAGGATAATGCAGGGGTTAATGACAATGTACCATAACGCTATAAAATGATCTTCGTTTGCGAGATGCCTGTGTCCAATTTATGCTCAACACTCTCCATCTGGCCTTTGCTGAAATCATCTCTTCAAAAACCATCCCCAGATATTTATAACTCGGAACAATTGCTAATCTAACTTTATTGATTGTCCAAGGAGTCTGGGCTTTATGTGATTTAGTGGGGGACTAGGTTACTATCTGTGTTTTATTAGTGTTCTTCTAGTTTGTTTTGTTCAATATACGTATCAAACGCTTCAAGTAATTTCTGAAGACCAATTGGAGTTTTAAAAATTAGTATGAGATCGTCTGCGTACAGTAATGCCTAAATTGGATAGGTGTTAAGCTTTGGGGAACCAGAACACACTTCATCGAATGCTTGTTTTACATTCTGTATAAAATAGTGGAAAATAGCTGAAGCAAGTAAGCATCCTTGCTTAAGTCCCCGAAATGTCAGAATGGAAGCAGATAGTAATCCTTCTATTGTCAATCTGATTTGGATTGATGTATTTGAATGAAGAGCATAAATTATGTATTTAACGTCAAAGGACAGTTATCTCTGCATAATTTTGACATTAGTAGAACACAAGAGATTGAATCAAATGCACAATGCAAGTCCACAAATGCAAAATAAATAGCCTGTTTCGTAGACTGGCATTGAATCTTTAATGCATATAGGCACAATAGATTTATGGCAGTGCCCAAACCAGCTACAAACCTTGATTGATTAGGGTCCCGTCATTGTTCAGAAAGCGTCCAGGTATTGAAATCTTGCAGGATCAACCTAGCAAAGATTTTGTCTGGAGCATCTAACAATGCAATTGGGCGATAATTTTGTGGTAACATGTGATCTACTTTTTTCAAAATTGGTACAATCAATGAGGATGTCCAAGATGATGGTATTACCCAGTTGACCAATATCTATTGAATTATTATGTTCAAGGTTGTCGCCCACAGATAAGAGTTAGCTTTCAACATGGCATTATGTAACCCATCAGGGCCAGCGGCTCGAGATGGACTGGCTTTCTTGATTAGTTCCTCAATTATTGGAACTGAATATACCACTGACAAAGAAAAAGTTGACCGCTGTAAATAAGCCGACTTTTTAAATTTTTCACCTGCATATAAGTCTGTATAGTAAGTGATCCATTGGTGCTCTTGTACTCCATTGGATTGTGCTCCAGCTTCGGTATCATAGGTGTGATTATTAAGCAAGGCCCATATTCCAGCTGAGTTTTTATTGCTCATAGCTTTGAGCATGGCCTCATTGTCTTTCTGATATAAAAACGCTTTGCGACTATGAACCCAATTCTGATATTTACATTTGGCCGTTTTAAGAGCCTTTATTCAAACTAAACTTGGAAGGGTAAGGATAAGTTTTCTTTCTCTTCGGTATTGTGCTCGCCTGCACCTGTCACAACTTGAGTGGTTGATGATATAACGCACTCTCAAAGCGATACTTCGCTCAAAAGTCCTGGAACTGACGTATGATAGACTTTCCCCACAAGAGCGCAGCCTGCAGGATAGTAAATCACCTGACAGGCCAGGGGCTTGAGTGAAAAGGCAGGAGCAGCAACAACAGACAGGGCTAAGGGAATAAAGAACAATACAACAGTTCAGAACAGCAGCCCAATTTGCCAGACCTTGGTTACAACCACCTTCAATTTCCCACTCGTACCTGCTGAGTAAACGACAAGGCCAGAAACCTACTTGGTGCCAAAGGAAAGTGAGTGATGTGTTTTATGTCTTGTTGGTGCTTCAAAATCCCAAAATCCAAAGAAAAGCCTGTGTAGAACCACCTAACCTGAACGGCACGAGGGCGCACACTAAAGCAGAGTCCAAAGCAAGTCTTGTGGTAATCAACAGAGCGTCCACACGTAATCAGCAGAGCGTCCACAAGTAACCAACAAGGAGGGAAAACAAATCCCCAAAAGTGACCAATGGTGAAGTCAGGAGAGTGTCCAGGAGGTCACCTGCTTTCCAGGGTAGAGTTCCTTGTGGGATCAGCAGAGCATCCTTGAAGGGTGCAGAAAAAAAGAAAAGAAATCCTTACAGAATGTGGCAGGATGTGTTTGTAAGAGAATAAGACAAAAGGTTTTTTTTGCACAGGAAAGGAAAGCTTGTCAGATGGGTGTCGAGTGCTTGAAAGATAAGTGTTGACACGCGGAACGTAACCAAGAAGCCAAATAACTTCAATATAGAAGGGCTGAGCGGAAAGAACACCGTAGATGCCATAGCCAAGCGTCCAGTAACCAGGGGAACCAGCGTAGAGAGCCAAGCGTCGGAGGACAAAAGGGCAAATCCAAAATGCAGAAATCCATATGAGGGAGCACAGTCAGATAGCCAGAATCACATCAAAGAAGCAGGATAAAGTGCACTCAAAAACTAAGTGGCAAGAACTCAGTTAAGGAGCACCCGGGCCGTGGCTTGAAAGGCATTAAATAGTTAAGCCGCGTGAGGACGCAAAAGCATGGTACGTGCATGTCATGTGACCGCTAAGAGTGAGAATTGCTGGGAATTGTGGTGCGATCACGACCGCCGATCGTGTGCAACTGAGAGAGATGCCAGGGCATCTTCCAGGTGATCTGAGGTATGCCCAGGCGCCGCCACACAGGAACCCGAGGCGTGACAGCACCTGACCTGCTGATCATATACATGAGCATGTTTGAAGGAGTGTGGTCCTATTATAGTAATAGTATTTTTGTATGCGGCTAGAACATTTGTATATTGCTCAGGCAAATGATGGCTCAAATTGCCATCAAATGAATGTCTAAAGGCTATCAGCTTGGATTCAGACCAACAAAAACGTGTCTTTGCACAATTAATCATCAACTGTTGTTTGGACCATTGTCTTTGGTTCTTCATTACACCTGCTGGCCACCCTCATTGGAGTGCCAGTAAGTTATGCTCACTAAACTGCTGAGATACAATTTCAAAGCTGCGCAATACATAATGAACCTTGGATCAACATATGTATAGTTGATAATGCTTGATGAGGTGTTTCTATGCCATGTATCTTGAGCAGGTATATCACCTGATAAAGCACCATTGACCATATAAAAGTTCCTTTCCGACATGAACGTGGTCCATCTCTTGACCTCCTGTAGTTTATGCCCTTTTTTCTTATTCATGCAATCTAGATTAAGGTCACCAACTAAAATAGTGGCCGATATATCTGCTGTCATGAGTATCAAATCTAAGAGTTTAGCTAATTCTTGATTAAATACCTCATCTACTAAACCCACTGGATTGCAATAAATGTTCACAAGTGCAATTTTATGTTGCTGCCACGGAATTCTTACAAGTTGTAAAAAAGAGCTGAATAAGGCCGAAGTTGAAATAGAAAATCCAGCACTTGATTATACTGCTACTAATAATCCAGAAGAAGGTCTTCCTTTATCCGCGGCAAGTGCTGGAAGCAAGGATATCTCATAATTATCCCAAACAGGCTTAGTGATAAGCCATGTTTCCTGGAACGCCAATATGTCAAATATCTTAGGCAAGGTAGCTATAGAGGTTTGAAGCTGAGAATTCCCTCGAGTGTTCCAGATAGCTAATGAAAGGAGAGTCATAGCATCCCCTTTTGATGGTTATGCCATTGCAGTATGGGATGTGCTGATTTGAGAAGTTAAATATTGGTTTGGATGAACCCCGGAATAGCCACTTATTGCCTGTTCCCAACCTTGAGCAATCAGGAAACCCATATTAAACAACACCATCTTGGCTTTCCAGATGCCGTTTAACACCACACTGGAAGGGATACCAAGTCTAACCACTGAAAGGTTGGACTCCGAATGGAATTCCACCTGGTCTATGGGGGTCATTACAACCCTGGAGGTAGCCATGCTGCTATTTGCAGGATGGCTAACCCCATTCCGGGTACCAGGTCCGGGTTCCTGGAATGGGGAAATACCGGGCCCTTCCGACCTTGGAGGGCCCGGTATTTCCCCATTCCAGGAACCCATCCCCATTCCCATTCGAGCCCCCATAGGGCTCAATAGAAATGGGCAGCATGCTAACAACAGGCCTGTTAATGACTGGCCTGTTGTTAGCATGCTGGTCTGCTCGCGGGACCCGCTAAGGACGCCGGGTAAAACAAGGCGCCCTTAGCGGCTCCCGCGAGGAGACCTCGTGATGAGGTCGTAGGGGGTTAACAGGGCCATAAACTCTACCAGCCCCATTAACCCACTACCGCCAGGGTCGTAATGACCACCTATGTCTCTAGAATCAATATCTTCCAACTCCACCACATCATTGAATATGTTTAATACACTTCTTCTATTGAGATCGTAAGTTCCAAAAGGTCCTTCACGACATTTCATAATTAAAGAATGATATTTAGAAGTTTTACGCTGCATTTTGTGAATTATTTTCTGGTTCGTGAGTGGGTGGTCAATGGTTAAAGAAGCAGTGTGTTGGGTGGGATCAGAAGGTGAACTTATGAATAAGTTTGACTGCTCACATGAATATGCATTGTCTACAGGCCCTATCACAGATCGGTTATCTGCTTTAGCCAAAATCGATCAAGTACCTGTGGGCGGTTGAGAGATAGTAGTTACCACTTGTGGGACTATCTTGGATGTTAATAGCTGTAGTCGGTTTTCTAAATAAACATCCACAGTTTTTTAAATATTTTCGATCAACAAGGACATCGCGTGATCTTGCAGTTTCGTAGATTTCATGTTGGTCAAATTATGTTGTTCACTAGACTTCGGACCATTGTCAAGAATTTCGATGCAACTCCCCGATCCGATTGTTCAATCGCCTCTATTAATTCTTTCAAAGGTGAGTAGGCTAAAGAAGACTTTTGTGTTATGATGTTAGGAGTTGTTATCGATGATGTTAATTCTCTAGACAGAGGTATCTTTAAGTCTATTATAGGTTTACTAATCTTAGTTCTAGCTTGACTATTTTCAGCTGTTAACATAACCACTGACTCACTTGTTTGTTTAGGCACCATGATGGGTCTCTTAGGAGCCGTAAGAGCACGAAAGAAGGTACTCAAGGTATTTGTAGCATTTTTCGAACCTGGTATATTTTTTGGTTTCTTTAAGTGTATTAATGGGCCTTTTAATTTCCTTTTAAGGATGGTATTTCATGCAGTTTGTAAGTTTCTAACAAGCTTCTTTTCTGATGGAATATTCGTTGGGGAGTTCTGCGAGCTTAACTCCACCTATTCACACTGGTCAACGATTCATTTGCTGTTTGATCGGTTAAGCAGACAATAGGACCCTCTACCGATCGAATGATCTGGGTAAATGTTGGTAATGGTGATGGGGTAACAGCTAAGGCCACCGCTGTCAAACCCACAGTCGAGATGGGCTTCGTAGGTATTTCAGCCATCTCGACTGATAGATTTGTTGACGGTGGCATATTCTTGCATAGCGCGGTTAGCCATTGGGAAAAGTGATCTATCTGGGCTGATTGAGTTGATACCTTTGCATCTAGGAACTCAAAACGTTTGAATAAGCTCAGCATGGTGGTATTAATTGCCATAAGTGTTAGTTCTAACATGGCTATAATTTCAATGTATTTCTCCTTGCCTTGAATACCTACTTCTTTGACGCAGAGTTGGATGAGCATAGGATAGGGAGACTGAACAAATGGGAGAGTCTATTGAACATCTCTCTCGCTGTGATATTTGTTCACTATATATGAATATTGGGGATTTACATTGACTTGCGCATATCGATATTTCTGAGCCATCTCTACTGATCGCTGACTGGTTTAAAGCAGTGTGATTATTAACTGCTGGCAGGGGAGGTATAGGCGCACCCTCTGCTGAATGTAAAATAGTTTGATCAGAAAGAACATTGCGCTCGGGCAATATGGCCGATGAGCAGGTTATTGTATGTATTGGCCTTCTAATCGGCGGTACACCTGTTGGTATCAGAACAGCTATGATGTTTTGCCGATTTTCTACTGTCCGCTTGGGATTCGCCACAAGTTGTGTTGCATTAAACGGAGCTGGTGAATAATAACTATGCACATCCTTCTGTGAGTTAATTGGAGTTAATGTTATGGTTTTATGTGCTGTGTGAATCACACTGTTTGTTGCCATGATAACTGGTTTATCTAAATAATCAGGCATACAGGATTTAAGTGAGTAAGAATTATAAAACATACACTGTATCCCAACCAATGGTCCGCCTCTGACTGTTCTAAACATATGTTAAATACAAATGTATATAACTAAATAAATAATCCTGCGACACTGCGACTATTCGGCTAAGCGGCCAAGCTGTACTTCCACAAGGTACTTACTCACTAGTGCGCATTCGCAAGTGCGCAGGTGCGCGACCGTTCTCGTTTTGTAAACAGTTTAGAAGGCGGCACCAGAAATGGGCGTGCCTCCACATACAACAACAAAGAACGCGTATAAGTATAAGTATTTCAACTTGAAAAGAAAGGACCTCGAAGAGTTGATCCATGACAAAGTCACCTTGGTTAAAGCAGCAGTTTGCTGCAAACAGAGTCCAATCAATCCACCAGACAAAGTCCAATATTAGACACTCAGAGCTTCCAAGCGGGCAAGCGGTACTTCCACAAGGTACTTACTCACAAGGTGCGTGCGCGCAGGTGCGGGAGCGTTCTCATTTTGTAAGCAGTTCAGAAGGCGGCACCAGAAATGGGTGTGCCTCCACACTGGTTAAGGCATCAGTTTGCTGCCAACAGAGTCCAATCAATCCACCAGACAAAGTCCAATGTTAGACACTCAGAGCTTCCAAGCGGCCAAGCGGTACTTCCACAAGGTACTTACTCACGAGTGCGCGAGTATCAAAGTTCAAGGGCCTGATTCATGGAACATTTTCCCATGGGATTGTGCCATTATAAAACACTTCCATGAATCAGGCCCTTTGTGGTGCCGTGTTTCCAAGGCTCAAAAGTCAGTGCTAATAGTGCAGGGTGTAATGAAACCTTCCTGATGATATGATATGCCATTTATAAAGTGCTTTACACAAGTGTTTCAAGCCGATGTAATAATGGTAATAAGTGGTCTGCAATGTACATGAATAGCTGCTAAAAATGTATTTTGGGAGAGTTCATTTGAAATTTCCTAGCCACTTAATTGTTCCTAAATGTGTTACTTGCATTCTGTGACTGACCCATTATGCAGGAGTTAGAACTCCGAAAACAAAATGTATTGAGGAACAAGCAGGGTGAAAACTCCCTTATATCCTTGACTCATGATCAATGTCACTTTAAAGGGAGATAGAATCATTCTAGTTCACAAGCATTTACTACCTACTAGAATTATCAATCAACCAGTATTTTTAAATATATATTTTTAATCACACAAACATAGAGTAACAAAGAAGCTGACCTCTAAAATGACTTAGCAATACAATTAATTGCAATCATCTGATAATACATGTATAAAGACACACACACAATTCACATCAAACTAACAATCATTATTGCCTTCAAAATGTACTAAGAATGAGACAATACTCAATAATACATAGTGTATAAAGCGCACATCTATTATACATTTACATCAAAATACTTACGTGACGAAACTATTTTTACACATAATAGTGCATGCAAGAATATTAACAATATTATTGGTTGGCAAATCCAATACAGCGATCTTAGCATAATGATTAGGAGAGAAAATAAATAATTTCATGTTGCTGTATGAGGATGACATACTATTGGACCTGAGTGATCCAGACCACTCCCTCTCCTTTATCCTGAACATATTTGAATATTTTGGGTTTCGGGAGTCTGCCTCAATTGGAGCTCTACCATCGACTCACATTACATCTGTAATCTGTAGCACTGTAACACTGCAACTAGTGCCTAGATGACCATGGGCTATGCGCACTTGTATAAACGCTAAAATAAATAAATAAATACAAGCATGCTTTCACGATTTCAGATATGAAACACCATTCTGTCAGTGTGGAAGTGATGACATGGATCAGTGGCATATTCCACTATTCAGTAAAGATAAATCTCACAATCGGATCAAAGGCTGCCATGTGGCCGAGCGCAAAACCGGCGATGATCTGTGACTTAGTGGCTACAAACATTCGCTGTTGTATTGTAGGTACATGGAATCAAAGTTTGCATGGGCACCTGTTCAGATAAAATGTTGTAGTCTATACTTTATATATGTTTAATATTGTTGTGTGTGCACATGGAAATAAAGCACTGCATTGGCGTCTTCTCAGAGAACATCTGAAGTCTTGCACATCTCCGTCACAACACTAACCCCCTGCCACCCATGGCCAGACGCTGGCTGAGAGCAGCCACCAAGTGTCAAACACTGACTCAGGAGTTGGTTCCCAACTAATGGCAATCATAGCACATTTTATGCATTTGTGGGTAGTGGAAGAGTAATGTTAACAATCGCTTCCATGGACCTCAAAATGGCGGCACTGGTCTGATAGCAGCAGGTGCTAGAGGAGAGGCGTAAAGACTGCAGTGCCTGGGCCCACCATCATCAATTAACCAGGGGCCCAGTAAATGGACATTGCTAAAGAGAGGGGCATTTTAAAGTCAGGTCTGGTGGGAATCTGCTTTTTGGCCATAAGAGTGGTCAGAGACTGAGAGGCAAGAGAATTCAAATATAGGCTGCATGGGCGTCAGGAGTTAGGGTGTGATGTGGGGTGCTTACACTGTACTGCGCCTTAACATGGAGCACTGGAAACACTGTGCTGTTATCTTTTACTCAGACTAAGGGTAGTGTATGGTTTGAGGACCGGGTCAGCACCAGTGCATGCATGTGTAATCTGTGCTGCCCATGCACAAAGTTTGCATGAGCTGAGATTTTCTATGGCTTTTGTAACAGTATGAATGAAAACAGAAACAAAACCAGACATGATCAGAATGACAATGGGCCTTGCATACAGTGTTACAGTGTAATGGGCTGGCTACTGTGTAATTCATGTGGATGGATGGATGGATGGATGCTCATCTACGCTTCTCCAGACTTCATCGTCATAGTGCTTGGTGTGAAGCGGTGAGAGCATTCGCCATCAGTGGCAAGAAGCCTGTGCTGATGGGATTGATTCTCACCACTTAAAACACCTTTTGCAATTGCCAATTATTGTATTTTCTTTCAGTACTTTTGTTTAATGTTTTCAATCAATTCAAACACAATGATCAATACAAAAATTCTAATTCTACAATTCTAAAAAATAGTTTTCTAATATTAAGGTACAGAAATACAATCCACTCTGGGGTCACTGATAGTCTATACATGTATCGAAATTTCCAGGATGGGCTGAAATAATCTGTTGAAGGTGTGGATTTCTTGACAACCAACATCTTTTTGGGTAAGATAGCAAAAATCGCAATGGTGCATTTTTACTGTAACATCTTTATTAAAATGTGTGCTATGGTTTGGGATACCTTTTTTTATGTCTTACCTCTCTTACAGGGAAAAATACCAGGGCTCCTGGTTAAGCCCCCATTCTGCCCAGGAGGGCTATATAGTGAAAGAACAAATGAAAGGGTCAAACTTGCCTATGCATATGCCCCAATAGTTGGTTGTATACAAAGTACAAGACACACCTTATTGTGTTGTTACAAAGTGCATGTATTCAAAGGTAAAGACCTACTGGTCTGTTAGCACACATAAATATAGAGTTTTCCATTCAAAAACATGAAACAAATACATGATGTTCTAAAACAAACAGTTTTGAGATAATTAAGACTCAAAATTCAATACAATGGAGTTAGACAATACAAAACCTACTGCTGTGTAAGGTTACAGCAGGGGTCAAAAGAGTTATTACATGGATAAAGCAAACAACATGAACAATGTCAATAGAGGCAGTGTTAACAATTTTGCACTTCACTTAGGATTGAGAACTCGTCTACACAGATGTGTTTTGGCCCTCACTGGCTGTTGTGACAGCTATTTTTGAGCGGGCCTTCATCAGGACGAAAAGATGCCGGATGGACTGCAGATGCCGGATGGACTGCTCTATGTGTGTGCTGCCTAACATCACTAATGACATCACTAATGACTTATATATCTATGAATGGTTGACTATCTTACCGTGTCGGTGAAGGAGTGATTCCGCACGGATTCAAACAAGAAAAGTGAGCACCCGTGCTGTGTTGGGTGGCCTCTTGACTGACTTCATACCTCTCATTGATGAAAAAAAATCTGTATGACGAAGGCAGGTGTCAGACCTGAATCTGAATAATGAATATATGGGTTTCACTTCTAATGGTGTAAGCCGAGAAGGAATCTGACTGGCGTACCTGTATCAAATACAGTATGTCTAGAAGGGAGGTTGTGAACTCAAAGTTCTGGTGTGTCTTCTAAAGTTGACACGATTTGGGTTGACCGCTGATTAATAGCGGGCTGCTGCTGCACTGGTTAAACTCAGTGTGGTTCCAGTCCCTATGGGGTCGAACATGGAAGAACGGTTGAGTGACCGATGCAACTGTTCTGAAGATACTTGTTCATAAAAATTACAGTATATGTAAGCAAAATAGCTGCATTATGTATGCTCTGTCTCAGTGGACCTAGTAATGTGCTGCCACGCTTGTAACGATGGTAACGTGTCTCCTGTGATAGTCTCCCTCGTGTGGGCGTATACATCTAAACGGGGCACAGAGTGCGTCTCTGTAGAAAGATAAAAGAGCGTGGCTCTATAATCTCTAGTTGCAGGATCGTGGTGTATTCAGGAGTGCGCATCTTGTGCGTGCTGTATCATTTTCAGAACTCGGAGAGGTGAACGCTTACCTGCGCGAGTGTACAACTGCGTTCTCAGGCAAAAACAGCAACAAAGCGTTGCTATAGCGACCAGTGTATTTATAACAGTCGGCCATTTTGGATAGCATACATGGTAGTATCCAGTGTGCGGCTGAGCTGTGACTCGTTCAGTGTTGCTGTATTACGTGCAAATCCATTATTAATGGTGTGTTTATCAGATAATTCCCCAAATCTTATTTTAACAATTCTTTCATTAAAAAGATGTTGTTGTTATCAAACGGTTGTCATGGCAACCATCGGTCCGACCTAGTCTGTCTTCTAAAAGGATGTGCATACAGCATACAGCATACAGCAGAGGTCTGGAGTCCCACGTACTGGCTGCTTCGAACGGGAGGTGAGACTTCCAGCAGACACCTCCTCTGAGCCCAAAAGGAGAAGTGGTCCCTCTGAGGCTCTTCAGCCGGAAGCAGGATCACCCTGCCCGATCCAGGCAGAGCAACTGGCGGGAGGCGGCTAGAGGTAAGGAGAGCGGGCGCTTGCGAGGGCGAGAGGGGCTTGGGAGGCACCTTGGGGGTGCGGGTGCTGTGTCCCGGTGTGCTCTGGACTGTCCCCTGCAGCGCTTCCTCCACTTTGCACACTGCAAGGCGCTTCCCCTCCCTTCTCCTCCCCGAGGAAAACCAGGCCTGTGGTGGACGGCCACATTCACTCAGCCCGCAACTGCCTGGGAGCTCTGCGCGGGACCGCTCCTCTGCTCATCTCACACTTGCGGGGCGGAGGTACAACACCTGTGCCGGGGTGCTCGAGAAACACCAAGAGCAGCCAGAAGGTGAGTGGCACAGCGGCGGGATCTCCCATTGTTTCCACCAGCCTAACGCCCTCTGCAGCACAGCACCAGACCTCAGAGGAGCACCTCACCTGAACTTTCCACACACACAAGCCACCAACAAGCAGCTTCCCACATAGGCAGTAGACCTTCTGCCAAGGCTCCCACCCCTAAGGGGACCATTCAAAGAAAGCAGCACCTTTGCCGTGCCCACATGCTACATGGGGCTGAGGAGTCAGCACAGACAGTCGTGACCATAAGAACCTCAGCAGCTAAATTCTCCACAAAAGAGAGTACTGGTGCTCTTGCACCCACGAGTAGCCCAGGACATTATCTCCCACAGGATTGATGTCTCGACATCAACAGGCCAAAACATGTCATGAGTCAGACGGGTGCCCTCTAACCTATGGTATCCAATAGCATCATTACTAGCAGTTGTTAAGCACATCGGGATAAGGTGAACGCATGCAGGCCACCATGAGGAAGAGCCCTTCTCCCCAGGGGCTCCCCATCACGCTCGCTCATAGACTTAGCCGCCTGCGTGCTTGCACAGCAACCCTGTCTACATCCAGTCTACCATTGTCTCCCAGCCTCAGAAATTATGCACTAGAATTACCATTCCATCCACAACAATCCATATCTTGACCTCCCCATGGCGGCAAGCAATGCCTCCCTTAGCCATCAACTCCTCTGCGGCACCTCGAATGGATATCACCCTGCAGTGAATGACTTTCATGCATGCTGTCCCACCACTGGCACTACATATCATGCCATATGTGCCACCCCTGCAACTGTGAGCCCTGCCATATGTGCCACCCCTGCAACTGTGAACCCTGCCATGTGCGCCACCCCTGCAAATGTAAAGCATGCTGTGGGTGCCGCAACCAATGGTATTAATGAGGGGCATGCTAGCCCTCGTAAGGGTCCTCCTCCCTTGCCTCCCAGCACGATAAATACATCTTCTGTACCCACCCCCAAATCAGAGAACCCTGGCACTTCAACCATTCTCAGATGTGCCCTCATCAATGCGCGCTCACTCACTGCACATGCCTTAGACATCCACGACCTTCTCGGCGACTCCAACCTTGACCTACTATTTTTCAGTGAGACGTGGCATCACAAAGCCTCTGGCCCAGCACTGGCCCTTGCCCTACCCGAGAGTTACACAATTTTTAGACAAGACCGGAAATCACAAAAAGGAGGGGGGTTGCTCTGATCGCTAAGCAATCCATCCCCATCAGAAGAATCCAAGGAGACCTAGGCATGAACTGTGACTACATGCTCATCAAAATTAACCCCTCTCCCAGTTGTACTATCACTGCTCATGTCACCTAACGCCCACCAGGACCAGCTACAGACTTCAAGGAAGCACTTGTGCACATCCTTGGCGACAACCTTAAGGAATCCACCATGTCCTCCTTGGAGACATGAATCACGGCCTCCATGACCCCTCTGACGGGAATGCCTCCTCCATCAAAAACACCCTTGCCACACTCCGTTTCAAACAAGCAGTGTCAGAATCTACCCACAATAAAGGTCGCACCTTGGACTGGATTGCCCAACACAACTGTCCACTATCTACTCCAGTCGTCACCACCATCCCTTGGTCAGACCATGCGGCCATACACTTCAATCTTAACTACGCTAAAGTCTCAACCACCAGCCAAAGGACTCTGCCACCCGCCCTCACCAAGAGCGCTAAGCAACTCACCAAGGAAAGGCTACTCCCACATCTTCAAGTTCCAGAACTTCAGCATCCATTTAGTAATAACCCAGACACCCTTACAACCACCTACAACCTCATCATCTCTAAAGCCATAGACACTATTGCCCCCCTTAAGCAAAGAAAAGCCAAACCCATTAGACATACCAATTCTTGGTATACCCGGGATCTCCTGAAACTATGTTCACAAAAACGTTCAGCTCTCGCTGCCTGGCAAGCAAAACCCAATCAAGTCACCAAACTTGCGTTTAAAAACATCGCTAAACAATACAAATCTACCATCATCTCAGCCAAAGCAAGCTCCTTCAACTCCAGGATAGCCAACGCTAAATCTGGGTCCAAAGAAATCGTTGTCATTTTCAGAGAACTAGAGTCTCCCACCCCGACCAATCCCTTAAACAAAGACAAAGAATGTTGCAACAGCATTCAAGAAGCCATGCTAAATAAACTGAACACCCTCCAAGACAAAATTATTAGCCACCAAAAAGCCTTAATGCTACAACTTTCCGATCTTCACAAGAACACCCATGATGAAATTCCTGCCTTCTCATTCCAAGAGATGACAGAAGGGGAAGTCCTCACCTTACTAAACTCAATCAAGCCCTCCAACTGTAAGGGGGACTCATGCCCTGCCCAGATCATCAAGGACAGTGCCCCGAATCTAGCACCGTTCTTCACTGCCTTCACCAACGCTTCCTTCCAATCAAACCAAGTGCCCTCCTGCCTCAAAGAAGCCTGGGTGCACCCAGTGCTGAAGACACCTACACTCGACCCTAAATCTCCAGCGAACTACAGGCCCATCACGATGGTCCCCTTCCTACTGGAGATTTTGGACAAAGCAGCATACACCCAAGTCCAAAAATACCCAGAAACGCATCATCTGCTTGGCCTCCGACAGTCGGACTTTCGACCCAACCACGGCACCGAAACCGTGCTACTGGACCTCAAAAACCAAATTGACGACCTGAGAGATATGGGCAAACCAGCCCTCCTTTTACTCTCTGCGGCGTTCGATCTGATGGACCATGAGACCCTCTGCCACCACCTCTCAACGGCTGGCAACTTCTCACCAAATGCCAATGCATGGATCGCATCCTTTCTCAGTGTCGAGAGCAATGAAAGTCTTTTCAGACCAAGCTTGCGCACACCCACATCTAATCAAGTGTGGGGTTCCTCAAGGGTCCTGCATCTCACCCACCTTGTACAACCTTTTCATTAGATCCTCATTGAAATACCTCGACTTGATGGGTATTTCCTACACCAACTACGCCGACGACACGCAAGTCCTCATCCCCCTGTCAGGCGACTACGAGGCATAGCAAAAAACCCTCAATTCCATTTACACCACCATCCAGACCTGGATGGCCAAAAACTGGCTCTGCCTCAGCAGCGAAAAGACCGAACTCCTTATCATCGGCTCTCCAACCACAATCAAAAAAATGGGCCCTCGATATGACTCCTTTCTCATAGACAGCTCTCTTATTCCTGTATCCCAGTCAGTTAAAACACTGGAAGTCTACCTGGATTCCAACCTCACCATGACAAGACAGGTGAATGCTATCTCATCAGGGGCTGTTATGCGTACAGGTTTTCGTAACGGCCTACGTACATTTCATGTAACCAAAAAACACAGGAGACCCAACCAAACATCAGGCAGTGGATGGCGGGGCAGATTACTTCAAAACACGGCTTTCTGAGGCAGCTGGAGGTTGCCATGGAAGTTAGGCAATATGTTGCTAAGGAGACGCAACATTCGTGCTGGATCACGGCGGTGATCACGTGATCCTGGATACTTAACCCCACCTCCCTGCTTGCTCAGTGCTTCTGATCAAGCATTTTGTGGCGCTACTCATTTCTTGACCTTGTTCTTTGACTACCTGGTAACTTTGACCCCCTGATTTGGACCCGACCTTGATTTTGGATCTTCCTAGTCTGTTTAGGTAACTCTGTGCTTTTCTGGTATTCAACCTCCTCTTTCTTCCCATGGATTCCGTTTTGCCTACTCCTTAGTCTTGTCTTGCCCATGTGATTTCCGACCCGGCTTTGCTTAAAGGATTTCTTTGGATAGCGTTGACTTCACGTAACTCTTCTTCTTCGGTTCGTACTTTCTTGTACTGGTTAACAGCCTCAGCTGCACCATGGGACAGCCTCCGCTGCGCCGCGGGACAGACTCCGCTGTTCCGTGGGAAAGCATCCGCCGCCCCGCGACAAAGCCTCTGCTGCACCGTGGGACAGCATCCACTGCAATGTGGGATAGCATCAGCTGTGCCGCAAGACAGCCTCCGCTGGACCGTGGGACAGCATCTGCTGCATCGCGGGAGTTGTAACAACCGTTGTTATACCGCGGATATTCTTGCTTACGTATTCCTTGTAAATCAGACGGAGGTTTGGTTTCCTCGTTTCATCAATAACATTTGCCAGTTATACTTTGTGCTCCACCATTTTGGAATCCCTCTGGTAAGAATTTCAGTGCAGTTACGTATTTGTTGGCAGTCATGCTTCTTGTACATCAGTGATTGTATAACCAGATGGGTTGTTTGTTTTGCAGGATATTCCTACTATATACGGCCCGTACTCAGATCGTGGTAAATCTTCTTAGGATCAGTTCTTTCACTGATCAGGTTAGTGTGGGAGGAGTGTTAGTAGATGCTTTGAGCCAGAAGGTATATTTGGATACTAATTGTGCTTCTTTCTTTCTACAGCTACATTGGTCTCGGAGGGAAATCCAAACATCTTTCAATTAATTGATCCCTCTGTATGAATGTTTGTACCATTCAGAGGGGCACATTGGTGGGAAGAATTCTTCTTTTACACTGCGGGGTCAACCAGTGAAGAGAAATTCTGACATAATCAGAAGCCTTCTAAACATGGACCCCAATGAGACCCTAGCTAACCTCCTCCAATTAGTGGCAGATTGGAGAACAGATATGGCTAATGCTCATGCCACCACTCAACAACAAATTCTAACTCCAAACAGCCATACAGCCAATGCCTCAAGCAGCACCTGCATTACCGAATGCCCCGGTCGTTGAACCCGCACAGGCGGAGGCCGGGCCAGTGTATATTACGTCACAATTTCCTTTGGCTTCACCGGAGAGGTTCCATGGGGACCCAAAACAATTCAGGACATTTCTAAATCAATGTTGCTTGCACTTTTTATGCCGACCAGGTTCTTTTCCTGATTCTGCAACCATGGCGGCCTTCTTGTTGTCCCATCTTGGGGGTAATGCAGCTGCCTGGGCTAACCTCTTTTGGAAGAGGGTAGTCCTTTTTTGTTCGATTGTGACGCATTGATTGAAGCAATAGGCAAGGTGTTCGATACTCGATACAAAGCCCAAGTCATGGAGTTGGAATTGTTAAGTTTGCAGCAAGGGGATATGACACTCTTGGCCTATTTAGCGAAATTCAATCAGTTAGCTGCTGAGACGGGTTGGCCTGATGATAAGAAGGCCTCCTTGTTCTATAAAGGACTATCCGAAGCTTTAAAGGATACCCTTGCTGTGGTGCCAGTAGTTCCAGCCTCCTTTCCAGAGTTACTGGAACTAGTTCTTCAGATAGACGCCCGTAAAGCTGCTTTAAAAGGGGATAAACGTGGTGTGGCTCCTGACGTCCACATCAACCTTGTACCATCTAATGTTGCACCAGAACCAATGCAGATTGGGGCAGCTACACGGAGTCCTCTTTCACAAGAAGAAAGAGAGCATTGTAAGAAAAACAATTTGTGTTTCTATTGTGGGTCTTCGGAACACCTATTGAAAGCTTGCACCAAGAAACCCTCCAAAAAGCAGGGAAATGCGAGAGCTCGGCAATAAGAGGAGTCCAATTGCCGAGCACTTATGTTTCCAAGGACTCCATATTAGTCCAACTTGTTAAAATGGAGGTAGATTTCACGTTATCACAAGACAGGAGTGTTCAAGCCACAACAATCATAGATTCTGGAGCTACAGGAAACTATATTGATGCCATGTACGCCAAGGATCTGGCCATTCCTATCATTGATAAAGTGAATCCTTTTATTTTGAACGCTGTGGACGGATCCACCCTGGTTTCTGGAATGGTGATCCAACAGACAGTGGATTTGGCAATGGAGACTATAATGGGATATTCAGAAAGTATTTTCTTTGATCATATAGCTGCACCACAGTTCAGGCTCATATTAGAAATTCCGTGGCTACGGTTACATAACCCTTCCATTGATTGGCACACAGGCAGTATCGAATTTATGTCAGAATATTGTGAGAACCGGTGTTGGAAGAACAAGGCCCCAGCGAATAGTCCTTGCCGTCCTCTATTGGATATTGCTTCTACTATTGGGGTAGTTATAACCAGTGTTTTGCCTACAGAATATTCTGAATGTAAGGATGTGTTTGATGAAGGAGGTGGTTCGGTTTTGCCCCCGCACAGACCTTACGACTGTCCTATTGATTTGATCTCTGGGGGAAAATTACCATCAGGTAGGATCTATTCCTTAACCCACAAGGAAGATCTCAGTCTTAAGGAATACATTGATCAGTCTCTGAAATCAGGGTTCATACGCCCCTCACGTTCACCTGCGGCTTCTTGCTTATTTTTTGTGCCCAAAAAAGAGGGGATCTCTGTCCGTGTATTGACTATAGGGTTCTCAATTCCATCACTGTTCGGAATCAATATCCCATTCCTCTCATCTCTGTGCTCTTAGATCAACTGGGATCATCTGTTATCTTTACCAAATTGGAACTACGTGGTGCTTACAATTTAGTAAGAATCTGTAGTGGAGATGAGTGGAAAACGGCCTTTAAGACCAGGTATGGGTTGTTTGAATACAGAGTCATGCCGTTTGGGCTCTGTAATGCTCCCGCTACGTTTCAATATTTCATCAATTATGTTTTTCACAACATGATGGACCAGTTTCTAATAGTTTACTTGGACGACATACTGATATATTCCACATCCTATGAGTTACATGTGACACACGTTTCTCGCATCCTACAAAGACTGTGTGAAAATAATTTGTTTGCTAAATTAGAGAAATGTATTTTCCATGCTTCGGAAGTGGAATTCCTGGGGTATGAGATAACTTGTAAAGGAATTCAAATGAGCCAGTCTAAGGTTAAGGTGGTTTTGGAGTGGCCCACACCCACCTCTTTGAAAGCCCTGCAATCCTTTTTGGGGTTTGCAAACTTTTATAGGAGGATTATTAGAGATTTTTCTACTTTGGTCGCCCCATTGACAACTTTGACAAGCAGTAAAACAGTTTTTCTTTGGGACAGTGTTTGTGATCAAGCCTTCAAGAGTCTCAAATCTGCATTCACCAGCGCTCCTGTGCTCCAACACCCTAATCCTAATCTACCATTTGTGGTAGAAGCTGATGCTTCGGACATTGCTCTTGGTGCCATTTTGTCTCAAGAATGTCCAGAAACCAAAGGGTTGCATCCGGTGGCATTTCATTCAAGGAAATTGACTTCCTATGAAAGAAACTATACTATCACTGAAAGAGAGCTGTTAGCAGTACAGGACTCTTTCCTGACCTGGCAACATCATTTATTGGGTACAGCATTCCCTGTTCAGATTTTCACTGATTACAAGAATCTAGTAGCTCTACAGTCAGTTAAGTGTTCTACTGCCCGGCATGCTAGGTGGCATGAGTTCTTTTCGATGTTTAATTTCACCATTACCTACTGGCCCGGTTCATTACACACGAAGGCTGATGCCCTCTCACGCGTCCATGGTGAGTCGTCTCCTCCAAGTGCAGACGGTCGTCCTCTATTGCCACATCAAGTGATCTGTGCTTGTACTTTACAACCTACCTTGCGTGATGAATTACAGGAATGGGTGAGAGAAAATCCTGCAGAAGTGGCCAGACATAATCTTGAAGTCATACATGGCTTGTCTCATATCAAGGGATTGCTATTCCTTCCAGATGATGATACTCGAAAGAAGGCCATCAAGTGGTGCCATGATTCAATGTTAGCAGCACATCCGGGTACTAAGAAGACCATAGATCTCCTACAGCGGTGGTGCTGGTGGCCTTCTATGGCTAAAGATGTTGCCAAACACATTGCTTGTTGTTATGTATGTGCACAATGTAAAAGCTCTCATTCCAAACCTGTAGGCTTGCTTCAGTCTATGCCTGTCCCTGACTATCCGTGGTACATGATTTCCATGGACTTTGTGGTGGATTTGCCCCCGGTTTCTGGTTTCAACACCATTTGGGTGATCATTGATTATTTTACTAAACTGGCATTGTTCGTACCTTGTCAAGGTCTACCTACCGCCCCAACATTGGCGGATTTGTTTCTGAAAAATGTTTTTCGTTTTTTTGGTCTCCCTTGTATTATCATTACGGATAGGGGCTCACAGTTTACTTCTCATTTCTAGAAATCCCTTACCGCTTCTTTTGGAATTGATGAGAGGTATTCCAGCTCGTACCATCCCCAAACGGACGGACAGACCGAACGTCTCAATTGAACTATGGAACAATATCTTAGGTGTCTTACTCATCAGTATCAGGACACCTGGCTTTCATTGCTTTCTATGGCAGAATTTCTTATAATAATTCTCTCCATTCATCTACGCGCTCTTCACCATTTTTTGCCTTGTATGGTAGGCATCCTAGGGCTATGCCTCTCTCTCCTGTTCTACCTGCACGTCACCCCGCGGCTTCCTCTTGCATTCAGCAACTTGTTTCGATACAGACGCAGGTTAAACTACACCTTGAAAATGCTCAGTCTAGTGCCAGACGCTTCGCTGACGCCCATCGTTCTCCAGCCCCAACGTATGTAGTGGGGGCAAAGGTTTGGCTATCCACAAAGAATTTGCATATTCCTGGTAGAACGGTGCTTCTCACAGCAGTAATAAATCCTGTCGTCGTACGGTTGTCTCTTCCTGCCAAGTGGAGAGTACACCCTGTTTTCCATGTATCCCTCGTTAAAGCCTTTCATCCTGGTACCTCTCTCCCTTCACGTCCACCTCCTCTGTCTGTGAAAGGTGAAGATGAGTATGAAGTCCACAAGATTCTGGATACCAAGGTATCCAGGGGTGTCAGGATGTATTATGTGGATTGGAAAGGATATGGTCCAGAAGAGAGAACATGGGAACCTGTCAGTCATATACATGCTCCTCTATTAATATCTGAGTTTTGGGCCTCGAGATGACGGGACCTGTCTTTAGGGGAGGGTACTGTTATGCGTACAGGTTTTCGGAACGGCCTACGTACGTTTCATGTAACCAAAAAACACAGGAGACCCAACCAAACGTCAGGCAGTGAATGGCGGGGAAGATTACTTCAAAACCCGGCTTTCCAAGGCGGCTGGAGGTTGCCATGGAAGTTAGGCAATACGTTGCTAAGGAGACGCAACATTCGTGCTGGATCACAGCGGTGATCATGTGATCCTGGATACTTAACCCCACCTCCCTGCTTGCTCAGTGCTTCTGATCAGGCATTTTGTGGCGCTACTCGTTTCTTGACCTTCTTCTTTGACTACCTGGTAACGTTGACCCCCTGATTTGGACCCGACCTTGATTTTGGATCTTCCTAGTCTGTTTAGGTAACTCTTTGCTTTTCTGGTATTCGACCTCCTCTTTCCGCCCGTGGATTCTGTTTTGCCTGCTCCTTAGTCTTGTCTTGCCCATGTGATTTCCGACCCGGCTTTGCTTAAAGGATTTCTTTGGATAGCGTTGACTTCACGTAACTCTTGTTCTTCTGTTCGTACTTTCTTGTACTGGTTAACAGCCTCAGCTGCACCGTGGGACAGCCTCCGCTGCGCCGCGGGACAGCCTCCGCTGCTCCGTGGGAAAGCATCCGCCGCCCCGTGACACAGCCTCCGCTGCACCGTGGGACAGCATCCGCTGCAACGTGGGATAGCATCAGCTGCGCCGCGAGACAGCCTCTGCTGCACCGTGAGACAGCATCTGCTGCATCGCGGGAGTTGTAACAACCGTTGTTATACCGCGGATATTCTTGCTTACGTATTCCTTGTAAATCAGACGGAGGTTTGGTTTCCTCATTTCATCAATAACATTTTCCAGTTATACTTCGTGCTCCACCATTTTGGAATCCCTCTGGTAAAAATTTCAGTGCAGTTACGTATTTGTTGGCAGTCTTGTTTCTTGTACATCAGTGATTGTAAAACCAGAGGGGTTGTTTGTTTTGCAGGATAATCCTACTATATACGGCCCGTACTCAGATAGTGGCAAATCTTCTTAGGATCAGTTCTTTCACTGATCAGGTTAGTGTGGGAGGAGTGTTAGTAGATACTTTGAGCCAGAAGGTATATTTGGATACTAATTGTGCTTCTGTCTTTCTACAGCTACGTTGGTCTCGGAGTGAAATCCAAACATCTTTCAATTAATTGATCCCTCTGTATCTGTTTTTGTAGCATTCAGAGGGGTACATTGGTGGGAAGAATTCTTCTTCTACACTACGGGGTCAACCAGTGAAGAGGAATTCTGACAGCGGCAGCCTACCACTCAAAACTTATCACTGCTGCCAGGCCCTTCCTAACGCAACAAAACTCCCTTACCATTGCCAGAACAATCATAGGATCTCGCCTAGACTACTTCAACGCACTCCTACTAGGCATATCAGCCAAGAACATCAAGAAACTTCAAACAGTGCAGAACAATGCTCTTAGAGCAGGCCCAGGATTCTCGAAAAGAGAACACATTTCGGACACCAGAAAATCCGCCACTGGCTGCCTGTTAAAGAACGCATCCTCTTTAAATCCCTTGCACTCACCCACAAATGTCGCCATGACACAGCACCTCGATACCTTGCGCAAAGATTATCTGCGCCCCATCAAGCAGACCTGCTAGATCTGGTCAAACCAACCATCTTTCTATTCCCAAAAGCCTCAGGATTAGAGCAGGCGGCTCAAGCGTCCCACTCCTTGCGGCGACCAACTGGAACCTACTACCTCCCTCCATCAGAGGCATGGAATCCCACACGGCCTTCATAAAAGCTTTAAAAACCCTGTTGTTCGTGTAAGCCGCTCGCTCATCATACTTACCTGTAAGGCATTTGACCACTGGAACACTGTCTGTAAAAATGTATAAACTATGATCATTGCAACACTGCCTGTTAACAATGTATAATGTATGCCTACCCCAACCCCTGTAATTAAGTCATATTCTTGAAACAGCGTCACAATGCCTCTGGGCTGCCAGGCGGTTTACAAATATAAAATAAATAAAGTGTGGAGCCCGGTCCCCAATCTATCAGGAGCGGACCGGTTGGAAATCAGCCCCGGAGCCACCTCGGCTACAGACTGCAAAGTGTCTCAAGATCTATGTGCTCGAAAGGATGCCGAAGATGCACTTTCCTCCCACTGGCTGTCTGGCAGCGAGTGTCCCATGCCAGCAAACAAAGGTGGTGCTGTTTTCCAACTTCTCTGTGAATGACAAGGACCCACCTAGTGGTGAATTGGTAAACTGCGTCTCAAAATCAGTGCATGCCAAGTATCGCATATGCATTGCAGCCAACATAGTGTTCAGATGTGTGTACCATGTGTTCAATTCGACCAACAATCAAAAGAAATAAGTACAAACATCACAACATGTACTGCCATAACAATGTCCAGGGAGTCAGAGTTTAGTTTACTTTTGCTATGCATTTTCATTGTTAGTACCAACACAGAAACAAGGAACCTGCGGCACCCAACTCAAGCCACTCACTTGCTCAGTTGAAAAAAATACCGAAAAAGCCCACACATAATTTTTTCCTCATTGGAAATTTTAGGATTTACAGATGCTGTTCCATAGAGCTAAATGGCATACGAAATAACTATTCCATTATTAACACTTACGAATGTATTGCAGTGAATGCCATGTGTGCAGATTTAGACAAAGGTCACCCTGTTAAATAAATTAGATTAGATAAACCCATCGTATTAACAATGCCCCGGATTTGCTAATGTTCAATCATGAATTAAAAGATTAACGAAAAGTGAAAGGCCAGACAAACATATCTCCATTTTCCCTGGCGGAGGTGCCTTTCGTTAATTAAATGGCTCTGGCCGCAGAACTCATGCCTGTCTTCAAGGTAGCTTCACTGACAGCCACAGCACGGATCGGAACTGACATAGAAGCATCGTTGCCAGCAGAAAGGTCCTTCAAATGACCGCTGACATGATTCCCACTCTTTATTTGTGGCATGTACAACTGCAGTTCATCAGAAACTGAACATATTGTCGATTGAAGTCAAGAACCTCATAGTGTTACTGAATGGCAGATGCGTTGCTGGGGGCTGAGGGGGGGTGGGGCTATAGCCCCGGGTCTTTTGTTTCTAGCCCCAGATAGAAACTCAGTGGCTACAACCAAAACCCAGAGTCCCGCCAATCCCGACATTAGCTTGGCCCCTGATCTTTTCCAGAGCTAACAACACCCCTGCTGAATGGTGCCCGTTTCTCTTGGTTGATATGTGACAGAGAGAAGATGCTTATGGTTTCAATGCAAACTACACTATTTATTCTTTTAAGTTCCGTTTTCGGTACTGTGACTTTGGGGTTGTCTTGCCTACCTCAGTAATGTTCTGCATTGTGTAGGTTGTTCAAGATTAACAAATGGCACCCGTGGCACTTTGTCCCCACACTTTGTAACAAGCCCAGGCGAAACCCCCTAAGAAAGAATGGACCATATTCGTGGGACAGCAGTGCAAAGCTTGATAACCCGCACGCTCACTTTTGGGGTGGTCGAACAAGTTATTCTCATTCCCCCAAATCAACCCTATACCCTCACTGCTTCCAGTGATCCACCTTGCCATCACCCAAAAAGTAAAAACACTTGTTTGCATTCCCCTCAGTTAGCCCCGAAAGTAAGGGATTTAAAATATTTTAATTCCCTGTTGGGGGCCTAATTGATGACCCCTTGATGTACCTCAAACAGGCCTGGGTACATTTCATAAACAGTTTAAAAATGTGCAGGTCTTCAAACCACCCGAAAAACGGGTAGTTTCACTTATCCTCGAACTAGTTTTACCACATGTTCTGGTAAAGAACACGTGGCTTGCGATGTGTTAGTTGTAAACGAGCAATGCCTACAACATATGAGATCTAAACATGTCATGTATGATCAGTACCAAATGAATATGAACATGTTCTTGCGCATCAACACGCTCCTAAAACGTATTTTCCTTCATGCTGTGTAGACATACTAAGCAGACCAGCGGCATCTCTGTGGCCACTGACACCACCTCATGCAAAGGAACACCCGGGGGCATCGGCCCCACACATCCATTAGCAGAAGCTTTCAATCACTCACACTAGGGTGGCAGCTGCGCAGGCCTTTTGGGGGCACTTCTTGGAATACACGTGAGAGAAATATTAAGCAAAGTGGGGAAGAGCACCTGATGTTACATAGCGGCACGAACATGACATGTAAGAAGGTTGAGCAGGGACTGCAAAAGGACGCATACAAGGTCAATGCAGTGAATGATTGGGAGCAACTTCTCGAGGATAAATCATCAGTCAGGGTGGCAGTCCAGCACCTGACTTCAATGGCACGCAGTCCCTGATGCCCTGAATTAAGTACAAAAGTAACTCGCTTATGATCAATTTTATGATTTACTGTCCACTTGCCGCCTGACAGCAAATGGAATTGGAGAAAGAGGGAGAAAAAAGTATGATATATCGTCGTGGGGGGTAACATATATCTTTGTGGGGGTGGGGGAGAAATCCATCATTTTATACCTGCTTGCACTTGTTTGAGTGATTTTGAAAAGGTGTAGATAAGACCAACGCTTACCATACAGGAGAAAGAACCAGGATAAACCTTTGTAGCAACCTCTTAAAAACAGAAAAACTCGCAGACAGCAATGACTCAGCACAATGTTTGCATTGAAGAAAAGAACTGCTGCCATGGATGACGAGATGCAACATATTCAAAGGGGCCTGGTGGGCTGTTTTATTCTTCTTTCGCCTGGTGGGCTGTTGTCTTCTTCTTTCTTGCATGCTTAACTTGTATTTGATTTACAAAACATTGAAGATGAAATGGAACCTGGTCCGTATGACCTATTAAAGTTTGAATTTGAAATATTATCTTTTACATTGCAATGCCAAGTAAAATAATTGACAGATCCAAGCTAAAAATATACCTACTTACAAAATTCCATAATGAGGAATAACTAACACATATGACAGACCCCCCACGCCACTATCTCTGGCACATTCAACCATGAGATGTGGAGTTAGATTTTGGAAAATTATTTGCAGGAACAAATGCTGAAACCTGTCAATCAACATCACATATACGAATTTTGACGTCATAACTGCTACACTTGACTGTCTGGTTGTGCCACAGCTGCTTCCCAAAGAAGACTTGACATGGTATCACCTGATGCAAACTGCAATTGAAGTAATGCAGGACTTGTCCCAGAGATACGAAACAGAAACTGTGTCACTGTGCTTCTTGGAGATGCACACCCCAGCAGAGCGCTGCCATTCCTCTGAACCTGAGTTCGCTAGTTGTGTAAAAACTATAATGCTAATAGCTGATGACAATATGTGGTATTGTAAGTGATTTCAATCCTTCAATCGGGCACGCACCCAAGTCAAAGCCCAGCATGTAGTGCACAACTGAAACCCTAATTAAGTTATGTCCATAAGTTCAATATTCTGAACAATATACCACTCATATCACACCCTTCTGCTGAGACCCCCCCTCCTGCCCCCGGTCCCACTGAACAAGGAATCAGGCTAGTTAGCAAAGGTATATATTTATGTATGTATTGGAAATTTAATCACAGTATATTTTAATAGGTACACAACAATCACCAATGGGGTGACAGAACACTGAATAATATCTTTACTACACTAGGAATAAGTAATGAGGAAAACAAATGCAGCACAGAAAATAATATTTTTGTTTTGGTTCAGATCAGATAGCACTGTGGTTAGAGGTTCCCCCAGCAACACTCTTCAACCCCCAATAGGCAATGTAAATAGATGGGAGGAGAGAGCAGGTATTCAGGAATAGCACAAATCACACAGAATATCAGTCCCACTTTCCCCCTTCAAACACAAGAGAAAAACGGAATTGACTTTTCAGCTGTCGGAATGGTTTTTAAATTATCTCTGTAATTGACTGAGCAAAAACACCAAATGTGGTCAAAAATACTTAAATTGTTGTAAATGCCTTTGGGAGCCGCTTTGAACAGTTGCACACAATCACAAGCAATGATTTAGTCCAAAGAAAACATTTGAAATATTAAGGTCCAAGTTGGAAGCAGTCTAAAGCTATTTTACACGTGTAAACCTTTCAGATGTTTAAAATCGCAGCAAACTTTTCCTTGCACGATTTTTGCTAGAACGGGAGAATCACACTATTTTGAAATAAATGCGGTTTTGGGTTCTATGGATAGCTACAGATGTCAGGTACAAGTAGGAGTTGTTTCTATCGTAAAAACTGAGGGAGTTACAGAGGTTTTAGTAAAGGTCATTTTTGTAAAATAGGCACGAGAATGGAAAACAGGAGTGCACTTTTAAAAATGACAAATGGGTTTGCTTACACTAGAGGATGACTATGAAAAAGTGAATACCACGCAGGTATCTTACAGTCACGTGATCAGTGCGACCCACCTGCTAAGGAAAGTCGACTTCTTCAGATGAGGAAAGGGTTCGTGCCAATATAGTTCTAACAATACTGGTTCTGAAGGAAAGATAGGATGGGTTTAAGATGGGGATAAGACAATGCAAAGATACTTCTAACAATAATGGTTCTGAATGAAAGATAGGAAGGGCTTGAGATAGGGATAAGACAATGCAAATATACTATGGGCCACAGTTCTTCCTATTAATACTCACAGGTTAGGTTTTTAAATGGGACGTCAGCTCTGGTCATTGGATTGGGTCTGGTCTAGGAAAGACAGCTCATCAGGCTTGGTACTGGAACAGCTAGGCCAGTCGGCTGGTTTGCACAGGATCTGCCCTTCTAGTTTGTGGGTATTTGAATCAGCTGGATGGCGAGTTCCTCAGGCAAGCCTAGTGGTGGCAAGCCAGAGGATTTCAGGATACTGGTTCAAAGGCCTTCTCACACCACACAGCGCTTTACTGGGTGGAGAGAATACATTTGAGGATTTGGGCCTTAATGGAAATGAATGGTTTTCTATTGCTGGCAAGAGATTTGGCATCTGGATCTGGAAAAATATTAAAGCTGGATGTAGAATGCTGGATCAGAGTGCTTCGCTGGAATCAGGAAAGTGGCTGGATCAGTGAGTCCCTATGTGTTGTCATCTGTCTCTATTTATCCTTTAAAATGACATCACAAAGGTGGTGTATGGGCCGGTTTAGCTAAGCTTGTCCCTTTGAGCTGGGATAGGACCACACTTCATCTCTGCATTGCAATTTGGGTGATTGCATCAAGGTCATATGATGTCACATTTTATGGTTTGTTTTACAATCTTTAGAAACCTTAGCCTCTGGTCTCAAAATCGGATTTGATACTAAATGTACATTTCTACATTGGTCACCTTTATACAAAGCACACACAAAGATGCCATAGTTTATGTAGCAGCTATTCCTCAAAGCTCTGCAGCGTGGGATCTTGTCTCAACTTTCTACAGAATTTTGCCCTTTTTGCTATGAACACAATTTCCAAATTTTATGCAAATTTCCACACATGTGTGTGTTTAACATAGGGATGTGCGTGTACATTTTCACTATTCTAACATTAATACATGTCGCATAAAGCCAAATATATTGTCTTTCCTGTCCAGAACATGTCACACAGTTCTACCGCCTCTTCACACGTCCATCCAAAAATTAAATTAACAACCCTGCACTTTTTATATTTTTCACCATTTTGAATAGCAAGTTGTGAGTCTTTTAAACATTGTTCTTTGTTCATGTTTAGCAACAGATGATCTGCCCTTTTTCTCTTCTTGCAGTCCAGGGGCATCCCCCTCCTTGTTTGTTCCATCCAGAGCCAATTACGACCCCCTTCACACCTCCAGTTTCCTGGGCTGAAGCTCTGTCATTGTTCCTTCGCTTTCTGTAGACAAGATTCTGTTCTTACCCGCAATTAGAACCTCCCAGTGAGTTTCTGCTGCGAGGAAGGCCCTCCTTCTGGGAGAAAAACCTGCTTTTCCAGTTCTTGCAGCTCCAGCCAGGATAATTAACCTCTTATATCCAGCCCAAACCACATTTGTTGCATCAAATATGAATACATTTCTTTCTTAGCTTAAAATCTGTGGGATAAAAAACACAATTAAAATCTGTATTTCTTTTTGACAACAATCATTTTTATGTTTGCTAATGCAGCAGATTTTTTAGTTTTAGGTCATTTTAAAGTTTCATCAGTAATCCTCTGACAGCTGTCATCCAGGCCGCCCTGGGTACTGCACCCAGATTTTGGCATATGCTGTCAGTTTTCAGACAATCCAGTTTGTCTGAAGAATGTTTTGCTCTTCACATTAGGACTTTGTATGTTAACAATGTTTCATTAAATAGATGAATTTTAGCACCAGGCAAGATTTTGAATGTTGAGAAGTGTCGTGTTATAGGAATTTTGGAGTTTTTGGCAACAAAGCAAATGTCATTTGATGGCACATTTTGGGGTTTCACTTGTAAACTGCTGCTTTTCTCTCTGCACTCTGTTTGCTGGTCATAGAGCACACTGGCACATTTTCTGCAGGGTGTACTCTATTTCCCCGCACATGCACCATGGGTGGCAGGTTGTGCCTCCCTCTTTTTGTGTGCTGAAGTGCATGGTTTTTGTCGGTTTTTGTAGGGTTTTGGCACGCACAAGGGTTTTACGCCATTGTTGCTGTATCTTTACCCATAACTGGTAGGCTGATGTCGCATAGCATAGCGGAGTGGGTCAATACATTCCACAGAATTTAAATGTAAATATGTTACTCAACCAAACCATTAGGAAAAAAAAATGACTCCTTTTGGTGTCCACGCTCCTGCAATGTGATGGCCACTAAACTGCCAGGTAAGGAGATACAGTTCCCACCTTCTTGTGTTCTCCCTGTACGTGACTCAAGGATAAATAAGAATGCATAGACTCAGTGGCATTAATCCAATCCAGATTAAATAATATTTCATTTACTTTAACCGGGTTATCAACAAGTTCAGTAAATTAACTACCCAGATTTGCTAGAAGGCTGAGACATGTTTTCTGAATGTCACTTAGCCGAACACTGCAATTTACCTTGAGTATCGACTTAAAATGGACATACAGAGAATCTACACTTGGATTCAGGATTTTACATAGGAGTGATAAAAGCATCCAATGTGCACTAGCCCGCAATGATACAATACCCAACTAGTATATGATGGCGTGAATGGGAACAATATTGGGAAGTTGAAAGACTCTCCTCCAGATTAGAGCCTCAAGAATAGGTCAATAGTCCAACATGGCCGAGGAGTAGGTATCAATTCCATTTAACAATTTGGGGATAATTTTGCCTTCGTAATATCGAATGGCAGGTTGGATAGTAAACTTACCATATGTGGCGTCAACCTTCATTAACTGGTTGGCCATTGCAGAAGCCCTTCTTTTGTACCACAATTGAATCTCTGATAAGCTAGGTCTAGAAGTAACCAAGAAGCGCAGATATATCACAGATTCCACTTTGCCAATAGGCTCCAAACCAATTCGCCAGGTGAATTTACTCTCCCATTTTCCAATTGAGCAAAGCGTAATTTGTGTTTTGATGGACTAATCTTCCAAGAGTGCTTACTTATAAAGGATGAAAAGGCATTGATCAGGCGTTGAAAGCCCACTGCGGGACAATCAAAACCAAGAAATTGGTCCATGTAGGCCAACCCGAATGATCACAAGCTATGGGGAAATAAAGGCTGCATATATTCTCCATTATCCACCATTATCTGCCAAGGAGCCAGTCTACATCATTGCATGATACCCCAGTAATTTGGAGAGTGGCAGGGATAGTTGGCCAGAATGATTCACCCAAGCTAGGATATTCAAGTCCATGTGTAAGCCAATAATTAGCCTCAGGAGACCCTCAGGATTACCCCATGACAAATAGCGATCCACTGCACCAAATGCCATGGTGAGGTCAACTGAGGCAATGGGCCTCATTACGACCCTGGCGGAAGACCATGGTGCTATTAGCACCATGGTCCATGCTGGTAAGTTACCGACTCCGCCATGGAGAAAGGGGGAATTACCACCCCATTACAAGGTTGGCGGGGCGGTAAGTCCCCCTTCCTCCATAGCCCTTCCCCATTCCCATTTTTGCCCCATAGGGCTCAATGAGAATGGGGAAGGCGCTAAGTACGGTGCCGTGTCTACACCAGCTGTTAAGGTCAGGTCCCGCAAAGGGACCTCGTAATTAGGCGCTAATAGGTTAACGGCGCCGCAGCCTTTTACGGCGCCGTTAACCCATTAGCGCCTGGGTTGTAATGAGGCCCAATATATATTGACATATATTTGATTCCTCAAGTAAAATGTTGGATACAATTCAAAAGGAGAACATTCAGAGATGTTCCCATATTTCGCATCCAGTATGTTATTTTGATTGTCTACCCTGCAGAGGAGCAGGTAGACACTATCTTGTCAGTTTCCACCACCTCACCACTGTCATATTGGAACAGTGAGAAAGAATCCATAGATGGGTCCCCCTGCATTGTTCCTATACCGCATCAACTGTATGAGCGACGTTATGCACTTAGACAGCCAAACAGAATGTACCCTTGCACTGAAGATGTGGACAATGTTGCGTGGAAGAAAGTTACATTGAAGTTACATTGAAGCATGTTGCTACCAAGATGTCAGAATACATCAAATAATATTATGGATGGACGTTAAAGTGAAATCTGATGATGACAAAGTGATGTCATGAAGAAGATATATCAACCTATACTGAAACGATATTACGATATTACGTAATGATGTAACTAAAGCAATAAGAGTAACATGTACCTAAAGCAAAAGTAATCATGGATCTAAAGAAGATGAAGTAACTTACTGACCAATAACTGTAAATACGCAGTAATGCAAGGTAGAAATGAAACGTATCAAAGCTTGCAATAGAGGAATAAATAACGTGAAAAGGACAGCCATATTAGGAAGATGGAAGCTGGCTCATGTTGAATTTAACCAAGCTACCTCAGATACAGGCCAAGGCTGCAAGAATCGGGAGACAAAGGAAAACAGATGGGCTATATGATCTCTATGTAATCAATCTTCTGTGTGAGAGTGCATGCATTACCGTGCTTTAATTGAATTGATAATAAAGTAGTATGTTGCCATATTCTTTGAGACTGTCCAATTATTTGGTCTGAGATCATTACTATAATGTCATCTAGCACAAAAGACGCTTCAAGGTGCTAGAGCACATTTTGGTAGCAGTGCGGATGGTTACGGTCTCGTTGACCTAGGCCAGATCCAGACACCCTAAATGCGCATCTACTCCCACCATTAGCCAGTCAACCACAGAGTTTCCTGTGGAGACTGGCACGCAGAGTCATGTGTGAAGAAAATTTGGTTGGCAAGTCCCCCTTTGACGAAATGTTCCTGATCCCTGCAGGTGCCCCTTGGATGAAAGGCAAACTGGTGGTTTGAGGGAAAGTCGATGCAGGAGTACTCAAACTGAATCACGGATGTAAGCGGAACAATGAAAGTGGGAAAAATTCCTTGATTCCTGGGACCAAGGGGACAGAAGGTTACCGACTAAGATAAAGGGTATTAAGGATTCCTGAGGCAATGTCCACAGAAGAGTTGCGTATCAAACTCCAAAATGGACTGAAACAGAGATGAGATACATTTACTAATGTAGTAAAGGAAGACATAGGCAGTAAAACATGTTTTAAAAGTGCACATGTGGGGGTTGTATAATTGTCATGTTTAGACTGATGAATCTAAAACGATAGTAAAAAATAAAAGAGTGGTGAAAAATGTGGAATAAGAGATTGACGTCAATCAAGAAGGGTAAACAGCAAAGGAAAGTAATATATAAATAAAGAAAAGATTCTTAACATACTAAGAATATAAGAATGATCTAATAAAAATTGACATAAAGTGTAAATGAAGGAGGAAATAAAATATAATTGCATACATTTTTAAAACAAAGTGAGCAGTTAAAGTATATCATGATTGGGATTATAAACAGTGATTGATGGTGCCTGCACCAATTGGTTGGCATGGTATATTTTATAAAATCAAGAATCAATTAAAACAACGGGTAAGTATTGACGATCAAAACCGATCTGTCATCATAGGGGATACACCTATTTTACATTTATGTAGGACATTACTGAGATATACAGTGAAAATACGGAAATACCATTCGGAATTGGTCTGAGTCACGACTAATAAGACACTCATGCCGTGGCTTCAGGAGGGTTTGTTGTCAAAAGACGTATTGAGGCATATGACAACATATTTGTATGCCACATATAAGGGAAAAAAGCTGCAAAAAAGATTAGCCATTTTAAAGCTTTGGAAAAATGTACCAAAGAGAAAAAGAAGATCCAGCGTATAGGGAGTGGAAGCTCAATCAGCATAAAGGGAAGGACAAAATGTCTTTGGCTCCCCTTTCCCCCACTGAAGAGAAGAATGTAGACACAGAGGAGAATACCCTTTAAAGGAATAAAAAGCAGAGGTGGGGTATGTTAATCAAACGCATGTCCCCAAGTGCAGGGGTGCCAGGTGGGCAGTGCAGGTGTGTGATGCTGGTGGGGGAAGGACCTGGGCCCGAGATCAGAGAGTGTCCAGGTAGCCAGTGCAGTTCCGGTTACAGCCAGGAGGTCAGCAGAGGAGAGGAGGAGAAAAGGCAGAAGCAAAGAGAAAGGTTCGAAGGTGCTTCCTGAACCGGAGATGGTTCTCCTCAAGTTTAAGGGAGGCAGGGAGGCTGTTCCAGAGGGAGGCACCAGCCGAAGAAAGACATCTACCACCAACTCGTTGCTTGGAGAAGCGACTGACTCTGAGGGAGTTGGAGGCGGATGAGCGAAGATCTCGAGAAGGAAGATATTTAGAAAGAGAGAGTTAAAGGTATTGAGGCCCCAAGCCCCAGAAGGCCTTGTGAACGATGCAGAGGGTTTTGAACTTAATCCTAGCAGCCACTGGGAGCCAGTGCAGATATTTCAGTCCTGGAGAGATCCCTGGGCTTGAGGCCAAGGACAAGCCTCGCAGTCCTGTTCTGGATAAGTTGCAGAGGGTGGAGAGTATAAGCAGGCAGAATTAGAAAGAGGCTGATACAATAGTCCAGCCTAGAGAGAAGCAGAGCTCTGGAGACAGTGAGCTTCTGTGGGAAGGAGAGGAAAGGGAGAATACCTCTGAGGAGGTGCAGCTAGTAGTGTGACCTCTTAGAGATGTCTAATAGTAGAGGAGGAGAGTGTGGAGTCAGAGATGACCCAGAGGTTTTTAGCCTTGCAGGTGGGAGCAGGAAGAGGGCCAAGAGAGGCCGGCCAGAGAGCTACAGGGAAGGAGGAAGCAGGTGTGCTGATGAGGAGAATATCAGTCTTACTGGCATTAAGGCAGAGGTCATTGGTGGCAGCACACCACTCCTGGATAGTAGACAGACAGTCAGAGATGAGCGAAGGAGAGGAGGAGGCCGAGTGTAGCCTGAAAATTAGCTAGGTATCATCCGCATAGCACTGAAAGTTGGGGCATATAGCGGCGATGTGGTGGGCAAGGAGTTCCAGGTATTGGTTGAACAGCCAGGGAGAGAGGTTAGACCCCTGGGGGACACCATAGGTAGAGAAAAAGATAGCACAGAGGAAGGACCCAAGTTGTACCTGTGAGGGTCGGTCAGAGAGGAAAGAAGTCAGCCACACCAGAGCCTGACTAGTGATAACCAGGTTATCACGAAGACGGCTGAACAGAATGGCATGGTTGACAATGTCAAAGGCAGAAGAGGAATCAAGCAAGATTAGGACGCAAGGGGTGTTAGAGTCAAGGTTTGAGAGCAGGTCTTCATAGATGTTCAGGAGAGCAATTTACGTGCTTCTGGCAGCTCTGAAACCAGACTGATGGTCATGAAGACAACCAACAGATTCAGTGTGGAGATTAATCTGGGAGATGGCTCATTTCTCCAGGAGCTTGCCCAGGAAGGGAGTGATGGAGATTGGGTGATAGTTAGCCAGGCAGAAGGGGTCGGCAGAGGGTTTCTTAAGAAGAGTGTGCACAAGGGAGAGCTTCAGGGGGGATGGGAAGACTCCAGTGGAGAAGGTGTGATTGCAAAAATCAGCCAGGGCAGGAGCCAGGAAGTAATTGTGGTCCTTGATGGTTTTGGAGGAACAGGGGTGAACCTGTTTCGACGAGACTTTCATAGATCGGACTAGTCTAGAAACCTCATCAGCAGAGAACAGGGGAAAGGCAAAGAAGGAGGGAGGAGAGGTGGCTGCAGAAGGGCCAGAGGAAGAGCAGGGAGTATGTGGATGACATTTTGGTGTGCAGTGAGACAGAGGAAAAGTATAGAGAAGACTCAGTTAAACTCATGATCATACTCTCAGAGAAAGGACAAAAGGTAGATAAGGAGAAATTATACTATTGTGAAGAAGAAGTCTTGTATTTATGACAGTTGATTTCTCATGAAGGGAGAAAAGTGACAGCTGATAGAGCAGAAGCAATAATGAAAAATATAGCTCCAAAAGAGGTGAGGGAAATGCAACAGTTTCTAGGCTTATGAAATGTTTGCAGGGCTTGGGATTTTCATTATAGTAAGTAAATTCAACCACTTTTAAAAGGGCTTAACGAAGCACAGGTAGATAAGAGCACAATAATATGGTCAGATGAGATGACTAAAGGGTTTAAGAACTGAAAAAGGCAATCAGTACAGCCCCTGTGTTAGGAATCCCAGATAACAGTGCAGATTTGTATTTATACTCCCATTCTAATGGAGAAGTCATGACAGAAGTTCTTACACAGAAAACAACACTAGGACATGGACTTGAACCATTGGCATATTACAGTGGGATTTTAGATCGAGTAATGAACGGTTACTATCCCTTTGAGCAATCTTTAGCTGCTGCTGCATTTTTAATTGAACAAGCTTCAAGTATAATGATGGGGTGCCGAATAATGTTATTTGTAGAGCATGCATTATTTGCAATTTTAGAGAAGCCCAAAAGAGCATTGACCATACAAAGAGCATCGGGGCATGAGGTGATTATTTCCAACCCCGAAATTAAAATAGTTAGATTTAAGACAGTGAATTCATCAGCGTTTATAGCAGAACCAGTAGGAGAGGATGACTATGTACATGATTGCACAAAGTGCTTTGAGAATTATAACAAAATCGCCCAGGCTAGAGAAAATGCCATCGGGAGGGGAGAAGTTGTTTTCATTGATGGTTCTTTGAAAATTGACCAGACGACTGGGGAAAGGCATACAGGAGCAGCAGTAGTGAAACTGAATAGAGAAGATACAATTAAGGTAGCAACGAGCATGAGATTTTCTTCAAATTATTCAGCACAGGCTGCAGAATTAGTGGCGCTCATCAAAGCGCAGCAGAGCTTTGAGGATGAGGAAGTGACAGTGTACCCTGACTCTGCCTATGTGCTGTGCACTGTGCATGCAGGTTTTTCACGCTGGAAAAGGAGGGGCTTCCTCAGTGCAGACTGCACTCCAGTGCAGCATGCTGTCCTATTGGATAGGCTTATAGAAGCATTAAGTCTTCCATTGACCCTGGCAGTCATAAAATACTCATTGCATTCTAAACAAGCAGATTTGATTTCCTGAGGAAACGGAGCCACAGATTTATAGGCCAAAAAAGCAGCCTATTATCCACCCATATCTAGTTTAGAGAAAGAGGACGTTAAACAAATTATGGTACAATGAATGTTAGGAAAGGAGGGCTTTAACATGATGTCAGTTGTTCAGTTAATTGAAATACAAGGTCGAACTCCACAAGAGGAACAGGATTTATGGAGAAAGCGGGGGTGTTCTTTATCTCCGCTGAGGCAATTTGGAGACAAGATAGCACTGGAAAGCCAGTTATCCCTCTAGCATTATTGAGAGTAGTGCTGGAGCAGCATCACTACCCAGCACATATGACTCAAGAGATTCTAGCTGCAACAATTGCAGAAGAAGGGCTTTCACCCAATCTCCTGGAGCATGTGGCACAGCTCATTGTGAATGTCACAGTGTGCCAGGAATTCACTGCAGGGCACACTTTGCGAACAGTGAGAGGAGCAATCCCTAGACCCAATGTTCCATTTCAGCATCTGCATATAGATTATGGAGATATGTTACAGATATGCAACGCCTACAGATATATGCTGGTAATAGTATGTCCTTTTTCTAGATGGATAGAGGCAGGTCCATGCACACACCATGATGCCCTGTGTGCTGCCAAATTCCTTGTACGTGAGGTGTTCCCCATTTGGGGGGGGGTGCAAAGGTTTGTGGTCTGACAACGACTGCATTTTGTCAATTAACTATTTGAGCAGATAGTACTTTGGTTAGGTATAAAACACACATTTTTCTCCACTTATCACCCAGAGGTGAATGGAGTCTGTGAGACATTAAACCGATTGTTAAAAGAGTGCATAGCAAAGTTGAAGATTACTCTAAAAAAGGGATGGCTACATTGCCTGCCCCTTGCTTTATATGTCCCAAGAAATTAGCCTGGTTCAGATCACTCTCATGAGTTGTTGACTGTACACTGTATGAGAACCCCATTGATGCCTCCAACCAGGGTAACAACTTATGCCCATAGTATAGCTAAGGCATTAGGTGATGAGATGCACGATTATGTAACAAAAATGTTTGTAAGTGTTTCTTTCATGTCTCAACAGATCAAGAACAGAAGGGAGGGGTCAAATGGAAGTGGCAAAGACAATCAATTGCACAAAACAGAAGATCTATGAAACCCCCAAGGGGTTACCCAGGAGACCAGGTGCTAGTGCACAAATTCATACGCACCTGCATTTGCTCTTGTGCCTTTTCCTTTTGTTTTCTTTAATTGCACTGACTGGTTCCTTTTAGGTGCGGGCTGTGACCAAGGCCACAGTGCAAGACTAGGCACCACGAACCTTCCATACAAGCTAACTGTGTTAGCACTTTTTTATAATTTTAAATATATTTATTTTTCTATCTTTTACATTTCTTTCCTTCCACACCAGCATCTGTACTGGTGTCTGAGGGTGCCAGGCCTTATAAGGGCCCAAAGGCATGCGCTTGGAACCAATTCAGTCGTCTTTTTATTTTCTGACCTCCATTCACTCAGAGAGGCAGTCCTTCTCTGCCTTTGGGCAGTCTAAGGGGATTGGCAGCCTCAGAGCTTGCAAGCTCCAATCTACTGGTTTGCCGGTGGATGTATACGGTAGACATTTGCTGCAGTGCCTTTTCCTTTTGTTTTCTTTCATTGCGCTGACTATTTGTTTTCTTTTAAGTGCTGGCTGTCACCCGGGCCACAGCGTGTAACTGGGCGCTGCAGACCTTCCATACACGCTAACTGTGTTAGCACTTTTTATTATTTTAATGATATTTATTTTGCTATTTTTTTATTGTATTTCCTTGTACACTGGCATATATCCTAGTATCTGAGGGTGCCTGGCATCATAAGGACTCAGAGGCTCGCACTAGGAATGGCAATCCTCTTTTTATTTTCTGACCACCATTCACTCAGGGAGGCAACTCTTCTTCTCTGTCTTCGGGCAGTGTAAGCGGATTGGCTATGGTTATACCATGTGCATATTTAGGAAGGTAGGCCGTAGACAGCACAGCTGTCATGCGTAGTAGGAGAGGGCTCACCGTGCCGAAGTCTAGCCTAAGTTAAGCCCTTCTGAACCCATCCGGGCTAAGGACGGGCATGGACCTCACTCTAGTCCCATAATATCTCGAGAAGATATTTTACAGTTAATCCCTACCATAACAATTCTTCTGTCCAACTTTGGTTTGTCGCTCTCTGCTGATCCAGTTGGCACTTTTTGTGGTAAGTGTACTTTTAATGCGTTTTTACTCAATACTCATTTGTTGGTTGCACATGCTACCTCCATATATGAATTCTTGTCTGAAACCCTCCCAGATGTATTGTGCCTGACGGAAACATGGCTGGCTAAAAATCCGTCCCCCATTTTGACCCAAGCTCTCCTGGATGGATATAATATCCTATATGTTGACCCTGAAGCCCCTTACCCCGGGGGCAGAATTGCTATTATTTTCAAATCTACCTTGATATTCTTGGTGGTCTTGCTAACGTATAGCTTTAAAATGGAAGCCTTAATAGTTTGCTGTACAGTTCAGCATCTTACACTATTAATTTTCTGATTATATATCGATCACCTGGTTCTTATTTGGATTTTTTAAATCCAATTGTTGAGCTAGTTGCATGTCTCCAGAAGGAATTCTCTGATTTAATGGTGCTGGGAGATTTTGGTATATGATACAAACTCCCCCACTCTCCCATACTAGCTCAGTTTTTCAATTCATTTAACGACGTTGGCCTTTCGCAGCTAGTGCATGAATCCACTCATGTAAAGGAGGGTATACTTGATCTTATCTTTTCAACTGAAACCCTGGTAGCAATTGCTTCTCCTCAGAAAATTCTCTGGTCAGACCACTATGTCTCTGCCATGGCAGGTTTCCACCCAGTTAGATCGACCCCTTCTAAGAAACATAATTGGCACGCGATACACTGTGCACATTTATCATCTCTAATTAATGAGAAATGTCAGGCAGCCTCTGTAGTGGATTTAGCTTTTCTATGCCAGACGCTGCATCTGAATGTTAGACAAGCTGAAAGGAGATGGTGTTTATCCTATAAGCCTATCTACAAATCTGCCTTTTTTCAGGTTACCAGTGACTACCATTCAGCGGATTTAACTGCTAAACAAGTATTTTTTTCACATGAAGTTGAGCTGGCTCTTAATAAATCCAAATAAATATTCAAAGTGGTTAAATCATTCTCCTCTTCTGCTCGCTTCATACCTAATGTGATGCCATCTCAAGACCTCTGCAATTCATTATAACAGTTCTTATCACTAAAATTGAAAACATATGCTCTTTTATTTCTTTAAATGGTCATCACATACTCCATGGTCTCAGTGCAGAGACTGAGATCTCAGTTCTGCACCTATGGGCTGTTTTTCGACAATTTCTTTCTGAGGATGTACTTAATGCACTGAGTCATCTCGAGTCCTCTACTCCATCTGATCCGGTGCCTCTTGATGTGATCTAGGAAATTATGCCATCTATAATCCATTGGTTCACCATGGCGGTTAATGTTTCCTGTCAAACAGGTGCTTCATGTGCTGAAGCAAGCCACTGTGATCCTGCTCTTTAAAAAAATCTCACTGGATACTTCTTTTCTGTCTAATTATCACCCTACTTCTTTATTACCCTTTTCTATGAAACTCTTAGAATCTTTGGTATCACCTCTTCTTACTTCTATTCTGGAAATCTCATCTTCCTTTGATCCCTTCCAGTCCAGCTTCCAACCGGGGCATGGAACAGAGAGTGTCCTGGTGTCCGTGCTTGATGATCTAGCCATGCTGGTGGTTTGTGGTGGGGTAGGAGCCTTGATATTACTTGATCTCTTGTTGGCATTTGATACCGTCAACCACTTCATACTTCTATCAGGCATGGCTGCAGCGGGACTCTCCGGTTCTGTCCTTGCCTGGTTTTCATCCTTCCTGGCAGATAGGGGTCAATTTGTGTTTCTCCCTCCTTTTCACTCTTCTTCTTAACCACTGTCCTGTGGTGTTGCTCAAGAGTCCCCTCTGCCCCCAATTTGGTTTAACGTCTGTGTTTGGTCATTGTTGGATCTTATCCGCTCCCACGGATTCAGTTGTTATTCATATGCTGGCGACACCCAGATCCTGGTCTGCTAAGATCTTGACCAGCTCAGGGTGTCTTTGGGTCTCTGCACTTGCCTGGAGGACCTGAGGAGTTGGATGTACCAGAACTGACTGAAACTCAATGGGGACAAAACAGAGATTCTGGTGGTGGGTTCCCCTTCCGACTCTATTTATTGGTCTCTTTTGTTTTGGCCCTCCTCACTTGGTGACTTCCTAAATCCAGTGACGGTGGTCAAGAATCTGGGAATTTTTCTTTCACCCTCATTGTTAATGGCCCCACTGGTTAGTGCAGGGTGCAAGACTGGACACTTTTTTCTTGAGAACGCTTTCCAAGATTGTATCCTTTCTCCCAAGGCATTAACACCCTCTCCAGGTGGCTTCTCTTGTAAATAGTTGGATTGACTACTGCAATGCCCTCTACCTGGCCCAACCTCTGGGTTTGATACATCGGCTTCAGCCCTTACAGAATATGACTGCCTGGGCTGCCACTTCTGCTCCTCATGAAGCCCATATCAGTCCAGTTCTTCCCTCCATTGCCTCCAAGTGGCCAGACAGATCAATTTCAAGTCCCTTTTGCTAGTCCACTGTGCCTATTATTGTAGTCATCTCTAAATTCTGCCACTCTAGAAGAGGTGGCCGTGCCATCTCGGTTTCCACAGGAAAACTGTAGAAAAAACTGCCTCTTGTGCTTAGATGCACTGAGAATCATCTTGAATTCAGACGATTAGTTTCCTTTTGCTCCAATTTGACCTGCTTGAACCACGATGCCCGCTGTTGAACATGTGCACTACACATTTCTGTAACATAACATAACACCAGGAGTATGCCCTGCTTTGAAGGGCTTCATGAAGTAGAGGAAGCTAGCCCTACTGCTGTAAAACTGAAAGGACGAAGATCGTAGCTACAGTTACAAAACTTAAAACCTTATAAAAGCAATACATCAGCCCCTCTCAAAGACATACCAAGAGAAGTAGTTCTGCATGTGCTGATCCACCCAAACAAAGCAACAAAAGTAGTTTCCACGCATGCAGACCCGCCTAATGGCTAGAAACGGGAAATAGGAGAATGAAGTGCACACAAGCGCTATAAATTAGGGTTCAATGTTTTTCAAAACCAGCTAAAGATCATTGGTTTCCAGATCTGATAAGGTGAAAATAGACTTGCAGCTACCTTGGAACACTCCTTTTAGACAGGCTCAAGAGAAAATGAGAGAAGAGTCCAGACCTTGAAGAAAAAGAAGAGCATTTACCGTTGTTAATGATACGCAACATTAGAATAGTATACACATTCTCATGTGTTCTTTTCTCCTACATATTACAGACTTATCCAGCCCTAATACGAAGAGGAATAAATATTATCACATTTTTGGAAGATCCAAAGAATAATTGTATTGTCTGAAGAGTGATAAGTGCAGTAATACTCCAGTTTCTGAAAGAGAAGTGATTAAAAAGGAGATAACACATTTGCATAAGTAAAAGTAAATACAAATGGAGAGGCTTCAACATTTTAGAAGTTCATTGCTGTTCAGAAAGTCGATGGGTTTTCATGGAATACTGATTGTGATATCAGCTGATATTATGATTTGTGTTTTTCTCCTTATTGATATGGAGGGTATTAATGACACTGATATGGAGTGCCATTAATACAATGGCACTGATGTGGAGGGTATTAATGAAACATCTACTATTGTCCCCACTAAAAGTATAAACAGCCTGTTTTACAATATAACTAGGAGTCTATTTTTTTTATTTAAAAGGGATATTGAGGAAAACCAGAGCGATATAAATACATATCTTGATAATTTAGCTTATTTAAAAAATGACCTATGGTACCTATGAAAAAGTTGGGAATGACAATGTCAGATGAAAGTTGTTACGTGTGTTCCCTTATACCTTATACTTTGGGAACATCTAAAATATTAATAGCTACAGAAGTATCAGTGGAAAAGGTACAATGCATGGTGTACCTTGCACTTTGCCTAACCAGAGGACAGTTCCAAGGCAGAACAGCATCTATAGTGTGGGTGAATAAAGCATCATCTCCGAGAGAAGACAATTATGTGCAAGATATAAAGTCAAGAGAAAAACAAGAGACAAAGCACTGAATAATAAAATATGAACACTGTGGAAGGTCAAGACAGAAGAAATAAGGTGCACCAATGTGAAGACAAGACTGGGGAGTAATGAATGCTGGGAAAGAGGCTAGCAACACATTAAAGGAACAGTGCTTACTCCTGAAGGATGGGATCACAAAACAACAAGGGGTACTGGTGTGTTGTAGGTTGGCACTATCAGGTTTAAATTCTTGCAATACAATCACCTGGTCCAATCCTCTTTAGCCATAAAGGTCATTCTAGCTCTATTTTGATCAAGCAGAACAAAGGACACCTTGACAACACCCAGTCTTAGCAAGAAACACAAATGGATGAAAATCATTAAACACGTTGTATTTGTAAAGAAATGTGATAAAAAAAAAGTGCATTGAAACAAAATTAGCAACAATAAATAACCATTCTTAGACATAAACATGCAATACATACATTGGGGAACAAAAACTAAAGACAAATGGTCAAAATCAAATGATTGAAACAATTACAGAGAAAAAATATATAGAGCATTACAGAGCAAATTGAGCTTTGGAAAAGGCATGAATCAATTTCACGCTCAAAGTGTCCGTTCAGTCAGAAATAAGGCTTATTCTTTTGGAAAATTTATAACAAAAAAAACATAATTTAGATTGTTCTTATCTGAGGTTTGGGTGCCAAGGCAGAAAGGGGGAACTTGGAAGAGAAACTAGAGGGAGTTTCCTTAGACTGGTGGACTTCCAGTAGTCCTAGGTCCAAAGTCGGCGGTTTCCCTCTTCACAAAGTGTGTTTCGGCGGTTATGAAGTCTTTCTTTCAAAATAGAAGGAAATGGTCCGCCTTCATCAGGGCTACAGGTGACAAGATCCTGTGATTCAAGGAGAGGACAGAAAAAATCAGTAAAGAATTGCTGCAAAAAGGGCAGCAAAGTAGAAGGGGAGATAGTATCAAGTAAGGGGGCAAGGTCTGTATGTAAAGAATATGCAGTGACCTAATTGGTTGAAAGTACCTTAATTAGCATAATAACGCATACACAAACACTCCAAACCAAGTTATAAGTCCCAATTCTGAGTTTAATCCAATTATTTAAAAGAAAAAATCCCCGGGGGAAACAAAATCATGGTATCCTTGCCCCCGCTGCCGGATCCCCCAGTGAAAATCCCATGGTCAAACAGCGACCAGAGCCAACATTCCCACGTGGAGAGGGGGACAGAGGAGAAGGAGAGTCAAGCTCAGTGATGAACCGCGTGTAGACATCAGGGTCCTTGTACGAGGTGCTTGCAAGAACTGCCACACGTGTGTGAGGACGCAGTGGGAAGACGTATGAGAATAGACCGCCAGATCTGAGGCACCTCTGCGGACAAATGTATAATGATGTTTTGATAAATGTCTGTGCAAACATTACTTGCCATATCTTCTGCAGTCCAACGAGCGACATGTAATAAGAGATAAAGAAAAACAAACAAACAAAATACCTGAATTATTTTAGCTGTCTGTTTTCTGCTTGCGTATGTGGTGTAGAAACCCAGCTTGAGTCCAACACCCCAAATCGGGCAGGTCAGGACAATGTACAGCCTTCAGAGTCCTCTAATGCAGCATACACCAATTGCTCACGAATAGCTGCGTGGGTTGTCTGGAACGAAGATAGAAAGCAGACAAAAAAAAACAGAAAGAAAATGAAAAAGAAAAAATGGGAATTATGAGCGGGTGAGACGCGCTCAGTATGGCTCCCTAAATGGCAGGCATATGAGTATTTGTGTGTCTGCCTTGGACCTTCCTAATGAGGAGCTGGAGAGCAGAGGCTTAACCGTTAGTAATGTGAGTTCGTGTATTGAGGAAACTCACGTACCTGGTGGGCCACGGGGAAAGCAAAACTCGTAGTGATGTTCAGGAGTCTAAGTTAGCCATTGATACGCAGTGCTGGGTCCCAAATGAAACAGCTTGCAAAAAACTAATTCCGGATGCGGAATGGCTATATCCATGACTATGGAAACCACGTAATGTATGGGGGCCTGTTAAGTGCCGTGTTCACCAATTGGTTCTCCTGAGCCAGTGGGCGGTGACGTATCTCTAGAGACACTTGGAGATGTTGCCTCGGCCGAGAAGTAAAATAACAGCCGTTACTGATGAAGCAGTGTTCTAAAGTGCAGAGACTCCAAATTCACACCTAATGTCCCCTCGTAGCCACGCCGGTGTGTGTGTATATAGGGGACACTGATCTGCAAGTGCTGCCATATGAACAACTATCGAAATCGGACCCAAAGTGAGTCATTGCACAATGTAATGAATGGGAAAGTGAAAACATGCAAAAAAATGGTACAAATCAAAATATAACCATTGTGTTGTTATCCTGATTACCGCGTGGGGATGGCATTTGTACATAAAAATGCACATAGATACATCCAAATAAAAAATAAGTGAAAATGGACGATGGTAAATGAATAATGGGATAAGAAAAAATGGCAGAAAGAAAAAAGTGAGAAAAAAAAATGGAAAAAAATATCAAAAGATATCAAAAAATCCACCTCAGCCCGACCTGGTGATATTGCCAGAGGATATATACCTTGTAGGGTCCAAAGGCAGGAGTATCCTTAGCTCCGCCGGAGATAGTGTGTATACCTGGTCCATAAGCCACAGGGGTGTGGTGTAGTATATCTCAAGTTTCGCCAAGCCAGACAAAATAATCCTTACTGGTTGGATTAGGGTGGAGTCTGTTCATTGAGTCCACTTACCACGGAGTCCAATCTGTAGATCCACCTCTTTTCCAAATTGAGGAGTCTATTCTCTATATTTTGGCCTGTTTGGATTCTTTCCAAAACCCACCAGAGGATGTTGTCTGGTGTATGGTGATTAGTCAGAAAGTGTGTTACTAGAGGTGCAGTGGTGTTTTTACACCGGATCCGGGACCGGTGCTCTGGGATACGTATGCCCACTTTGCGCATTGTCTGACCCACACAGCTTAGGCTGCAAGGGCACTCAATGTAGTATATAACGTGGCTGCTTTTGCAGTTGAACTGGTTTTTCAAAGACCATTCTTTGTCCTCAATAGCGAATGTTTGTATTTTCTTAGTGAATTTGCACACCGAGCATGAGCCACACTGGTGGTGCCCGGTTACTTTCTGCAAATTCCATAGTCCCATTCAGGGTGGTTCCCGAGTGAATGAAGAATGGACCAAATGTTCCCTGACACTCCTTGCTCTCTTAAAGGCGAACCTCGGTATGGGTTTGTCTGTAAGTTGTAATCTGATGATGGGCCAGTATTTCCATATTACTTTTTTAAGATTGAAAGTGTTAGGACCATGTGTGATAACACAGGTTAATCTTTCTTCTTTATGCTGGTTGGAATCATTCCTGGGTGTCAGAAGTGAATCCCTATTGGTGAATCTGGCCCTCTTGGCTGCATTGGTTACCAGTTTCTTTGGGTATCCACGTGCCCGTAATTGTGTGCTTAATGCATTTGCATTCTTGTAAAAATCTTCCAGGGTGGTACAGTTCCTCCTAATTCTCAACAGCTGGCCATATGGAAGGATTTGTTTGATATGCTGGGGATGGTCGCTCTGATAATGCAGGATGGTGTTGCGATCAGTGATTTTCCTGAATAGATTACATGATAGTTTGTTTTGTCGACATGAAATCTCAAGGTCCAAGAAATGAATTTGTGTGTTACTGTATTCCATTGTGAATTGAATATTATCATTACATGTGTTGAGCCAATCCGAGAAGTGTTTAAGAGAAGATTCGTCACCTGTCTAAATAAAAATAATGTCATCGATGTATCGATGCCAATAATGGATTTTAGAGTGCCAATGGTTAATTTGATTGTCGACATATTGTCCCTCAAATGTTGCCATGAATAGAATCGCCAGACTGGGTGCGAATGTCGCCCCCATTGCTGTCCTTTTTACTTGCAAATAGAACTTATTGTTAAATGTAAAAAATGTTTTGCAAAAGGCGAAGGTGGCTAATTCCACAATGAACTCTAGTGGTACCCGGTATGATCCGGGCTGGGCATAATCTCGAGTCAGATGTTCGTATTTACAATCTATCGCTGCATCCTGTGGGATCGATGTATATAATGACTTAATGTCCATTGTTACTAAAAGTTGTTGTTTCCAATCAAACGGTAGATCCTCGAAAATCTGAATGGTATGCATCGTATCCCTGAGATATGATTTTGTGTTAATGCTCAAAGGTTTGAGAAAATGATCAATGAACCGACCTATGGGTTCTAAGATTGATCCAGACCCAGATACAATCGGTCTCACTGGTGGATCCTGCATGTCTTTATGGATTTTGGGGATTGCATATAGACACGGTGTGCGGTTCTGGGATGTTGTCAAGAAAGTAGCTTCCTTTTCTGTTATCCAATTCCTTTCCTCAGCAAAGGAGACCATTTCCGTGATTTCTATTTTCATTTCCTTAGTTGGATCCTTCCTTAAGGCTCGGTAGCTGACCTCGTCGTTGAGCAAGGCCATGATCATCTTAGTGTACTGATCACTTGTTATTAAGACAATGCCACCCCATTTATCGGCCGGTTTAATCACCAGGTCTCGATTACTGGAAAGATCTTTCAAGGCTTGTCTTTCGCCATTGGTTAGGTTTTGATGTAATTTGCTCTTATTTTTCTTCAATTGCCAGATGTCTCTGAGTACACATTTCTCAAAAGTCAGTAGATCATCCGGAACCTGGTTGTCCATGGGTGTAAACGATGACTGCGGATGTAAACTGGTGTCTAAATCAGTCTTCTGTTCGTTGTGTTCTTGAAAGAATACTTAGAGTCTTACATTCTGGAAGAATCGGCGCATCTCTGATTCTACCTCATACCAATCGGTGTTACTGGTAGGCACAAAGGAAAGTCCTTTGGTTAGGAGAGAGATTTGGCATGGTGAAAGATTCAAGTTCACCAAGTTGAAAATCGATAGATGGTTAGTATCAGATATTGATTCTAACATCTCCGTATCCTGAAGGATGGGCTGATAGATTGGTTGTGTGCAAAACACTAGCATTAATCGGATAATGGGAAGCACTTGTGATGAATGGAGAAAAAGAATGCAAAGACCAGTGACCTAAGACTGCTAGATTGTAGACATGGGCCGATGATGAGGTGGGACACTTTTAGAAACTAACCCTGAAAAGTGCATATTTATGTTTCAGGAACAATGGCACAATGAAAGTAGGAGAAAATGTCAAATGTGGTCGAGTTTTTGTTGTACCAGGCATGAAGGAAGGAACAGCAGTTCTAATGGATCACTATTGGCCCTGTGGATCCAGAGCATATATGAAATGACCAGCAAAATGGAGAGGAGTGTGTTCATTGGTACTAATAAATATACCAGCCTTGGTAATACCGCAAAGTGACTTGCAGACAATACATTTTCTGAAAATGGATGCACACCCGAGGAAGAGAAGGTCATTTAATCAACACAGACAAAAGAGAGAGAATAGCTTTGTAGCAAAATCAGAAGATGTATACTATGACATTCCAGATGAACATACATTGTTTAGTAAAACAGCAGTGATATTTACATCTATATTCTTTCCAGGACACCAGACTGCAGAAAACACCAAGTGGCTGCTGATTACCAGATGGGAGCTGCTACAAACGATTAATGTAACAATAAAAAGATTCAGTGCAATTAGAGAAGAGTTAGTGGCCATCAGGCTGAAGACTCTTCAGAACAGGTATGTCCTGGACTTACTTACAGCAATGGAAGGAAGTCTGTGCGTCATGATCATGCCTCCTTGCTGTACAGTTATACCATCCCATGATGAAGATAATGTAACGTTAACAGAAGCAATAACTATGCTGACGATTTTGCATACAAAGATGGATAATGAAGCTGAAGAGACAGCAGGAGATGACTGGTTTTCATCTCTGTTTTCATGGATTCCAACTTGGCTGGCAAACGCCTTCAAATTACTTGGAGAAATACTAGCGTTGCTAGGATTTTTTCTTATAAGGACCATCTTGGTACAATGAAAGAAGACAGCCAAGAAGGTTTTTGGGATGAAGATAATGATTGACATCAAGTCTGCAATGGGTGAGCAGATGCAAAATGAAGCCAGTACCAGTGAGAATACAAAGAAAAGTACCCTTGCACCTCCAGGAACCAAGTTGCATGACTCCTAGGATCAGAAAAGATATGTAGGACGTTGGATATTCTGTTCTCCATCTGGAGAGTGTTGCTGCATGACCTGGAGTGTGGATGAAAAAATAAAGAATGCAGGCCCCCTGAGGGGCGTGACAAAGATTTGGATCCCTAAGAAGAAGCAGATGAAGAGAAGATGCTGACAAATGAAGAAGAAGAGATAAAAACCATGGAAGAAGAGAATTTGGTCAAAAATTCAACCAAAGGGGTTGATGTAGAGGAGCAGGTAGACGCTATCTTGCCAGTTCCTGCCCCTCATCACTGTCCTATTGGAACAGTCAGAGAAAAGCCATAGATTGGACCCCCTGCATTGTTTGTATACTGCATCGTGTATGAGAGACGGTATGCACTTAGAATGCCATACAAAATGTAACCTTGCACTGAAGGTGCAGAAGGATGTTGCATGAAAGAAGGCTACATGGAAGGATGTTACCTGCCAACATGTCTAGCATACATCAATGAATGTTATGGATGGACATTAAAGTGAAATCTGATGAAGACAAAATGATGTCATGAGGAAGATAAAGCTGTGCTGAAACTATATGAAGATGATAAGTAATTATGTAACTGAAGCACTAAGTCTAGCATGCACCTAAATCTAAAGTAATCATGGATCTAAAGAAGATGAAGTAACTTACTGACCAGTAACTATTAATATGCAGTAATGCAAGGAAGAAATAAACGCAGAGAAGCTTGCTATAGAGGAATATATAACATGGCAAGCAATGATCGAAGTGTACGAAAAGAAGTAGTGGAACTATGTTCCCTGCTGGCCAGCCCCACTCCCCACAAACCCCATCACCACGCCCTCTGCCACACACAATACAAATCAATAAACAAATGGGCCTGCTGTTTAAGGGAACGTTCAGTACAGTGCACTGAAGTGCAAGGTTCAACTGCTTCTCACACTTTTATTTTAAAACAAAACCATTCCAGAACTGTTTCTTTTTAAAATAAAAGTATAGGAACAGTAACTTAATTTAAAAGTAGAGGAACACTGCTCCTACCCGCTCCCACCCACTTCGACCACTGGTGGCATGGACTGTCATATTAGAAAAATTGATGCTGCTTCACGTTGAATTTAACCAAGCTACCTTTGAGACAGGCCGAGACTGCAAGAATCAGGAGACACAAGAAACAGCTTTGGGTGCAGAACCGGCGATGAGTCAAGGTTGGCCCTGAGTTAACAATGCTATTTTTAAAGGATAAGCACAAAGCACAAAGGGAGTACATGGATAAACTCTGAATGTGGGACATTCTTTATAGATGGAAGAAGATGAAAACATCTCTGAGAGTCAAACTGCTGGTCAATTAACCACTTAAGTGCCAAGGACGAGCTATCTCATGCTTGGCATTACGCTTGCAGTGCCAAGGAAGAGATAGTTTGTCCTTTTTGGCACTTCACTTTGTGAGATCGATTGCACAAAATTAAAATCCAATCCCCGGGCTATGTGCGGAGGTGGTTCCTCCTTATGGCCCGGGGGTTGGATTTCCTTCAGTTTCACGTCAGCATGCGTAATGCGTCCTGATATGAAACTGGAAGTAAATTTCACTGCGGCAGCCATTTTCGTCTGCCGCTGTGAAATGAGAAGGTGAGTCTCCACTGTTCTCTCCCTTGATCTGCAGCATTATTGTGCTGTTCAGATCAAGGGCGGTCTCATTGGAAAGGGGAGACTATCCCCTTTCCAGCAACACCTTATTTGAAGCATTGCTGGGCGCGGATTGGGCGCAGATCATTCAATCTGTGCCCAGCAATGCCACTAGACCACCAAGGATCTGTTTGTGAAGTGGGGGGGGGGGGGAAGGGGGCTGCTTACTATGTAAGCGGCCCTCTCCCCCCCAGCCCCCAAAGCATGGGGCAGCATGTTTTGCCCCCCTGGGGGTGGATGGGTATAATAATGTACCCATCTGCCCCTAGGCAAGAGGCAAAAAAAATGAAATTCAGTTTTCGGTCGGGGCAGGGGGGCCACTAGACCACCAGGCAGTTTGTATAATGAAAGGGGGGTGCTCCAAAACCTAAGTGGATGGGGGCACCTCATGTAGCCCTCCCTCAGGGCATATTTTTGCCCCAGGAAGGAGTACATGAGATGCCCCCTGTCCATTTAGGGTGGGGGGGAGAGGGCCACCAGAAATCTTGGTGCAGGCCCCCCCAAGCATGGGGCAGCACGTTTCGACACCCCCTGAGGGCAGATGGAACACTAATGTGCCCATCTGCCCCAAGGAAAGGGGCAAACAAAAAACAAAAAACGAATAAGGGTGTTTTGGGTGGGGGTGGAGGGACACTAAACCACCAGTGAATATATGGAATGAAAAGGTGGGTTCCCCTCTACCCCCCACCCCAAGTGGAAGTTGGGGCACCTCATGTAGCCCTTCCTGGGGCAGATTTCTGCCTCTATCTGCCCCCAGGGAAGGCTACATGAGATGCCCCCCATCCATTTGGAGTGGGGAAGAGAGGGCCAGCCAGAAATCTTTGTGCAGGCCCCCAAGCATGGGACAGTACGTTTTGCCCACCCTGGGGGAAGATGGGCACAGTAATGTGGTCATCTGCCCCTAGGGTAGGGGCAAAACAAACAAAAAATATCAAAAAGCAAAACGTTGTTGGTGGGTGGGTGGTGTGGCACCCTAAACCACCAGCAACTTATGTAATGAAAAGGGGGTGGCCTTCCCCCAAACCCCAATGGATGGGGGGCCTCTCGTGTAGCCCTCCCTGGGGGCAGATTGCTAATGCAATCTTGCAATCTGCCCCTAGGAAGGGGAAAATATGTTTTTACAGAGGGGGGAGGGTTAGTAGACCACCAGGGATGGCTTATAAGGGGGGCCGTGATCAGAGAGTATTAGTCATGATTTGTTTTTGCTGGGGTGACCATAGGTAATTAATGTTTGTTGTTTAGTTTACAGCTTTTTCTATGCGAGCAGCTGCAACGTTATGTGAGTACTGTTTTTTAATATTCTACAGTTAGGGCCCATTGTCAGTGGGGTGGATGGGACTGGGGATGGATTTTTGGTGGTGTGGGCAGGAGTGGGCCGCCTGAGGAGGTATTTTGGTGGGCTGGGACACAATTGCAGGGTCAGGCAACAAATTTCCCCCAATGCCAGCATAACATTGGTGTTTCCCTGGGAGAGGCTGTCTCCCATGTGGGTTGAATGTCCGCAAGCCCAGGCTGCACCTCTGGCTGTGCTGCTTACAGATGTCACCTCCAGGGAGTATGGGGATCCTGCCTGGGCTCCCTGGAACTACCGCTGGACTAGGGGATGGGCGACCCACATGGGAGAAAGGTGCCCAGGGCCGGAGGCATCACCTTCGACCACCCTGGAGTTCTGACTGGCCTGCGTTACAGATGTTCCCTCTGGGAAAGGACAGGGACCCTGCCGGGGCTCCCTGAAACTGTTGCAGCATTTGGGGATGGTCAACCCACATGGGGGACAGCCACCCAAGTCCAGGGATATAACCCCTGGACTAACCTGGAGATCTGGCAGGCCTGCGGTACAGCTTGATGTGCCTGGCCTTGGTCTTTCTTTCCCACTGTTCTTGGGATTCAACCCTCATGCTGGTGTAATCATGTGTATTTTTCTTTTGTTTTTCATTGTCTTCATACACCTGAGTAGAGCCAATAGTTTGATTTAAGTCTAGGGTAACCACACTCCTTTCTTGTATGCATTTCCATTTCCAATACCATTGCATAACTTATTTTCAAAATCTAAGTTACTGTACATCCCTGTATGTTTATCTAATAATGTGTCATGTTGTACCTGCTCGCGAGGATGGGGTGTTTGACTGACTAGTCACTTACTAGTTCCTTGCACAATGTCACGCTTGTGTTCTTTGTTCCAATTTGTCATTTTTTGGTGATTTCTTTGCATAGCACACAGTATACATGCTTGCTCAGCAAGCATCCCCACTTGTGTTTCTAGGCTACGAAATCTTTCTTGATCCCTAAAGGCATTCCGATGTGCTCTAGGCCTATATTGATTTGATTTGAATTGCCCTGGTCTGTTCTGGGTACCATGGTTACTTTCAGGTGATTGGATCTGATTAGTACTTCCCCTAAATTCCTGTGATTAGGGAGGGGGAGAGCGTGGTGTTACTCCTTGTCCATAACCCCATTGCGATGGGACTTTGGCATAGGAGTGGTGTGATATATCTGATGATGTCATCACTTCTTCCCAGTGGTGGCCTCTCTTCATGTGGCCAGGGGACACAGTTGCTACCTGATTCTGACCCTGGGGGTGGCTGTGAAAGGGAGTATCACATGAGGAGAGGCGACCCTCATGTGAGGAAGTTGGCATCATCGGACGAGATATGATATCCCCCTTTCCCCTATAGTGATGTTCCCTCCATCCCTCATGCTTTAATGGTATACTGTGGTAAACCCGTTCTACAGACCACAATACCTACGAATTACATGTTTCAATACTCCATGAATAAGCTACCAAGAATTGCCCATCAATCTGATATGCTTAGAATTACTGGGAAAAGGAGACTGAACAGAGTAATGAAGATCACTGTTCAAACTTCCCCAAATCTACTAAAGATATTTTTCAATACTCCATGAGTAAGCTACCAAGAACTGCCTATCAATCCCATATCCATATAAATACTGAGACAAGGAGACTGAACAGAGTAACGAAGATCAATGAGTCTGAGAAGCACATCACGTGTTCTAGTGTTTGCAAACCTGTGATAGGTGCCAGAACATTTAAAAATCCCAAACAGCACACAGAGCAGAGATGCTGCCTGAGAAAGCTTTGTTCTCTCAGTGCGGACCAGGGAGAACCAAGCCACAAATCAGACTGTGGAGCCAGCCGGCTCAGGAGGACAGTGAAGGAAGGAAGACTGCATACGCTGGTTAACCGTGTCAGAGCCACAACAGGAAGAAGAGGGAAGTCTCTCTGCAGGCCAGGGGAGCCGAACAGCAGTACCAAAGCCGCCTGAACATGGAGAAGGGCTCCACAGCAAGGCGGGAGGCATGCGAGATGTGGGAGCAGCTGAGTGAAGCCAACAAACCTGTGAAAGGAAAGTGGGATCCTAGAACACTGCAACCCGTTTACCGCGGAGGAGCTGGAGAATGCCAAGGAAAGCCGGTAAATGCCAAGAACGGAACTGGGACACCAGTGCACTCCAGAAACGTTATCAATGACAGATGAAAGCAAGCAAAGTGAATGAAACGGAATTTGAGACCCCATGTCTTCGGAATAATGACAAAGTGAATGTGAAAAATATACAACAAGGGAAATACAAGGCAAAGTCTAATTTGCAAGTGTGTAAAGTGAATCACATGCCTTGGCAGGAGAGTATACCAGGCAAAGTCAAGTTTGCAAGTGTGTAAAGGGAATCATATGAGAAAAGCCCTGGCATGAGAGTATGACAGGCAAAGTCAAGTTTTCAAATGTGTAAAGTGAATCACATGAGGAAAGTACAGGCAGGAGAGTATACCAGGCAAAGTCAACTTTGCATGTGTGTAAAGTGAATCAAATGAGAAAAGCACAGGCAGGAGAGTATACCTGGCAGAGTCAAGTTTGCAAGTGTGTAAAGCGAATCACATAAGAAAAGCCTTTCCAGGAGAGTATACCCGGCAAAGTCAAGTTTGCAAGTGTGTAAAAGGAACAACACGAGAAAAGCCCTGGCAGGAGAGTATACTAGGCAAAGTCAAGTTTGCAAGTGTGTAAAGAAGCCACATGAGAAAGTCCTGGCAAAGGCGTATAACAGGCAAAAAAAAGTCTAAGTTGTTTTGTTGACTAGAAACCCCTGCCCAAGGTAGACGCAAACCCTTATGAGTTTATATATGTTTTAAAGACACATAGGAAAGAAAGACAGCTCCCTGGGAGTGAACTGTTATGCCAAGAGGAGGGGGTTATCCTCTTGGGCCATAAAGAACTTTGGTTGTGTAATTGATTCATTGTGCTGCTGAAGAGAAACCTGGGGAAGGGAGCCATCCCCTGGACCTGTGAACTTGTGTGTGGAGTTACATTTTTCATTTGATCTTCAACATTTGTACACTTTCAAGGCCAATTATATTATCCTGATCACATTAGAGTTACTGGTACAGTGTGAGGGCTAGGATAGGATTTCGGACACAGGACATGTTGCTTTGGACAACTTAATATGGGATAGAGCCTTAGTTTTAGGTTTAGGTAGGGACATACCTCTTAGGATATGGAGAGCGAGGCATTTCCCAACCCCCTTTTATTTTGAATAAAAGTTTATAAACAAAACAATTAGCTCTCTGTGTCCGCGTCTCATTCCTGGCTCCTCACAGAGGGCTCTATGTCACATTAGGTCTTCCATTATGCTGATATTGTTCTCACTGTTGAGCCCCCGTTTCAATTAATGTATTTACGTATTTTAGTTCCATTTAATTACTGTTCCCATATCTCATCATTGTAGGATTATACCTACTTTGAGTTTCCATCGCGTGGTATGGTTCCCATGGTGATTGACCTTGGTGTTATTTGATTCTTTCATGCTGTACTGAAAGCCTACCCTGGGACATTTCCATAAACCCCTTGGACCTATATATAGTAAAACATCACTCACATTAGTATATTGAAACACTGGCAATTGGGATACTGCACCCTCTGCCTAGGTCCTTCCTTGCATTGGCAATTCCTTCTGATTTTGAGAAATGCCATCTTTTGGCTTTCCTATTACCAATGCCATGTTCTTCCCGACTTAATTTCTGCAATTTTAGAGCCAACTAATGCTTTTTTTACTTTGTTTTTCTGCACTTTTCCTTTATTCTCTCTGTGAACTATGACCTTCCATACCTTCATGGACTGATCGAATATCCACTGAATACTCTTTTCACTTGAGAATTTTTCTGCTAATTGCGCTACAATCGGCTGAGGAAGACCATGAAAAATGTATTTTTGAAATCAATCAATTTGACATCACAGGCGATATCAAAGCGTAAAAATGCCCTTCTTTGTGTTTGTAAAAACTGCCTAGAGAATTCTACTAGACTAATGCTCTTTTGCAACATTCAGAGTTTGATAACTTTGTTCTTCAATGGATTCATCAGAATTGTTTATAAATAGCCCTATAATCTCTTAAAGTGACTTCATATCCTTAACTGGATCTATATGTATTTTATCTTGTGAAGGGCCATAGCGTGAGATTTTTGTGGAGCTCTGTCTGTTCCTATTTCCCAATCATCTACTTCTGTGCGCTTCACAATTAGCTGTGCATTATTTTATTTTCTATTTCTTTCTCGTTTACACGTCTCTCTCCCCTCAGTGAATTACATGCCCTTACTCTGAGCTGGGGAGTCCCTCCACCTATCTATGCCGGCTAGCAACACTGCACTTTCTTTATCCACTGACCCTGGCAGCCAACCATTTCTTGTGCTGCTTTTGGCTCAACTCCCGGGCCATGCAATGACACAGACTAACTAATTGTGATATTTTGCAGCTCATTAAAACGCAAATGTAAAATGTGTCACTTTAAATTTCTGTTTTGATATGATATGATGTGGCATTTATAACACGCCTGTACACATGTGTTTCTAGGCACGACAAGCCAAACGGGGGGAAACAAAGGGAGGACAAAATAACAATCTTACTAGGCTTGTCATTGAGATCGTACAAGTGTGGGAAAGAGGGAAGGGGAGAAGTGCCAGGAGGATTTGAAGGAGAAGTCCAGTTAACTCACATGTGCAGCCAGCTGTGGCTCATAAGTGCAGAGAGCAGGGACTGTAGGGTTGCAGATACAGACCCTTAAGTGCTTGGGAGCATGGTGGTATTGCGAGGGCAATTGGACATGCAGGAGCCTGGGCCTGAGTTCAGAGGGTGACCAGGTGACCAGTGCATGGAGCAGTCAGGTGCATCAGCAGGGGAGAGGAAGAGAGAAAGCGGAAGCGAAAAGGAATGTCTTGAGTTACTTCCAGAATCGGAGGTGGTTCTGGTCAAGTTTGAGAGAGGCAGGGAGGCTGTTCCAGAGGGAGGCCCCAGTCGAGGAGATAGATATGCCCCCAACTCTCTGCTTGGAGAAGCATCTGACCCTCAGAGAGGAGGTGGATGAGCGGACAGCTCGAGAAGGAAGATGTTTTGGAAGAGAAAGATGGAGGTAGAGCAGTCCCAGGCCCTAGAAAGCTTTATGGTTAATGCAGACGGTCTTGAAGTTGATCCTTGCAGGCACGGGGAGCCAGTGAAGAGATTTCAGAGCTGGAGAGATACCATCCCTGGCCTTAGCAATTGTGCCGGCGCTTCCATTTCCCCACTCCTATAGAGTCTATGGGAATGGGGACTTACATTTTACTGGCGCCTGACTTCCCGGGCCGCCAGACTTGTAATCTCCCGGTGGCACCGGGAAGTCAGGCGCTGGTAAAATATTACGAGTCTGGCAGCAACCCACCAGTAGCACTGACAGGGTTACCACCAGACTCTAAATTAGGCCCATTGTCTTTTAATAGAAGGAAAAGGAAAGCAGCAATGCATTGGACATTGAATGGCACTACTTTGACTAATGTGGACTCCATTGTGCATTTGAGTGTTTCACATTATGAGTTGTCATGATAAATCTTATATTAAGAACTATTTAATATTGAAAGCAGAGGCGCTCATACCCAAGTTGAAAGAGATACAAGATCGATATTGTAAATTCTCAGGAAAGGTTTCACCCAAATTACTGTATGGTATTGAGCTTCTAAAAGAATGGGTATTGGACTATCTGAGTTTGTTAGAAGGTGTAATTTGGCAAAGCGTGCTTGGGGTTCCGAACAAAGTACCATTTAGCGCTATCAAATATGAGTTTGTCTAAACTCTTTGAAAGTAAAAGGGCACTGGCGTATTCTGTCACTCTACAGACCTTTTTTGGTTGACCCAAAGAATACCCTATATAGTGATTTTTCTGGTATGGTGCAGACGGGAAATTTCCAACCACTGAAGGAATATGTGAAGCAATGTATAGCTATACTGCAGGACATGGGGTTCACTGATATCGATCTTGTGAGTGATCCAGTAAAGGTGAAAAATGCTATGCTTAGCTTGGACTGCTCTATGAATCTGGACAGGCTGCATGGGTTTGCCAACTTGAGCCATTTGAAGGATGAGCATAAAAGGAGAGGCATCATGGCTCATTATTTAGAAATATTTCCTTGTCCAAGGACTGGGAAGGATTTATTTCTGTTTCGATGGCACCTGTATCATACGGGTGAGATTCAACTAAGACGCAATTTGGTGCGAGAGGGGGGGCCGGATGTTGATTCTGTCAACAATCTAGTGTGGTTGAAACCCGTAAGCATCTTTTGGTTGAGTGAATGCATGCACAGTGGATATCTGTAATGGCAGCCCCAGTGATGAAACATGTTGCCCCTCATTACAATACCTATCCCTTTCGACTTTACCTGCTCTTTGCACAAGGAAAAAGAAGGAATTGTTTGTAGTGATCCCTACCTGTCCACCTGCATCAAAATTCTAATGTGAGTGGAGATGGAGTCACAATCCATGCACGGTGAGGACAAACACAAGGGACAGATTTCCTGCTAACTGTCCCACTCTGTAAAGAACTGAACACACACACAATGTGTTTTCATGGGTTTGAATACCACTTTGTCATTTTCTTTCAAAAGCAAAATGAGGCCTGGAAGCCACACTACATAGCACAACACGCATGCAATTTCATGCATGCATGCATGCGAATGTTCTACTTTTTGTTCTCTACGCACCATCAACTCGTGTTTCAGTTTCACCAACTGCCTCAATGGCAGCCATATTTATGGTAGAAACGTGTTCTTCCCACGGTCGCATCTCAAGTGCAAATGTTGGGAAGCTCACTCTGGTGGCATGCACTCCTTGTGGTGGTCTGTGGCCAAACCTCAGGCCGGTATCTTGAGGTCTTGCCTGTGCTTTCTGGTGTCCTCCCCAGCTATGGGAGATTCCAGCCACAGCATTCACTTTTCTGTGGATGTCATTCCACAGCTTGATGCATTGGCATGGCCTCCACCCCCTTCATTCATATTACAGTACATCAGAGCAGAGAGTTTCTCATCTGAGAACTTGTTTGTTGGGGATTTTGCAGCCAGGTCCAAGGACAAACTGATGGTATGGGGGTGCTGGATGAGAACAGTTGGTCAAGATTGCACCAGAGGAGCAGGATTTTTTTTTTCTCACAGTATTAGGACAGGCCACAAGAAGTAGGAGTAGGAGAGCAGTAGAGGGTCCACAGGGCAGGTCGGCACCACATGTTGGGGGGGTGTGTGTGTGTGTGTGCGTGCGTGCGTGCGTGCGTGCGTGTGTGTGTGCGTGTGTGTGCGTGTGTGTGTGTGGTATTATGAACTATTGGAACTATTGGAACTTTCATGGTCTACTCAGGTTGTGGGGGCTTCACAAGCCTTTGTAGTAGAGCTGCTGAAGGTCAGGATCCTTTTTGTAGACTTCCCCACATTTTGTGTGGCTTGGGCGTTGCTTTCATTCTTCAAATCACATGAAGCAGAAAAGTGTGAGTCATGGATTTGCCTGCAGGTTATCCATTTGCAACTACTGTGTGGTTTCATTGTGAACGCAGTTTCCGCATGTGTTAACTTAGCTCTGAATAAAAAGTCTGCATTTCTGAGAACGCGTGAAAATCCGCCAGAAGGGTCATTCAGGATTGAACACAAAAGTTGAAGGTCCATTTCAGCAGAATATTTGCATGGCTTACTCCGGCAAAAGTGAGAGTATATTTGAACCATGCACAGGGGTGTTCATGTGTAATTTGCGGGAGGATTTATAGTTACGATTTCTCAGCATACTGATCGTTAAACATATTGTCGGCAGTGCAAAGTCACTTTTCAGCAGTGCATAGTCACTTTTAACCGTGCAAAAAACTCCATGAATCAAGCCCTTTGTCTGATTTGGTCACCTCGATTCTAAGAGCAGGCGCATGGGCGGTGCCAACCTAAGGTTTGGGAGGGTTTAGGTCATCCCACTATGAGGTGGCTGCCAAGAGCCTTGACGAATTTCTCACCTTGGAGAGTGGTACATTTACTTACTTTTTGAGAGTCATTACCATGAATTCAGAAGCAGCAGCAAACGTAGAGAGGGGAAGGAAAAAAGCTTTCCCATGTCATAACAATAGATCGCCTATGATGAAGCTGAAGGCTTAACTGCTGGGCTCAGCTTTTAGATGGCCACGCATCCAATAATTAGCACTGCTTGGTTTAACTAAATAGCCTTTGAGTTGGGGTGACAAATTCTTCCAATGGACCAATGGAAGACATAATGCCTACTCAGCCTCCAGAGTTCAAAGGAAAGCTGGACGTCAACAGAGCAATGGGGTCAATGCCCGACTCACTACCAGCGTTCAAAACTGCCATCCAGCTGCTGCCCAACAGGTGGAGAGCTGGTGTTCATGTGTCCTCCTAGGTGGACATCTGGGAGGGCATCTGGTGGAATCCAGCATACCCCCTCCCCCCCCCCCCCCGATTAGGGCTCTAGCCCGTGCTTTTATTTCCTTCCTTTGTGAACTTTAATTTTATTATTAACTATATTAGGTCTGCTGGCCCCAAGCACATATCTTTTAACTCGCGTGCTGCACTTCAGACTAATAGGGGACTGTTTTCCTGTTGCCTTTACCTCATTTACTGTAGCAACCTTCCAGGCTATTGAAGCATAAGTATTTTAATAAGTTCCTTTATTCCTTGCACTATTTCTTTTGAATCACTTTAGAATTTTTTTCCCATGTTGCCCTACTGCTGTAGTAAAGGGAATGGTGGCTTTGCACAACAAACTATTTCCAAAAGTGCTGCATGTCGAACTTGCAAAACGATCTCATAGATGTGTAGTCTTCTGTCAAAAATTTGAATACTGTACCACTTCTTTTATCTAGTGGTAGTTCACCCCCAAATCCCAAAGCACTCATATGTGGTGTTCCCCTTTTAAGGTATGCTCAGCTACCACAAAGGTACCTGCTATTGCAGACCTCATAATTTCCCAACATCTAGATCTTTTACAGAGTAAGGAATCCTGGCTCTGTCAGGACTCTGGACCAGCTCTCGCGCTCAGAGCCTTTTTGTATAAAGATGAACGATCGTGAAGACATGTGCAGGGAGCGGCCACAGTTGGTTTTAACGAACATCTTGATATTTCAGTGATCTCGTCTCCCCCTTTTGTCTAAAAGCTCAGAATCATTAACTAACCAAAA